>NW_027530545.1:15775667-16115816 GCF_008692635.1 Crocuta crocuta | reverse complement strand
GTTTCTTTGGTCTCTATGTTGTTTATTTCTGCTCTGATTTTTACTATTTCTCTTCTTCTACTGGGGTTAGGGCGTTCTTATTGCTCTGCCTCTAGTTCCTTTAGGTGAGCTGTTAGATTTTGGACTTGCGCTTTTTCTAGTTTCTTGAAATAGGCCTGGAGTGCAGTGTACTTTCGTCTTAGGACTGCCTTTGCCGCATCCCCTAGATTTAGGATTGTTGTGTTTTCATTTTCGTTTGTTTCCATATATTTTTTAATTTCATCCCTAATTGACTGATTGGCCCATTCATTCTTTAGTAGGGTGGTCTTTAACCTCCATGTTTTTGGAGGTTTTCCAGACTTCTTCCTGTGATTGATTTCAAGTTTCAAAGCATTATGATCTGAGAGTGTGCATGGTATGATCTCAATTCTTTTATATTTATTGAGGGCTGCTTTATGTCCCAGTATGTGATCTATCTTGGAGAATGTGCCATGTGCACTTGAGAAGAAAGTGAATTCCTTGGCCTCAGGATGTAGAGTTCTAAATATATCTGTCAGATCCATCTGGTCCAAAGTGTCTTTCAAGTCCATTATTTCTTTAGTGATTTTCTGTCTGGTTGACCTATCCATTGCTGTAAGTGGAGTATTGAAGTCCCCTGCTATTAGCACATTCTTATCTATGAGCCTGTTTCTCTTTGTGATTGTTTTATATATTTAGGTGCTCCCGTATTTGGTGCATAGACATTTATGATTGTTAGTTCTTCCTGATGGATAGACCCTGTAACTCTTATGTAATGCCCTTCTTCATCTCTTGTTATTATCTTTAATTTAAAGTCCAGTTTGTCTGATATAAGTATAGCTACTCCGGCTTTCTTTGATTTCCAGTAGCATGATATATATTTCTCCATCCCCTTACTTTTAATCTGAAGGTATCTTCCAGTCTGAAATGAGTTTCTTGTAGACAGCATATAGATGGATTTTGTTTTTTTATCCATTCTACTACCCTATGTCTTTTGATTGGAGCATCCAGCCCATTTACATTCAGTGTTATTATTGAGATATGTGGGTTTAGAGTCTTTGTAATTTTTAATCTTTAAAGTCAAATGGACAGAAAAAGTAAGAATTACATACTATAAGTAGACTAGCAATCTTCACATTCCTAGCTCCAAAGGAGGAGAAAAATGAAAACAAGTAGGAAGAATTTCTTTGGTGGTTTTCATTAATTAATATCAGTGTTTTAGAGCTAAAAAGCCATTCAAAGTCATTTACAGTGGCCTCATTTTACAGATGAGATCCCCAATTGACACCCAAAGAGGTTAAGTAACTCATATAAGAACAAATGAGTCAAAATTCCTACCGTACAAATAACTTATTCTTATAGAAATTTTATAGAATTCTTAAATTTTAGATTCACAAGAGATTTTAGGAACTCCTAAGCCTAACATATCACTTTTAAATAGAAATACCCAAGAGGATATTCCTGATGGTGTTGCCTGAAGAGTACCTGTGAGAGCTAATCACTCCCTTACAGTAAGCCATTCCATTCAATTTATGATATTTCATTTTTATATCAGACTATATCCTTCCCTCTAATTTTTATTCCTATTTCTGGTTTTTAAAAGGGTAGATTAATTTTGCTCCTTTTCCTCATGATATTTCACTGTACTTTCAAGCATTTATTATATTCCAGATTTCCAAATATTTCATGATCTTGGTCTCCTCCAGATATTCTTTAGTCAGTATTTATACTGAAAAAAATGATAATAAAGTAGAAAATAATAATGAGAAAAACTTACATTTATTGAGTGATTTGTATGTGTCAGACATAAAAAATCATTAGCATTTATTATCTTTGTTTGTTTTCTGTTATATGACCACATCACCTATAAGAGTGCCTGACACATGTCATGCATTCAACAAATATTAGTAGACAGAAGGCATCCTCATCAAAACTTCCAACATATATGTTGTTTACAAAGACTCTCAAAATTATAAGTCCTGCCCACAACTCTCTTCCCATCATCTTATCTATATGTTCAGCAGAAAACAGAAATATAATTCCTGATCCCCTGTCACTCTTTGCCCACTTCACCCTTAGCTTTCTCTACCTCATTTGTTGGAAAATTCATCACTGCTCAGTGAAAAATTCTTGGAATCAACATTGATTCTTCTCTTCCAGTGTGTCACAAAATCCTAATGGCAAAATACTTTTTTTTTTTTACTTAAGAAGAAAATTCCTGATCATTTTACTCCTCCACTCAAAACCTAGGAATGAGTCTCCAATTCACTTAGAGTAAAAGCCAAGTCTTACAATGATCTATCATGTCTTGCCTTAATCTGCCACTTTGTTACCTCTTTAACCTCAACTTCATTAACTTCATAACTCCTGTTATGGATCAGGAGACTGAGACTCAAAGAAGTTGAGTAATTGAGCTAAGATTAAAAGGCCAGTGAATGGCATACAAGATATAAACTCAAGCAATTGTGCTCATTATCATCATCCCATCTGCTTAATCAAGAAGCAACTTGATTTTCACTGCAGAACATCAAGGAGGATCAGAAACTGGTGGTACTGGTACCCCAAAAAAATAGAAGATGAATGGGGTGGGGTAGTGAGAACAGGAAGATTCACTAAAGTCTCATTAAAATTCCACTCTCCATCTTGTATAGATGGGCAATGGGTCCTCTGAACCTTGGAAGAAGAATGGATGTTACATGATGGTGATGGTGAGCCAGAAAGTTACTGGATTGGAAGAAACTGGGCATTAGAGAGGGCACAGGGAGCCATACCATTCCCCAGTCTAAAATAAAAGTATTTTTCCTCATCACTATTCCTGTGAACATTTCAAAAACAAATTTTAGAGTATTAGCATAGAGGAGTATAGACCTGGCTAAACAGCTTAGTCAAAAAATTAATGAAAATGACAACTCTGCATTCAAAGACAAACTATTTAATGACTAATTTTTTTAATCGGTTCTAGACTGAGACCTTGTATAACAAGTTTCAGCCTGGAGAAAATTTTTTATGCTGCAGTTATGAACCTCTGATAGTAGAAGATTTAATGGAATTTCAAATAGGCCATTAATTGTAACATGCCAATATAATAACAAGAAGATTAAAATATGTCTAAACTAAACAAGTTTAATACAGCTTAAATACTTTGCTTGAAATTAAACTTTCCCAAGTATATATTTTGATATCAAATCTTGAGTAGTTAAATACTAAAGCTGATAAAAAAAAAGTTTTTGGTGGCAAATTTCCATAAAATATGCCTGAAGAGCTTACTTTGAATATAACTCTGCAACCACACGAATTAAAAATTAGATTAAGTATTAAATAATTGAGGATAATTTGGTAGTAGTATATGTATATTTATAATTTTTATGCTTTTTGAAAAAAAATTTGGGGAAATGTAATTTTTTTTTCAGAGTAAATTATGAGATGTTTGTGAATTCTAATTTATTTCCCCCAAAATAAGTTTTTTTAAAGTAGGAAAGGATTGAGTCTTAACAGACTGCTGTTATTGAGTGTATTGCATGTAAATCTTTGAAAAATAGATGTGTATAGAGGGAAGCTCATTCCACAGTCATAAAGGAAAAATTATGAGTCGTAATAGTTACTGTTCTTTTTTTAAGAGTGGTGCAGTAGTGTTGGAAAGAATTATATAGATCCCAGTTGTATTTTGAGGTTGGTATCAAAAAGACTTGCTGGTGAGTTGGATGTGAGAGATGAAGAGAAGGAGAAATTAAAGATGTTGAACAAGTTCCTGCCTTGAACAAATGACAAAAGATGATGCTCTTTACTGAAAGCAGATAATGCTAGGGTGAACAAGTTTGTGGGGTGTGAAATCATGAGTTCTGTTTGGGACTTTCTCAGTTTGAGAAGCTTGTGAGTCATCTAACTGGTGAAATCAAGCAGGATGTTGAATATCCTAGTCTGGAGTCATTGCTACTAGATCAGCAGTGAACACAATGTTAGTCAGTGTCAGCATTACTTATGCACAGAGTAAGTGGCCATTCTGAACAGTGGTGTGATATAGTAGGAAAGTCAAGCAGAAAGTGAGGAAATCTAGTCCCTGTTTCCTCCATTCAATGTTTTAGATGTGGGATTCATTCTACTTTCTAGAACTCAAACTGGTGCAATTGTTTATCAAATATACTCCAAATTCAGGATACTGGAGTCAAATTCCAACTATACCTCTTACTACCTTCATAAGTTCATAAAAAGTACTTAAGTTCTCTGTGCCTTAAATACCTCATCTATAAAAAGGGAGTATCATTGTAACTATTTCACAAGATTGTTTTGAGAATTAATGTTTGTATTCACACACATCACTTAACACCTGGCATATACATGCTATGTAAGTGTTTGCTATTATTATGATCATAAGAAGGATTAGTCTACAATAACATTTTTTCAACCTTTATCTGTGGATAAGATTTTTGTTAAAAACAATATTATGCAGAAACCCAAACTGTAAAAGAAATAAATACAGAATATCTGTGGCTGGAAGGCAGGACCTGGATCATCCCCACATCATCCAGCTTAGCATCGTTCCTTCCCTTTCCCACCAGAGTATCTGCTGAGAAAGATCTGTGGAACTTCTCAAAACCACCAGACTAGATAATCTCTCAAAAGTGAGAGAGAAATAAAGATGTTTCCAGACATACAAACAATGAAGATTCTACCATCCATAAATCTCAATAAAAGAACTCTGTACTTTGACAACAAGAAAAGTGAAGCTGGAAGTGCAGTCCATCTGACTGGAGTGATGCTTCTTCTCCACTCTTAGCTTTGGTACCACATGGAAGATCCTCTAGCGCATCACATTCCTGGCCTTACCCACCCCATTCCATCAGCAGCTTACTCAATCCTCCTCTGAGGAAGAGTGAATTAACATGATTGGAAATTTGGTTTTTTTTTTCTTATATAGTTTATTGTCAAGTTGGTTTACATATAACACCCAGTGCTCATCCCAACAAGTGCCCTCCTCCATACCTGTCATCCCCCTTCCCCTCTCCCCCACCTTCATCAGCCCTCAGTTTGTTCTTGACATTCAAGAGTCTCTTATGGTTTGCCTCCCTCCCTCTCCCCAACTATTTTTCTCCTTCTCCTCCTCCATGGTCTGGAAATTTAAAAGGAAATACTTGGCTGAAGGGAGCCAGTCCCTTATTCTCCCCTTCTGCTTGGGACCTAGGCTGCCCACAGTGAAGTACTTTATATAGGGCACATGGGGACAAAGTGTAGGGAGGCCTGCACTCATCCAGCACTGCCTGAAACTTGGTTACCTACTTGGTTACCTACTAGGACAATAGTTTTGCGGACCTGGAAGCCCGGGAAGCCCACTTTGTCCACCAATCTTTCCTATATCAGCTATGGTTAGAAAAAAAAAAAGTCATATTTTGGTCTCCACATACCTTACACATTGTTTTATTTCTCAATTGGCTTCAAACTTGGATAAGGACTAAGTTATTTAGAAGACCTCCTTGGCCTCTAATAGTGTGGGACAAAAGAAATAATAGTGAACTCAGAACTGGATCAAATAAGCTGACAAATTTTTGAAACAAGAAAGGTCCAGATCACAAAAACAAATTATTTTATCTACAAGCAGGCAAAAGCTGTTAGCACATTTTCAATCAAAGATGACTTGACCCAATTAGCATTTTGGTTATTTCTTAGATCTGGTCAGTGTAGAAGGAAAAAGCAATGAAAAATGGGTTCAGGTTAGAAAGAGAAGATGGCATTTCTGAAGGCCAAATTCACCTACTCTATAACTTTGTCTAGGGCAATCTCAAATGATGATGTCATATTTTCTCAACCTATTGCCTAATTTTTAACAGCTGGTCAATTGGCTCAATAGTATTTTATTAGGCCAAGAAATTAGGTAAGTAAACCTTGAACTGAGTTTGGAATCTTTATCACTGAATATCAAAGTATGCTCTACAACTTTCCATTAAAAAAATGAAGATATGTTGTTTCTCTTCTGACCAAAGTTAAGCTTTCATGGGTTATGCATGGTATATTATTATTTAGAATTTTAAAAGACAAAATATTGATGGCCACAAAGTGATGGCTTGAAAATTAAATTTGTGCTATAAAATAGACCATTTGTCATTCACAGAATTAGCATAATACTAAATTTTGATATAAAACAGATGTATACTATGTTTCTTCAGGGTTTTTTTTTTCCTCTCTGGAGACAATTTTCTAGCAATGTCAGAGTAGGTCACATGACTAATGATGCCTCTAAGCCAACACTTGGTCCCTTACCTTTCTGAGTCCTATTTTTGTGCCTTTCCTCTGAGCAAGTTACTTCCATTACATCAAAGGGAACTGATTTTGACTCTGAGATAAAGTTACTGATTTTTGCCACAAACATGTAATAAGTTCCCTAGATATTCAGCACTGTGCGAGGCATTGGGTGTCCTGGAATGAGCAAGCAAGACATGATACACTTCATGTTTCCAAAGAACTTTCAGTCTCCTGTGGAGAATCAAAAACAAAAATAGAAACAGCCGTGCTAACATCCCAACCTCACTTCCTAATAGTTCTTCCTTCCATCAGAAAATCCCGGCATTGTCTTCTACCTGATGAGGAACTTTGTGGGGAAAATACAACAAACAGAGGGAAAGGACACTTAGCTAGCTGAGCAAATCAGACCAATCAACTGAGGTGATAAATGTCATCATCAGATTGCCTTACCTCCAGGTAGGATCACTTGTGGACTTAAGTTCTTCAGCTCTTTTGTTGTTATTGTTTATTTTGTTGTGTTTTTCTCAACATAGCTGCTAAGTGCTCCCTTTATTTGTTGACTATGTTCATCTCCCCAACATGGTCTTCTTTTCCAAAGTGCAGTCCTAGCTATTTCTGAAATCCAGCTATTTCTCTTACCCACCAATCCATAGGAAACAGAATATATTTACTAAAGGAACTTTTCCAGTAACAGAAATCCTATCCAAGGTAGTTGAAACAAAGACTTTTCTAGCTTTCTAACTGGGAACATCACACAATGAACTTCAGTTACTTAAACTATATCCTAAAGGGTTTGACTTTCTTAGTCTTTGTTTTCTCTGGGCAGATTCTCCCTCACAAAGTGGCAAACATGGCCAGGAAGAGTTCTTGGAATATATCATCCTTATTAAATAATAATTCTGTCTTCTCCTCCCACAACCTCTGCCCCCATTGTCTCTTTCCTCAAAACTATAGCAAAAGTTCAGGGATTGTTCACCAGAAAGATGCTAGGAAGGAAAAAATATATAGCCACTTTACACAGAACTCCTTTAATATTTTCTAAGTTTCTTTTTTTTTTTTAACTAAAGAATACAACATGATTAAATTACAGTGAAAAGGAACTAAAGAGCTTAATAATTTCTGTGAACTTCTCTCTGGAGTTCATGGAAATGTAAAATGGAATTAAGTCAGCTATTTCTTAACTTCTTTCACTGATTCATTTCTCATTGTACTCATTTAGAAACATCTCTACCCAATTCATTTATTTAGGTTTTTCTTTCCAAAATGATGTTCATGGGCTTTCCCAATATCTTGGTTGGCATTCTTTCTTTCTGATTCATAGATACAATATCAGAATGGAATTATGTAGCTGCTAGTTACATATGATAGATTTCACGAGAACTAAGAAAAATTTATTTTCCTTCTCAGAGAAAAAATCTAGGCTACTTAGCTCTAATGTCTTCTGACTTCATATAGGAAAATCAACTTACTTAACTCCTTGATGGTTGACCTATTCTTTACTCCAACATTCTTTAACAATGGTTGCCAAACACAGAGTTAGAAGGCTGTATCCATGGACCAGAACATAGGGTGCCAAGCTTTGAGAGAGGGCAGATTTCAATCACACTAACCAAGATGAAGATTGCTCATGTTTCCCTCAGCTGAGGTCTCCCATTGTTTCAGCCATTCTCTCTTGCTACAGAAAAGTAAATATAATGTAAAATACTCAGTCTACCACTTGTAGGTGTGAAGAAAAAGATTCTTCCTCATGTGGTTGGGAGAAGGTATCAACACTGTAGTATTACAATAGAGTATTACCGGGGCGCCTGGGTGGCTTAGTCGGTTAAGCGTCCGACTTTCGCTTAGGTCATGATCTCGCGGTTCGTGGGTTTGAGCCCCGCGTCGGGCTCTGTGCTGACTGCCAGCTCAGAGCCTGGAGCCTGTTTCAGTCTGTGACTCCCTCTCTCTCTGACCCTCCCCTGCTCATGCTGTCTCTCTCTCTCTCTCCTAGAAATAAATAAAAAAACATTAAAAAAAAATTAAAAAACAAAAAAACAATAGAGTATTACCTGAGCATGTTCAAGATGGGAATAACAACATGGCCAAAATAAATATTTACTGCAAAGTAAAATAATTATAGCTTAAAATGAGAAAAAGGACTTACAAGAAATTATAGCTTAAAATGAGAAAAAGAACTCCCTATTGTCTCAGGCTATAAAAAACTTAATAAGAATATAAATGCAACTTTTTAAAAAATGACTCAAAAAGGAATTGATAACACAACAGTATGAGATAAAATGGGAACTTGCCAATCGGAGAAAAAATTGAGGATGGATAACATTGTTCTCTGGCTGTAACATTTTTTGGCTCTTCTCTCTTCCTTTAAATAAAATTGAGCTGATAAGCTAGGAAAATGAAGTGGATTCATTCTTTGGGGATATCTCCTAGGATACTACCTGTTTCCTTTGAAGATTAGACTTTCCTTCAAATTTAGAAAGATACGACTTCATGAAGACACCGGTGGGTACTTGGCAAATATGTATATGTATAGACACACACACACATGCATCACCAGTGGAAAGGAGTAAATATTTGAGACTTATTGAAGACTTAAAATCTTTGATAAATTGACAGGTATGTGCTGGTTATTCTCATTGGCAACCTCCCACCCACCACTCCTACTACCACCGTTCTCTTCTCTCCTCCTTTCCACTGACAGTGGACTCCACAAACATTATTTCCTCCTCTTGTCCCTGCAGTCCTAGGGGTGGTAGCAGCTTCAAGTGCTTGTAAGTCTCTAGGATCTTACTATTTCTTCGTTTTTGTTTTTTGGTTTTGTTTTGTTTTTTAATTTTATCTTAGCCTTGCCTCCAGAGGAGCAGTAATTTTGTCTCTAATATCTCTAAATTGTAAATATCTAGGGTGAATTCTGTTTCCTGCTAGGATCCTGAGTTGTAACAATAAAACTGATCTTGGTGAAACTGAGAAAAAAAATACATTCGAAAGAACACAAAATTAAAAAGGGTCTACTATATATACAATTGCTTTGAAAAAAAAGGCTAGAAATAATAACAATGCAAAAAAAAAAAGGAAGAAAGAAAGATCTAAGAGATTAGAAAAAACCTAATAGATACAAAAGATAGGTAAAAAGGGTCTAACAAATATATTAGATCATAAGGAATCAAACAAATAAAGCAGAAAGAACATATTTGAAAATATGAAATAGAAAAATTTTCCTGAAATGAGGAAAATGAATGGTGCATACTGGAGAAGCACACTGTTTTCAAAGTAAACCTGATGCAGAAAATCAACACCAATTTATACTCTAGTTTATGCTATTATCAAGAATAAAGAAAAAATATTCAAGCATAAAACAGAAAAAGCCAGTCACTATCATGGGAGGAGAAATAATACTGGCCTCTGACTCTTACAGCAGAGCTTTGATCTATAAAGTTCTAAGGGAAAGAAAGTCATCATTATAGTACTTATATTTCTATATGGTAAAAGAAAATAATGTTTAAGTAAATCTAGAATGTGGATAGAGGGAGATGAGATATGTGATGATATGTGACTGCTAAGGTCCTGATTATATATATAGCAGGAAATCACTTTGTTCTATTAAAATTGAGACCTTAAAAAAATGACTCCAATTTCTTAAAGTTTGTTTTTTCTAAAATTTATTTCATAAGCTTAGATGAGCCTTTCAGGAAATATCTTTTATATAGAAGAAAGAAATATGTATTTGAAGGTAACACTTCTATCAGGCTTTGGGAGAAGGCGGACAGGCATTATTTGTTTTTGATTTTCTTTTTGGTCAAATAGAAATTTGCTTTTATTTCATTTTTTTTTTTTACTTTAGAAAAAGATATATAACATAATCATAGTTAAAAGTATTTTTTCTGGGTGCCTGGGTGGTTCAGTCAGTTTAATGCCCGACTTGATTTAGGATCAGGTCATGATCCCAGGGTCGTGGGATGGAGCCCTGCATGGGGACCTGTTTAAGAGTCTTTCTCTCTCTCTCTCAATTTCTCTAAAAAAAATGTTTTTTTAGGTATTTTTTCTTCCTGTGTCTCTTTCTACTTTTTAAAACAAATATGACCAGATGAAGTTCATCTAATATTACCAGTTTCTTTCTATGTGGTGATATTTAACTGATATTTAAATCTTCATGCTTTATGCAGTATTTGAATTATTTATAATAAATATACTTAATATTTATAAGAAAGGATAGAATAATTTATTTTATTAAAAGTAAACCTGGAAACAAGACAAAATGTTAACATTACTAACTCTGGTATGGAAGGAAATGAATCATTTTAATAAAAAATTCATATTTCATGTCTTTGCAAAACAACATACTAGATTTCAGTTGAGGAGATATAGAAAGGTTCAATAATTTGAGACAAAATATTGTAGGATAAAGAGTACTCCAGCTTTAGACTGATCCTAAATTAAAAATCAGTTACCTACTGTTGCATGATAAAGTCAATGAAAAGTTAGGTGGTATAAAGTGACAACTGTTTTATATAATTATGACTCTGTAGGTCAGGAATTTAGGTGATGCACAGCGAGAATGACTTGTTTCTGGTGGCTTAAACACCTGAAGGATGGCTGGAATGACTCAACTGAGACTACATGTCTGGAATTCTGATTCTAACTCTGAACTGGGCACCTCAATTCTCCTTCACATGGCCTCTCTAGTATAGTCTCAGGGTTCCAAGAAGCACTGCAAAGAAGACAAACCCCCAATGTGCAAGTACGTATTAAGCCTCTGCTATGTCATGCTTGCTAATATCCCATTGGCCAAAGAAAATCATATGGTCCAGCCCAGACTCTGTGGAAAGGCATATAGGCATACCTTAGAGATATTTTAGGTTTGGTTCTGGGAGACTGCAATAAAGTAAGTCAAATAATTTTTTCATGGTTTTCCACCAATGCATATTCAAGTTATATTTACAGTTTACTGTAGTCTAATAAGTGTTCAATAGCATCCTGTCTAAACAATGTACATATTTTAATTTTAAAATACTTTATTGCTAAAAAATGCTGACCGTCATTGAGCTTTCAGTGAACTATAATCTCTGATCATAGGTTATCATAACAATACAATAATAAAGAAAAAGTGTGAAGTATTCTGAGTTACCAAAATGTGACAGAGAGACACAAAGTGAACAAATGCTGTTGGAAAAATGGTGCCAAATAGACTTGCTGGAAGCAGTTTCATAAAGCTTCAATTTATAAACACAATATCTGTAAAGTGCAATAAAACAAAGTGCAATAAAACAAGGTATGTCTGTACCCGAAGAATTTGAATCTCAACTCTATAATGTTTTACCCTGATACATAATTTAATTTCTTAAATTACTGAAATTTCTTACATTTCTGAGAGGAAACTCTCAGTTTCCTCTATAGAATGAATACCTAGTTCGCATTTTTTGGGGGGTTAAATAAGACAGTGAAAATAGAGCTAACAGAAGTGCTAAGAAATAGGCAGGTAGGTTATAGATAGTAATTCCCACTTATTACATACTTGTTAGAATGTACTTCTTGCTAAAAAGGAAATTGGTTGCTCTTCTCATAAAATTGCCCTTTAAAGAAGTGCCATATTTTTGTACAGTTGTGATTATCATTGCTTTAAATATGCTTCTCAGTTTTTTATTTTGGGTACCCCATGCAAATTATGTAATTCCTTCCTGTGGCGATTGCATTATTTTCTATTTCTTTTGTTTGTCATATGGTCTTACTTTTACTTTTTCAGGTTTCTAATTTGAAAGTCCACCACACATATATATATAAATGTTTATGACAATAAGGTTAACTAGCACATCCTCTATCCCATATAATTACTGTTTTTGTTGTTGTTGTTATGGTGAGAACACTTGAAATCTATGCTCCTAGCAAATTTCAAGTATACAATACATTATTGATAACTATAGTCACAATAGGTCCCCAAAACTTATTCATCTTATAACTTAAAGTTTGTGCCCTTTAACTAAAATATCTCTCAATTTCTCTCACTCCTAAATGCCTGGAAATGACTCTTCTACTCTGCTTCTGTGAATTCAATGGTTTTAGATTCCATATATAAGTGAAGTCACACAGTATTTCTCTTTCTCTCTCTGATTTATTTCACTTAGCATAATGAGAAGAAATCTCAAAGTACATACATACAATTTTGTGTGAGGTTGATAAATTATATTCACTCCACTGCTGGGAAAATTATGGCCATGAAAGGAGAAATGAATATCAAAGGTCATCCAATGACAGAGGCAAGAATAAGTCCCAAATCTTAGCCCTCCTAGCCTTAGATCTCTAGACCATAATATCTTTTTTGAAATTCTCTTAAGTCTCTTAAGGAATCTATGCTGACATAGATGTTATGGTTACGCTTCCACAATATTCTTAATATTCCCTTGACGGAAATTCACGATAGTTAATAGAACTTAACTAGTTATAAGTTCTTTCTCTAGGTATCAAGCACAAACCTGTTATGAAATTTTTAAGTGTTTAGCATATTTACTGATTTTAAAAGAGATTTTCTCTTCTCATTCGAGCCCTATTGTAAATTAGAGCTTACAAACTCACCGATAAATCTCTAAGAACGTTCAAGGGAGACTCCTCAGAATGCACCTGTTTTCTGCTTTGAGTCCAGTAATTTCCCCTAATTAAGAAAGATGAAGGCCTCATTAAGATGCTGGTAAAATCCTGGTATTTGTATATGTGTCTTACTTACCAACACACACATGCACAAGCACGTACACGTATACACATACATCCCTGAAAAGAAGTAAAAATATTTCAAATCTTTAAACTGATATAAATTGTATTGTCCTTTAGAGAAATAACACACATTGAGAAGGAGTGCAAGTTCTGAATGCATCAATCAGGGATGTTTAGTTGCAACAACCAATTCCAGCTTTGGAAAACATGAAAAATAAAAAAAGGAAAGGACTTATTAGAAGGATAAGGGGTGACTCAGAACCAAAGAAGCCACTGCAGAAGTGTGTTCAGCAACGAGATCCAGTGACACTGGTAGCAAGAACCAGATATCAGGAACTGCTCAGAGTTTATCCAGGTCCCCTCTGTGAGGGTGAATGGGCTCTATTTTTTCTTTCTTTCTATCATTCCTTTCAAGAGTCAAATCTTGGCTGACACCTAAGAGTACAAACAGTGGGCAGGGGCACCTGGGTGGCTCAGTTGGTTGAACATCCAACTTCAGCTCAGGTCACAATCTCGCAGTTTGTGAGTTCGAGCCTTGCGTCAGGCTCTGTGCTGACAGCCCTCAGCCTGTAGCCTGCTTCAGATTCTCTCTGCACCTTCCCCCGCTTGCACTCTGTCTTTGTCTCAGAAATAAAGATTAAAAAAAGAGTACAAACAGTGGGCAAGAAGAAATTCCTAACAGGGAACCAAGGTGCTATAATCAAGGAACAGAATAATGCTGGACTGCTGAAAATGAAATGAAATCAAATACCAAAATGCCTTATTTAGATTTACTACATTTTATAAGGGGAAGATTCACCTCAGGTAAATCACATAAATTAAGCTGATTTAAGATTGTCCCATTTAATCATTTCAGAGACTTATTTTTCTAATAAATCCTCAGTACCTCAAGTTAGGTGTAGTTTTATATTCTTCTCTTAGTATGCTATTTACAGTTACCTGTTTTATTGTTATTAAACCTGTCACTTAAAAACATAAGCAGCACAATATAGTTCATTCTAAACTACATTTTCTTTCATCATATAATTACATTAGAAAACACTAAGCCTTCTGCTACAATGAGATAATACAATTCCTAGGTGTTCAAAGACACATGGCAAACAATGCCTAAAAGGGGAATGTTATCTTACAGTAAAATATGCCTACCTCTGAGGGCTTTGTTTTATCACTGCTAATGTGCTTTTGGAATTCTGACAGAGAGGTACCTATAGGAATGCTAGTGACTGACAAATCATTACATACAGAACACTCAAAGAAAAAAAGACACTAAGAATTCAAAACAAGACAATGAGTGCATTTTGAAATGAATTTTGAAAGGCATATTACATGCAAATTAAAATCTTTTTTGCAAACTGCAATAACTGTTTTCCTTGATTATAGTGAAGCATTTGGTAGAATTAAGTATTTGCTATCTATAAGTCATTTAAAAGATGGAATAAAGATCTGGGGTTATTGGTGTGTGACGTGTTGCTCCTGAATTTACTCACAGAATGAGTTATAGAGAAGTGATTCTGTGAGTTCTCCAGCAAACAAAACACAAATTTCCATAAGGGTAGATAAGAACTCTGTGGGAACTCACAGAGCTTTAGAATTTTAGAGACCTTAGAATTAGAGAGAGCGCTCACAAATCATTCAGTACAGACTCTTCATATAACAGTTTCTCTTGTTGTTTTGTGGTTTTACATGCAGTGTTCAAAGTTAGTAACAATCCAAGTTTTACACTCTGGTTTCATTTTTGTATTGACCACACTAGGAAGGAAACTTATAGCAGATTATCTGGAAAGGGTTTCAAATTATTCTACCCTACCAGACACTTCCAGGGTTGAAGGTAAGAGAGAAAAATCATGACAACTGGGTGTCTAGGTGGCTCAGTCTGTTAAGTGTATGACTCTTGATTTTGGCTCAGGTCATAATATCATGGTTCATGAGTTTGAGCCCTGCATTGGGCTCTGCACTAACAGTGCAGAACCTGCTTGGGATTCTCTCTCTCTCTCCCTCTCTCTCTGCCAACCCCCAAAATAAATCAATAAACTTGAAAAAAAGAAAAATCATGATGGAAATATGAACTAGTCTTCTGTCTTTTGAGTACATTCAAAACACTAAAAATGTCTGCAAGTTTGTAGGGACCTAAAGACATTACTTCTTTATACATTTCCTGCTTTGTTTTCTTTTTTCTTTCTTTTTTTAAGTTTATTTATTTTAAGAGAGAGCATGCCCACAAACAGGGGAGGGGCAGAGAGAGAAGAAGAGAGAGAATCCAAGCAGGCTCTGTACTGTAAGCACAGAGCCTGTTGCAGGGCTCAAACTCGTGAACCGTGAGATCATGACTTGAGCCGAAATCAAGAGTCAGACACTAACAGACTAAGCCGCCCAGGCTTCCCTCCATGCTTTGTTTTCAAAAATAATTTATGGTGGCCCTAGAAGTTAGCTAGCAAAACCTTATTTACCAAAGAGAAAATCTGTGCATCTCAAACTAGTGTTTTCTTTTTTTGTTCCTCGTACACATTTATTCATAAGCATCTTTCCCATAAAGCTAGTTATTAGTAGCTATTAGGAAAGCCTCCATTATATGGACTCACATCCTCTTTTCTACAACATATACTTAGTTTGACTTAATACAATCTACTTTTAGGACTTCTTTCAAGATCACAATCCCTCCATAAACTTCCCACAAACACTACAAATATCTATCCCTCTCACCTGTCTGAACCACCGTTTTCTCTTGCCTGGATTATTGCAACAGCCTGCTAACAATTGGTTTTCCTGGTTCTACCCTCCACTCACTCTAATCCATTCTCAACACAAAATCCAGGGTATCCATTTAAAACTAAGCCCAAATATATCATTCCCTGCTCATAATTCTCCAGTATCTCCTTATCTCATTCACTCAGAGTAAAAACCAAAGTCCTTGCCATAGCCTACAACACCCTACATAGGTCTAGTTCTCCATGACCTCTGAGACCTTGTATCCCGCTACCATGCTCTCTGCTCATTCATTCTGCCCCAGCCACCTAGCCCTGACCTCTCAAAGATGTTATCATACTCCTGTCCAGTAGGTTTGAACAGGCTTTCCCCAGATACTCTCATTCCTACTCCTCTACCCCCCTCATGTTATTGCTCAAAAATGTCACCCCGTCAATGAAAACTTCCTTGACTACTCTATTTAAAATTTACCCAGGGCTCCCAGAACTCAGTATCCTCTATTTCTGCTACTATGGTCTCAATGTCCCTCCCCCACCTTACCCAATTGCATATGTTAAAATCCTAATGCCCGATATGATGGTATTAGGAGGTAGAGCCTTTGAAAGGTGCTTAGCTCATGAGAGTGGAAACTTTATGAATGGGATTAATATAGTGCTTTTATTAAAAAAAAAAAAAAGACTCTACAGAGCCCCCAGTCCATTCTAGCATGTGAGGATACAGTGAGAAGATGCCATCTATGAGCCAGGAAGAGCGCCTTCACCAGAATGTGACCATATTGGTGTTTTGATCTTGGACTTTCACCCTCTAGAACTGTGAGAAGTAGGTTTCTGTTATTTATTTATTTTTAATGTTTATTTATCTTTGAGAGAGAGAGAGAAAGCAACAGAGCATGAGCAGAGGAGGAGGGGAGAGACACACACACAGAATCTGAAACAGGCTCCAGGCTCCAAGCCACCAGCACAGAGCCTGAGGCGGGGCTCAAACCCACAAGCTAATGAGGTCATGACCTGAGCCAAAGCCAGAGGCTCAATCAACTGAGCCACCCAGGCACCCCAAGTTTCTGTTATTTTTAAGATGCCCAGTGTGTGATATTTTGTTATAGCAGCCCAAATAGACTAAGACACCTACATTATTTTTCTCACATGTGATTTCACCATGGTGTGTGTGTGTGTGTGTGTGTGTGTACAAACTACACTAAAGCAATCATCTTTGTGTTTCTTTCTTTTTTTCCCCACTACTGTATTTCCAGTCCAGAAAATTCCCGGAACAAAATATGTTTTTTAAATAAATGTTTTTTTTAAATAAATCAGTTAATAAATTAAGAAGCCTAACTAACTCCATGACTTTGATAACTTAAGTTCACATCCTCCATCCTCATTTATAAAATGTGATTCATGATCCTTAAGATCCAATCCATGCTTTAAAATTAAAGTCACAATCATAGATGCCCAGACATGGCAGGAGGCCCAGTGAAGATGGGACAGAGTCTCACTGTTGAACACTGTTGTAAAACCAAGCTAAAGTGGCTGTGAGAGGGGCACACAGTGGTCCCTGTGATTAAGACAGAGTTTCAAACTAACCAGGTGCCAAGGTGGATCTGATGTTGCACTATCCTGTCCAAAGAGTCATAAGAAAATTTGTCTGATGGTTTTGTCCTTGCCTCCATTCAGCATTATTTTGTAAATGCTAGCCACAAGACAGAGTTTCAAGAGATGAAATATCTAATTAAAATGAGATTTCTGGTGGGAATAACTCTTGGGGAGTAATGATGTGATGACTAGACAATATTTTTCAAAGTCTAAGACTAGTAGTCAGGGAAACTAAATCCTAAATCTTGTCTGTCACTATCTATGTGACTTCAGTGAAGCCACTTAACCTTTATGCCTCAGTTTCCTCATTTGTCAAAGAGGGATTTGCCATCCCTCACAGGGAATTATGGGAATTGCAGAAGGTAACAGACACAGAAGTGCTTTTAAAGTTTATAAATGCCCTATACCTACATGTGTTAAGAAATTGTTTCCTCATTTTAAAGCACTAACAACATATTAAATGATGAAAATGACAGAGAATTAAATGTAATCTTTGCTCATATAACTATGAGATGCAGTCTTTTAAGTTCAAAATCTACCTAACAGGATATGACATGCTCCCTGGGAGTGACTCCAGGGAAGAGACTGTTGACAAAATGGAAAAGTCAGGCTTATGCAAGTACAATGTTGAATTCAATCATCATCATAAGTTCAGGGTAGGTATTTATGTATCATCATGGGGATCTGTAGAAGTTCTGGGTGGTGGATAGTAAGAGAAGATTTTCTTGAGGAAGGCAAAGTTATCAAAGGCAAAGTAACTTCCAACTCAAGAAATGGATAGTGTACCAGTTGTACAGCTCATCTATTTAACAGGCCTAACATTTGCTACATTCAGAAATGGAGTTTGGTTGCCATGAGACTATAGTAGATGTTCCGAGTGCCACACTTGGTACTAGCACAGCTGTAATCACGACAGATTGCAATCAGGACACTTTTCTCTGGCTCCATAGATACTGACAAAATCCATGTTTGCTTTTTCCAGGGCCCAGCTCAGAGATCAGTGCTGATCAAACATAGCACACATTCCCTTTGGCACTAAATTTGACTCAGCAGAGTCTGTATGGGGATCCTGGCAAGAAAAAGAATCATTTTTCTAAGCCATGGCCAGTGCTTGGAAGCAAATCTAATCCTAGTATGGTGTTCCAAGAAGAAAAGTGAGAAAATTTCAGAGATGGCCAGAAGGAAAAATATAAGAATAACCATAACAAGATCCTTAGTGGGGGAGAGCCTATTGGATTAAAATGTATGCCCTATAGTAGCTATACAATGTCTAAGTAAGTGCTTATAAAAGAACTAACTATGAATGTTAATTAATGAAAGGATGAAAGCCTAGTCAGGATAGACTAAAGTCTCTATGATTATAATTCATTTGTTTGCAGAATTAAAACATTCAACTTTTAGAATCACCAGGGACTAGCCCATCACTGTATGGAGATACAGCTGTTATTTCTGAATGCCATCCATGTGGCACAGCCACCAAGAGGAAGTAACACTGGGAAAAAGCAAATGTATGCTCTATGCTATGCCCAGTCTGATTTGGCCAAGGTCACTCAGATGGGACCTACAAATGAAGCATTAGTGCCATTGTCATTGAAACACAGACCTACTTTTAAAAACAAATGCATTATAAATATAGCAGTTGAAAAACAAAGTGAATTTAAGCATATGTGAAAAAGAGCAATTTTTTTAAATTTGATTCTTTATTTATTCCAGCCTTATTGAGATATGATTCAGAAATAACATGCAAATATAAAGTTTATAATATGATGATTTGATACACATATATTTTGTGAAATACCACAAAAAGGTTAAATGAATCCTTCATATTACACAGTTACCAGTGTGTGTGAGGGTGTGTGTGTGTATGAGTGTGTGTGTGTGTGTGTGTGTGTGTGTGTATGTGTGTGGTGATGAGAACATTTAAGGTCTATTCTCTTGGGAAATTTCAAGTATACAATACAGAATCATTAACTGTAGTCACCATGCTGTACATGAAATTGCCAGAACTTATTCATCTTATAATTAATTCCCTCTTCTACTTTTCTTACCAACCCTTTCAACCTTTTAAAGTCCTCAAAACCTTTCTGTTTCATGTCCTTGATTCTCGTTCCTTCAGTAACTTTAGCTGCTCTTTAACAGTTGTACACAGAATGTTTCTCATATAATACAGTTAATTAATACAATATCCAGGTCCTACAAATATTCTGGTTACTGGAAAATTATGCTTCTGACATACCATACAAGGTTCCCAACAGATTTATAACAACAACAGTACATAGTTTTCTATTTATTATTATATTACATTACAGTATATTATAATCATGACTATACCTGTGCTGGATGTAGTGTAATCTTCTCTTGGTGACTCATTAAGCACTTTAGGATTCTGGGATGTCTCAGTTATTTTTGTGCTCACAGCAAGCAAAACATCTGTGCCAAAGTGCTGGTAAGTAGAGTATTTGTTTAATAGATCTCTGGTAAGCATGACTACATCTTTGCTCCAAAACTATTTGGTATGTAGATAGCTTTTGGTGACCTAGGCATTTTCTGTCTATAAGCTTACCAAGATTAGCTCTACTTATCTTCCCAGATCAAACAAGATCAGGTGTGCTCAGTATGGTTTGAAATATTTGTCTGATTCTATCCATTTGTGCTCCAAGATTTTTCCATAATAGTGTCCTTTTTATGTCTTTATTTTAGATTCTCTCCAGACTCAAAGATTTTATTTTCCATGAAACTTTCCTGAAATTTTCCAACTTCTTTCCTTGAATGTTTATTTAAGGCTGTGTACAATGAATCTGCCAAAAACTTCTGGGCTACATCTTCATATAGCAAAAATAAACAATATATTATTAAGCAAACAACCAGAATGTCCTTGGAAATAATATAGACTTATGGTTTTCCTAGCATGTTCTACAGAGCTCTGAGATTCTATACATGTGCTTTGTTGTCCGCCATGATATGAAAAGAATGATAAACTAACTTCTTTTTATGCATCCCATACTCCTCAACTTGAGCAATTCCTTCTTTATCTGCTTTTTTTCCTAAGTTGTTGTGTTTTTTTTGAGGGGTGGGGGAGGGACAGAAAGAGAAGGAAAGACAGAATATTAAGCAGGCTCCATGTTTTTGGCATAGAGCCCAACGCAGACTTGATCTAATGAACCGTGAGATCATGACCTGGGCGGAAATAAGAATCTGATGCTTAACCGACTGAACCACCCAATTCCACCTGAAAGGAAAACTCTAAAGAGAAGATCTTCCCTCCCAAGAGAGAGAACCCTAAACAGGCTTTGGATTGACAATGCAGAGCCCGATGTGGGACTCAAACTCATGAACCATGAGATCATGACCCTAGCCAAAGTCATCAGAAGCTTAACCAACTAAGCCACCCAGGTGCTCTTAGCTATTTTATAAATTGGGATTCCACAGAATAAAAGTAGTTAAGTTGCCCCAACTACTGATTGTGAATATTTCATTTGGTTGATCTAGTTGTGTCCTGACAAAGCTACTATTGAGTATTAGCAGGAACATTAACAAAACTCCTTTATTCAGTGTAGAAATCTTTTTAAACACTTACCAAGGGTACAATGTTGAATATAGCCAATGTACTACTGCTGCTTACTGTCCAAAGTAACGTTATACACAATACTTAACTGAGTTCCCACCCTACAATTGCAAAAGCTAAGCAAGAACGTGTTGTCATTTTGAAGATCTGAATTAGAAATTATTGCAGAAGCATGTTCAATGCAGTTTGACTCTTCTCCACATTAAAGTAATTACCCAGCATTGTAGCTAGACTCATAGGATTTTGAATGTAGTAATGAATTGTTGCAAACCTTCCAAAAAGTACAGAATCATATGTCTCTGGGATTTGGTTGGAGGCTGAAGGTATAGATAAGGATGTGGGAAGAGAATACTAGTACTTCTAAAGCCAAACATGTAAGGTTATAAATTGGAATTTGTTGCTAATATGGATGAAGCTGGAATGAATTTTTCCCTGGTTGATTTGGGTAGAATTTATCATAGTAGTAAGAAACTGGATGCTAAGCTTTACAATTTGGTTTCTAATGATTAAAGAACAGAATGTCCAGATTTTAGAATTTTCAAGCTAGAAGTTTGGGTTTACATATGATTTATATTATTTGGATGGCTATAATGAGAAACTCTCAAAGCTAAGGTAAGATGAGAAAAAAACCCTCAAAATATGAAAGTGAAAGTAATGAGAATTAAAACATAGTAGATAAAAGCAGCCAGCTATAGAATACATATTCTATGTATATAGAATATATAGATCCATATTCAAACGACTTTTTTCTTGAGATCTAAATCCAAACAAAGAATCAAATGTAAAGAAGAAAAGCAGTAACTTAATTATATCCATTTATTATCTGTAGAAAGGATGTGGATGTGCTTATGGAAGCACAGTCATTCAAACTGAGGCTAAAAAGGAGGGGGACCAAAAGTAAATATTTATAAAAACGTATCTAACACTGTCTAAGAGATTACTATATGTAAGTCACCTGATCTAAGATTACTATATGTAAGTTATCTGATCTAAGAGATTACTATATCTAAGTCATTACTATATTTAACTCAACTTTCATAGAATAAGGATGGCTCACCAAGCTTTTCTTATAGCCTTTAGACAACTTTCAAGATCTCAAGAAAGAATGAGAAAATAGACATCTATAATCAGTTGACTTTAATTAAAAGAAATTATTATAGATACATTAATGGGCTTCATTTAATCAGTTGAAAGGCTTTAAGACAGAACTGAGGTTTTCTGGAAGAAGAAAAGAATTCCACCTGTCAGTTGCAGCCTCGCTTCTGAGTCCTCCAGCATGCCTTTCCTGACAGCCTACCCTACAGATTTCAGATGTGCCTAATCAGCTCCCATGATTGTGTAAGCCAGCTCCTAGAAATAAATCCACTATTGTATATTTCCTACTGGTTCTCTTTTTTCCTGGTTGAACCCTGACTAATATATGCTCATACAACCTTTCTCAGGCAACTAAAAGAGAATATACTTCATTAAAAATGAAGAAAAAAACTAGGATCAAGCAAACAAAGATTTTAACTTAAAGGAGAAATAAAGAAAATCCCAAGACAATGGTGACTAAAAATTCCTGGGATGACAGCTATGGACCATATTGAATAGGCTGTCTTACAACTATTAGAGAAACAAGGATGAATATTCATAAGGTGAAAATTACTAATATGTCTCACATTAGTAGATATTAATAGCTTGAGAGGAAGGCAAAATCCAGGTTTTAAAACAATATTAAAAAGGGGCGCTTGGGTGGCTCAGTCGGTTAAGCGTCCAGCTTGGGCTCAGGTCATGATCTCATGGCTTGTGGGTTTGAGCCCCGCGTCAGGCTCTGACAGCTAGCTCAGAGCCCGGATCCTGCTTCAGATTCTGTGTCTTCCTCTCTCTCTGATCTTTCCCTGCTCATGCAGTCTCTCTCTCTCTCTCTCTCTCTCTCAGAAATAAATAAAAACATTTTTAAAAAATTAAAAAAAAACAATATTAAGAAGATTTCTTAGTGACCAAGACAAAAATAAGTTGCCTTGCTGTTTATTGGTGGAACCACAGAATTTCGTGTTTCATTGTGACCACAGGAAGCAAGGACACCAATGAGACTCTTCCACTGCTCTAGATGTGTTATAATTATGCTTTTGCCTGAGAATATTATTGATTTTGTGTTCTCAAGAAGAATTCATCTCTATTACAAGGGACAAGAATAAAAAAAGAATCTGAGCAGTGAATGCTTCTCTGATTTGATATATTAAAGAAAATGAAAATTTCTGAATAGGGTTGAAGAAATGATCTGGGAAAGATGCCAACAAGGGAAAGATTTCTATGAAGCTAAGGAGAATTAAAATATGTGGGCAGAAAAATACTTTTAGTAGATGGGAAGAAACTCCATACTACTAAAGTTGTACTGTGGGAAATAAAACTCCAGTGCTAGAGTAACAACTTTGATATCTCTCAGCTGCCAGAGTCTATAAGATAAAACACATTATTTAAATGTCAGCATCATGTTTTTTGCTCAACTGGGTCAAAGACAAAATTTAAAACAACTTTAGGTATAGAATAGATTGTTAAGAGAAGGAACGCCTTCTGAAGTTATGGGGCATCCCAAAACTATCAAGCAATGGAATTATGAGCAGTTATTTCTGTTAGCCTTAGGTAGATATGTGAAGTGTCACTGAGGGACATCATAGATCCAAAAGAAGATGGACAGATTATAAATGATAACTATAATTTTCTAAGGTCAATTGAATAATGATTTCAAGGGCTTCAAAGGGCTTCAGGACTACCTTCTTCTACATTAGTATCTGAGGATTCCAGGGAAAGCCAGAGATACAATGCCTTAATCTTAACTGAGTTCATCTTAAAGTATTGGAAATAAATGAATTTATATGTGCATGTAGAGATAAATGCCATAGTATCATAAATTGGGCAGATTGAGGCATGAGGCATACTTAGCAACATGTATAACCAAGAAATGAGAAGCTGAAGCTGAGGCTGAGGAACAGGGCATGACAATACCAACCAATCTTAAGCAGCTACTTCTTGGGAGCTCCCCAGGAAATCAAATGCTCAAAAGCCAAAGGACATGGCAGCCCCAAGGCTGAGTAAGTAAGGGTTCTCATCAGTCAGGCAAAGAGTACCATCAGGATTCCATCTGATGTTGATTATAACTCTCTTCACAGGAAGCCTTTTGCCAGGAGCCAGAGTCTACAGAAAAGAGGCTTAATGCAAACCAAATAAGGAATTGGAGCAACATCCAAGTGAACTCCAGCTCAGGGAGCATCTCAAGTCCAACAAGGAAAGCAGAGCAAGTGCATAATCTAAACTAAAATTGTGGGTAACAAGGAGGAAAAAATCTGCAACAAAATGTTTATAAGCTCCACCCAACGGCTTCCAAAGGTCATGTCAATTATAAGCCAGGGAGAATAGTTGTAGGCTCTATCTATATAACAAAGCTGCTCTAATCTCCTGACCCGGTCAGACTCTGCTATGGAACCAGGGTCAGCCTGGTCCACCATAAGAAGGATACTACTATCTCTAGCTTGGAAAAACTGGGGACAACAAAAGTAGAGAATATGAGATCATTAAAGAAAACAGGTACACGTCTGTAGCTACATAAAAAGGAATGACACTTGAGTCTTATTTCAAAGCTGTTATATATGCTGCGAGTCCACGGAACCCTTATCAGTGACAAATCAGTTTTTAATGAATAGGGTTATGGGAGTTCTATGTTATATATTTCTAAGAACTATGCTCCTGAGTAGGCCAATGAAAAGAAACTTCTGCACATTTACTCAGGCAGATACTTGTTCGGAATGATAACAGAAATTGTTATGTTTTGATCTCAGTAATAGTTTATGAAGCTGACTGGAGAGTCATGGAAAGAATGATCAAAGCAAGGACAAAAATAATCTATACTTTCTTTTTCCCCATAGAGACTGAAAAATCTTTTTTAACCACCTTTCATTATCCTTTGAAATAACTTGTAGGAAAATAAAAGCAGATGTCTGGAAAAGTAATCAAGAAAAGCCACAAAATCAAAAAAAGATTTCAAACATATGTTTTTAATGAACTGGCTGAAGGTTTTGTTTTTTTCCCCTGTTCCACCCCAACTGATCCCAGTGTGTTGGTGGTGAGGTGTTCTATCAATCAATAGTTCCCCAAATCTAAATGTGCTGTCATTCTTCTTCCTTTGGGAAGAAAAGACTTAAGAAAATGGATGGAGTTTTCCTTAGAGTACCAAAAAAGCTTTCCTTTGCAGTCTAGTCCAACTGCTTTCCTTTTAGACCATAGGAAACTTGGAATAAATCCTTAACCATCCTTCTGTGATACTTGCAAGGGAAAAATATGAGGTCATGCCTTATAAGAACTTCTGTCAAAGTTCTGATTCACAGAACTTTCATTCATTGGCTTTTCTTTTTTCTTTCCCAGTATCATAGTATTTAACAACAAAATTTGAGATCTTCTGTTAACGTGGGTACCTTTTTTCTTAAAGAATTGGTAATTTTTTCTATCTAGCTAGGCATTTTGGATAGATAGACATTATACCTGGATAAACAGATCTTCACCAAAAAATGTCAAGTATTTACTACAACTTTCAGTTCTTAATATGACCCTAATTCTAACTCAGCCAGTGGTTTTAGTCTTAGAAGAGGCCTAAAAAGATCATCTTGCCCTAACTTCCTTCTAATCAGTAAGCTGTAACTATGCCTGTGTCTTCATTTTATGGAGTGAAGTTCAATGTTATGCTGATGTCTCTCTACAACTCAGGAGGCATGAGAATCCATTACAACCGCCTCTTGTGGAAGGCCTGAACTGACACCACACCATGCTATTTCTCTTCTGGGATCATGGCTGATTTAAGCCATGATTTAAACCAGGCCATACACATTAACTTAATAATTATGTTCTGTGAAATTTCCAAGCTAGATAATGATAATTAAAGAGTGTCTTCAGAATATCAACTTCATGATTAACAAACGAAGGGTTTGTAGTATACTGTAGATAATAAACCACACTTTTTTTCTTTTTAATAAAGTATTAAATAATAATAAGAGGCATTATTGGTAATTATTTAGGTTCTCATACCAATGCATATAATTATAGAATTCCTACATTATCTTAGTCAATATTTCTGGTCTGATATAAAATCCTACGATCAAGAATTGTAGCAGAGAAACAATTTGCTATATAGAAAAATGTGGTAGCACATAGTGGTGCAAATGATGAGAAGTTTACTGTGGTCCCTATGTCTCTTGGTAAATGAATCTAGAATTAGTGGATATAGGATATAGGACTGGACATTTCCAAATGGAAATGATGAACTTTTCAATATGCTACCCTTGTTCCAGAGAATCCATCACTCTCCACTAAGCACAGCTTAGCCAAAACCCTGGGTTTTCAAGGGAGCAGATTACTGAACAGCATGCACCAAGAAGAGGGAAGTGGTGTTTCCACAGATAGTCTCTGAGAAATACTCATATTCAGTGGAAAATGGGGATATGGAAAATATACTATTAAAAATACATCTTGCTATTAAATGTTATTAAAGTAATCAGGACAGATATTTCTATGACGTTTTTAGCATATTTTATGAAACTGGAGATTTGAGTCTTTATATTAACAGTAAGGACAAATGCCTCTATCTGGTAAATTAATACTTCTATCTCCAAGTTCAGGTGACCATGTATATTCTTTTTGTGTTTTAGAATAAAACTGAAAAAGTTTTTTTATTTTTTTGCAAAATATTCAGCTTTTATATTTCTCACAAAAATGCAGATATTTAAAAGATAAGATATACAAACTTATTTTTTTAAACACTATGGTATTGATATTTTTAAGTAAATTAGTATAAACTCTATATGATTAGTAACATTAAGGAATTTTTTTTAAATAATAGCTTTTGCATTTTATAATTATAGGTTAGAATATTTCTGGGCAGGATGTCCAGAATTATTTATTTATATAAGTATTATTTTACACATTGTTTTGTCTCTAAAAGAATGTAGGAGAAATTGAAGAGATATAAATCATGAGACTTACCTTTAGATGATTAGGTTGATTCAAGATTATGTTGTAGACCTTTGTATTTGTAAGTATAGGCTACATATACTCCAGTTAAAAAGAAAACAAAACAAAACACAACCCTAAATCTTAGTAGCTTAATAAAACCAAAAGTTTATTTCTTGTTTGCTACAAATCTGTTGTGAGTCAAGGTAGCTCTTCAAGCAAATATGCTGAATTCATAAGGAGACTCAAGAAATTTAAGTTGCTTTTATCATCTTCTAATGGTTTTTCAGAGCATATGATTTTTCAAGTTTATTAAAATTACTCGAATCAGGGCATTTTAAAAATATGTGTATGATGCTACCAACTATAATTTTTATTTAAGCTACAAGTATCTATTTATATAATGTTAGGATAGGTTTTTAAATACCTATTTCCACCATATTTACACTTGTTACATTGCCATTTTTTTAATTGAGGTGGCTGAGTGTCTCAGTCTGTTCACCATCCAACTCTTTTTTTTTTTTTGATTTCTCCTTTACTTTATTTTTTTTTTAATAGTTTATTGTCAAATTAGTTTCCACATAACACTCAGTGCTCATCCCCACAAGTGTCCTCCTCCATGCCCATCCCCCCTCCCCCCACATCCATCAGTCCTCAGTTTTTGTCAGCATTCAAGAGGAACAAGGGGGAGAAGAAGGGCGGAAATGGTGGGGGAAAGGGAGAGAAGCAAATCACCATCCAACTCTTGAGTTCAGCTCAGGTCATGATCCCAGGGTCATGGTAGTGAGCCCTCCAACTCTCTCTCTCTCTCTCTCTGTCATGACCCCCTCCTCATGCCCTCTCTCTCTCTCTAAAATAATTACCTATAACTGGCATATATCTATTAGTTTCAGGTGTACATAGCAATTCAATATTTTTACATTATGAAATGATCTCCATAAGTCTAGATACCATCTGTCATCATCAAAGTTGTTACAATATTATTGACTATATTCCCTATGCTGTACATTACAACCCCATGACTGACTTATTTTTAAGTGGAGTTTATATCTCTTAATCCCCTTCACCTATTTTACCTGCTCCCCTACATTGCTTTTAATTGGTATTTGAAAGGCTTGTTTCTATGATTAACTTGGTAATTTTAAGGTCATAACCCCCACCCTAAAAAATCTACATCTGTTTACATTATTGTGTCTCCTTTCACCTAACTTCAAAATAGTTCAATCAAGTGACCTGTATAAAGATTTAAAACTAGCATTGATTTTGGTAATTTCAGCTTAATTGCATTTCCCATACAGTATTTTCAAAATAAAGTAATTTAGAAAATACCCTAAATTATGAACAACTTACAAGAATCTGAATGCAAGGCAATATCCTTTTATTCTGAAGCATAATTTTAGACATTGTGCCAAGTACAAAAACAAAGATAATACAAAGAGGAAAAGAGAGACCTGAAAACTGGGGATGTGGTATGGATGTGTGTGCCATTTTGACTCTGATGAGGAGGGTAGTACCATCCCAAGGGGTGATGTGCATGCTGATGACCAAAGAGAATCATGTGTAGTTTAGAGGACGAACATTCTAGCCACAAGAAATATTAAACAAAAAGCATAAAAGCCATAAAGCATAAACAAGTTTAACTTGTTCCAGGGTCTGAAAGAAGGTCATTCTCTGCACAGAGAACTGAAGATTAGTTCAAAGGGGCAAGAAAGGTGTGAATCATGCAGGATCATGATGACCATGCATAGGGTTTAGACTTAGGTGTGCTGAGAAAAAGTCCTTGGGGAATTTTTAATAGGGATGTAGTATGATTTGCTTCATATTTTACAAAGGCCACTCTGTCTTGTACATGGAGAATAGTATCCAGGAGATAGGAGTAGAGATAGAAATTTGGTAGAAGGCTAGGACTCTAGTCCAGATGGGAGCTGATAGAGGCTGGGACCAACAGTAAATACAGAGTAATGAACAGAATTCTATAAGGATTCACAATAAAGACACAATAAATGAAAAATATTTGCACTTCATATCACAAAGAGCTGCAGATCAGAAAGAAAAAGACTGATAGACAAAAAAGTACTAACATGCAGTTTGCAGAAAGGAAAATGGCCTCTAAATATGTTAAACTCCCCAACCTTAGTCCTCATGAGATCAATGAAAACTAAAATTACACTGAAATACTTGTTTAACTAGAAGACTTCCAAAAAGCAAAGAGTTTAACATAACATAGGATTGCCAGGGCATGAAGAAATAGACATTCATACATTTCTGATATGAATCTAAGTATATGCTATGTGATGGACAATTTGGAGATGTCTATCAAAATCACAAATGTACTTGTCCTCAGACCCTGAAATTCTGCTTATGTAATTTATCCTATAGATAAACCTTTATTCTATATCCTTGTCTCAGAAGCTGTCAGTGCTTTGCCCATATCCTTGAGATCAGCAGCCCTTAATCAAGAACTCTCAGATATTGGTGTATATTTACTTCAGCTCTCTCATCCTTGACATTGAATAATTGTTAAGAAGTGTGTTTTGCTCCTATCTCAGTTTTCCCCATTTTTAACTTCCCAAATGTTTAAGTTCCAATGCTGGCTGAAGTACCTGGTCTAATAGTGCACCACTGGTTGATTTCTTTTCCCTGGATCACTTCCCTCTTCTTTTACTGGTTTTCTCAGCACCTTCAAATAAACTACTTCAATCGATGTTGCTTCCTGGAGGAACCCAATGAAGAATCTTCAAGCTCTTTCCTGAATGTACTTTCCACCTTAATATTCCTAATAGGAGATGCTATTGGTATTTGGACAGACAGTTTCACAGTTCCTACTTTTAGGACTGTTAACATTCCTCTTCCCTGAACAATAAACTTCTATGGCCCTCCAGTCGCTAGTCATTTTGACAACTCAAAATTATTCCTTGCATTTCCATGTTTCCATATGTCCCATCTCTTCCCTGGGCACAAAGCTTCTGCTATAGCCCTCACAAGTAGTGCCAATTACTTCTTTCTGGTTCCTCAAACCACCAGGCCTAGTAATAGGCTAAGTGTCCTCCTTACAGCTCTTTATTGCTTCTAGATCATTTTCCCCACCCTCTTCCCCCAAAACTCCATCTTTGAATCTCATGTTTTCCCACCATATTACCAGTATCTCTCATCGTAGGAGTATCCTCTTGAAGACTCCTCCTTATTTCTTGAAGATTTTAGCCCCTACTTCATTGTCATTCTATTCAACACTTCTATCATAATTGTTGGTGGTTATATTTACCATGGTCTCTCAGTTCCTTGACCTCTCTTCCCTCTTCCAGTGACCTATGTGTATTTCAAAAGAGAACCTTGAGAAATTCCCACCACAGTATCTACCCATCCCAATGCATCTGTGCCACATGTTGCTTTTCTTGTTGTTACTGAAGATGAACTGTCACTACCCATAACATATCTAGACCAATATATTGTCTAGTATCTTAATCCCCTACATTCTTGCCTATTCAAGGACCTTACTCCAACAATTTGTATCTCTCTATCTGTATCATCAATTTTCCCCTCTCCACTAAACCATTACTTTCAAGATTCAAGTATACTGCAGTTTCACCCATCTCAAAATGATAATATGCTCATTTGGTTTTTGTCCTACTTCACTGGCCATTTTACTGCAGCTTTCCATGTTGGTTCTGCCTTATCCCTCTGACTTCCAGTGATCAGAGGGCCTCAGGGCTCAGTCCATGACCTTTTCTATATCCATGCTGCCTTCATTGGAGACTTTATCTAGTTCCATGGCTTTAAGTAACACTTAAGTAACAACTCCAGAATTTATTTCGCTAGCTGGGCTCTCTTGTCATTCATAACTCGTATCTCCTACTTGATCCTACTTGATATCTGATAAATGATTTTAACTGAAAACACTCAAATTTCATATCTCCTACCCAAACATGCTTCTTTAATTGTCTCCCTCTACAGAGGAAATGGCATACCCCTCCTTCCAGTTGCTCACCATACACCTGGTATAATTATTTGTTTTTTTTTCTTTATATTGTGCTCCATACCTACTTTAGTAAGAAATTAATTTGGGTTTACATTAAAAGTATATATAGAATTCAACTACCATTTATACCTCCATTGTCAACATGCTAGTCCTAACAATCACATTTTTAAAACATTTTTGTAAGTTGTTTTAAAAATTCCAGTTAGTTAACATACAGCATAATATTTGTTTCAGTTGTAAAATATACTAATTAAACACATCAATACATCTCCTGGTGTTCATCACAAGTGCATTCCTTAATCCTCATCCTATATTTAATACATTCCCCACCCACCTCCCTTCTGGTAACCATCAGTTTGTTCACTGCACTTGATTCCATTTCCTAGTATGCATCTCTCTCTTTTTTCTCCTGCTCATTTGTTGTTTCTTAAATTCCACATTTGAGTGAAATTGTATGTATTTGTCTTTCTTTGACTGACTTATTTCCTTTAGCATAATACTCTCTAGCTGCATCCATTCCATTGCAAATGGCAAGATTTCTTACTTTTTAATAGATGAGTAATATTCCATTGTATGTATATGTGGAGATATGTGCATGTACACATACACACATACACATCACATCTTCTTTATCCATTCATCTATCAATTGATTCTTGGGCTGTTTCCATAATTTGGCTATTGCAGATAATGGTGCTATAAGCATCAGGGTGCACGTATCCCTTTGAATTAGTATTTTGTATTCTTTGGGTAAATACCCAATAGTGCAATACCTGAATTATAGGGTAATTCCATTTTTAACTTTTTGAGGAAACTCCATCCTGTTTTCCAGAGTGGCTGCACCAGTTGCATTCCCACTAACACTGCAAGAGGATTCCTCCTTCACATCCCTGCCAAAACCTATGTTTCTTGTGTTGTTGATTTTAGCCATTCTGACAGGTGTGAGGTGATATCTCATTGTAGTTTTGATTTGCATTTATCTGATGATGAATGATGTTGACCACCTTTTCATGTGTCTGTTGGCCATCTGTATGTCTTCCCTGGAAAAACATCTATTCTGCCTATTTTTAAATTTGAATATTTGTTTTTGGAGTGTTAAGTTTTATAAGTTCTTTACATATTTTGAATATTATCCCCTTACTGGATATAGTGTTTGCAAATATCTTCTCCCATTCAGTGGGTTGTCTTTTAGTTTTATTTGTTGTTTCATTTGCTGTTCAGAAGCTTTTTATTAAATGTATGGATTGCTTTGAGGAGTATTGTTATTTTAACAATGTTTATTCTTCTAATTCATGAACATGGAATGTCTTTCTTTCCATTTCTTTGTGTCATCTTAAGCTTCTTTCATCAGTGTTTTATAGTTTTCAGACTATAGGTCTTTCACCTCTTTGGTTGGGTTTATTCCAAAGTATCTTATGTTTCTTGGTGCAATTGCTAATAGGATTGACTTTTAATTTCTCTTTCTGCTGCTTCATTATTGATGTATAGAAATGCAACACAGTTTTGTATATTTATATTGTGGCTTTACTTAATTCATTTATTAATTCCAGCAGTTTCTTGGTGGAGTCTTTTGGTATATAGTATTATACCATCTGCAAATAGGGAAATTTTTACTTCTTCCTTACTGATTCAGATGCCTTTTATTTCTTTTTGTTTTCTGTTTGCTTTGGCTAGAACTTCCAGTACTATGTTGAATAAAAAGGGTGAAAGTGGACATCCTTGTTTTGTTCCTGACCTTAGGGCAAAGGCTCTCAGCCTTTGAGGCCTACATCTCATTGAGGATGATGTTTGCTGTGGGATTTTCATATATGGCTTTTATTATGTTGAGGTATGTTCCCTCTACAACTTTGTTGAGGTGTTTTTTTTTTAATCAGGAATGCATGTAGACATTTGCAGATACCTTTCCTAAATCTATTGAAATGATAATATAGGTCTTATCCTTTCTTTTCCTAATATGATGTGTCATGTTGATTGATCTATGAATACTGAACTATGCTTGCATTCCAAGAATAAATCCTACTTTATTGTGGTGAATGATTTTTTTATGTATTGTTGGATTCAGTTTTGTAGTATTTTGTTGAGGATTTCTGCATCTATATTCATTAGAAATATTGGCCTATAATTCTCTTTTTTTGTGGTGTCTTTGTATGGTGTTGGTATTAGGGTAATGCTGGCCTCATAGAATGTATTTGGAAGTTTTCCTTCCTTTTCCATTTTTTAGAACAGTTTGAGAAGAATAAGTATTAACTGTTCTTTAAATGTTTGGTAGAATTCACCTGTGAAGCGATCTGATCCTGGACTTCTGTTTGTTGGAAATTACCAGTGCAATTTCTTTTCTGGTTATCAGTTTGTTCACATTTTCTATTTCTTCCTGTTTCAGTTTTGGTACTTTATATATTTCTAGGAATTTGTTGATTTCTTATAGGTTTTTCTCCAGTTTGTTGGCATATAGTTTTTCATAATATTCTCTTATAATTGTTTCTACTTCTGTGATGTATTTGTAATTTCTCTCATTTGTGATTTTATTTCTCTGGGTCTTTTTTCTTTTGATAAGTCTGGCTAGAGGCTTATCAGTTTTGTCAGACTTTTCAAAGAACCAGCTCCTAGTTTCATTAATATGGTCTATTGTTGTTTTGTTGTTGTTTTTTAGTTTCAACGTCATTTATTTATGCTCTAATCTTTATTATTTCCTTCCTTTTGCTGGGCTTAGGCTTTATTTACTCATTTTTCTAGCTCTTTCAAGTGAAAAGTTGGTTGCTTATTAGAGATTTCTCTTGCTTCTTGTTGTAGGCCTGTATTGCTCTATACTTCCCTCTTAGGACTGCTATTGCCACATCCCAAAGTTTTGGACCATGGCGTTTTCATTTTCATTTGTTTCTATGCATTTTTTGATTTCCTGGTTGACCCATTCATTGTTTAGTAGCATGTTGTTTAACCTCCATGTATTTGTGGTCTTTCCAATTTTCTTCTTGTGGCTGATTTCTAGTTTCATAGCATTGTAATCAGAAAAGGTGCATGTTATGATTTCAGTCTTCTTGTATTTGTTAAGGCCTCTTTGCAGTCTAATTTGTAATCTATTCTGGAGAAAGTCCCAATTGAAAAGAATGTGTATTCTGCTGTTTTAGGATGAAATGTTCTGAATATATGTTAAGTCTATGATCCAGTGTGTCACTAAAAGCCACTGTTTACTTGGTGATTTTCTATTTAGATAATCTGTCTATTGATGTAAGTGGGGTGTTAAAGTTCCCTACTATTATTATATTCTTCTGACATTTTTGGGGATGTTTTCATGTTTGGTGTATAAGTATTTACAATTGTTATATCTTCTTGTTGGGTTGTTCCCTTTATTATGATACAATGCTCTTCTTTGTCTCTTGTTACAGTCTTTGTTTTAAAGTCTAGTTTGTCCAATATAAGTGTTGCTACTTCAGCTTTCATTTGACATCCATTTGCATGAAAAATGTTTCTCCATCCCCTCACTTTCAATCTGTAGGTGGTTTTTGGTCTAAAATGAGTCTTGCAGGCAACACATAGATGGGTCTTATTTTTTTATCCATTCTGACACCTTAATATGTGTTTTGATTGGAGTATTTAGTCCATTTACATTCAAAGTAATTATGGATAGAAATGTATTTATTGCCATTTTATTACATGTTTTGTCATTGTTTCTGGAGATTTTCTCTGATCCTTTCTTGTCTTTGTCACTTTTGGTCTCTCTTTGCACTCAGAGAGTATCCTTTAATATTTCTTGTAAGGGCTGGTTTAGTGGTCATGAACTCCTTTAGTTTTTGCTTGTTTGGGAAAGTCTTTATCTCTCCTATTCTGAATGGTATCTTTGCTGGTATTCTTGGTTACAGATTTTTCCCACTCAGCACTTTGAATATATCATGCCACTCCCTTCTTGACTGCCAAGTTTCTGTTGAGAAGTTTTCAGTTAGTCTTGTGTGTCTTCCCTTGAAAGTTAAGGACTTTTTTGTCTTGCTGTTTTTAAGATTTATTCTTTATCACTATATTTTGCAAATTTAATTATATGTCTTGATGTGGGCCTGCTTTTGTTGATTTTGATGGGAGTTCTCTGTGTCTCTGGGATCTAGATGTTTGCTTCCTTCCCCAGATTAAGTTTTTAGCTATTATTTTCTCAAATAAATTTTCTGACACCTTTCCTCTGTCTTCCTCTTCTGGGATCCTAATATACAAATGTTACTATGTTTGATGGACTCAGTGAGTTCTCTAGGTCTATTCTTATTTTGCATAATTCTTATTTCTCTCTTTTGTTCAGCTTCATTGCTTCTCATTACTTTTTATTATAGGTCATTAATTATTTTTCTGCTTCTTCCAGCCTCTTGTTGATTTCATGAAGCTTGGTTTTAATCTCATTTACTTCACTCTTCATCTCTGATTGTATCTTTTTACATTTTTAATATCTGTGGTAAAGGTCTCACTGATTTCTTCCAATCTTTTCTCAAGCCCCACTGAGTATCTTCACAATCATTATTTTAAATCCTCCAAAGGAAAAAATAATCCTCCATCAGGCATATTACTTTTATCTGTTTCACTTATTTTTCTGTCCATGATATTATCTTGTTCTTTCATTCTGAATAATTTCCTCAGTCTTATCATTTTGTCTAAGTCTTTGCCTGCTTCTGTTAGAGAAGCCAGTTATGTCTCCTGTTCCTGAAAGTAATGGCCTAATGAAGTAGAGGTCACAAACTGCCTACAACCTGTCACTTCAAAGGAAGTGTCTTCAGTGTGTTCTTCATGCACACCCTATTGTGTCTGCCTTCTCTATTCTTCAGGCTAATTATCTACAGATGCTGTCCCTGTCTGCTACAGTCAGTGTTTGGTCTCTGGTCTGAAAGTGGTGAGTTTTAACTAGGTGTGCTTGGATCTGCTTGCAAAATGAAGACCTGTCACCACCTCCACCAGAACTGAGACTCTGCAAAACTCTCTGGTCAGGAGATTTGGTGTGGGCAAGGGTTTGTGCTGGTCTTCTAGAAAAGGGGCTTGCTGCACTGGGGACTGAGGCAAGCAGAACTGAGAAGAGCAGTTCCACAGCAGCACAGGGGTTGAGGGTAGTCTAAGCAAGTTAGGGAGCTAGAGTCCATACTGGGCTGCTTCCCACAGGTGGCTCTGTGTTTATAATAAGCGGTGAGGGAGGGAAATGGTCTCAGCCAGCTCCTTTTGGTCTCTCTCTATAAATGCTGCCTCTCAGGGACATGCCCCAAGAGGAGTAAATAATATTTCTATTGTCTTCCCCAAGTGCTCTTCAGTTTACTATTTCCACAGTGTCCACATCTAGATTGTTTGCCTGCCTTCTTTCCAGGAGCAGTGCAGTGCCCTCTGGGCTCTATCCCAGCCAAGACTGTTGACCTTTAAAACTCCAGGCTTTAAGCCCTGCTGGTTGCCAAGAACTCAAAAAATTCAGCCCTTCTTGTTTTTCAAGCCAGTAGCCATGGGTGAACATTCTCCTTATGCATTTCCCTGTAGGCTTCTCTCTCTTGACTTTCAGTAGTTCCCTCCCCTCAGGAGCAGCCAGAATTAATTTCTCCTCAGAAACCATGTTTCCATACTTCCTACCTTCTTTGATGTGGCCCTCTTCTCTCCCTTTAGTTGTGGAAGTTGTTCTGTCAGTCTTCAGGTCAATTTCTGGAGTATTTAGAATGATTTTATAGTTATCTAGTTGTATTCATGGAACAAGGTGAGCCTAGAGTCCTCCTACTCTGTCACCACCTTCCTGTCTCTTAGCATTTTTTTTTTACTAATTTTGTTTCAGAAGACTCTAAGAATGAGCTAGTTTTCTAATCCTAAATAAGTTGAAAATTATTTCAAGTTGTCAACAGAAGAGCAGCTCTTTCTTTATCATCTTTAGCAGAGTTGTGTTTTTTTAACATATACAAAATATACCAGTCTCTCACTTCTTGCAGAGATCTAGTAGGAGCATGGCCTGACTCCAGAATACAGCTGGGCACCCACTTAGCCCACTTTGATGACCCACACTTTTTAAAACTTGTAACAGCCTCCTCATTGAATTCCTTATTTTCTTTTATGCACTTCTCCATATAGTTTAGCTTCAACACAAAAATGAGAATGATCTTTAAAGATATATGCTAGATTATGTTACAACTTTGGGTAAATCTTGCATTTCACTTAAACTAAAGGTGCAAGTCCTTACAATGGCCCAGGATACCACATACAGTATCCCAGGCACTGTTCCACATAGATTCCTTGATGTCTTTGAATAAATGAGAGTTGGACAGATTAAGCATATATTTTGGGAGTAAAACTACTGAGACCTGCCAATCAATTGGATGTAGTAGGATCAGGAAAAGGGAACAATCAAATTTGGTCAATGATTCTAGTTTTTGGCCTGAGCACCTAGGTAAGTGATTATGTGTTAACTTTTCAGGAGAAAGAGAATGTAAGGATTCTATCCTACACATTTGATATTTTAGGCACCTATTAGAAATCTAGCTGATGAGTAGGAATATGCAGCTGGTTATACAAATCTGGTAAGAGAAAACTAGATGAGTGTGATTTCATGGAACCCTAGAAAATGCTATTTTAAAAAGGATGCAGTGGCAAATGATTTTTGGTGCTGCTAAGGTTGAGTAAAATTAGGACAGAAGTTGACAATGGATTACACAAATCAAGTTATTGGTGATCTTGGAAAGATCAGTCAGTGGAGTGGTGAATGGATTAAGAGAGAATGGGAGGAGCTAAATGGAGGAGAGCTTATCCAACTGATTTGATCAGTTCCCTTCTGATTGCATCCATTTTTAAAACATCTTTATTGCAATATAATTAACAAACAGTACATTTATCCTTAAAAGTATACAGTTTAGTGGCATTTAATATATCTGGAAGGTCACACAACAATTACCACTATTGTAATTCTAGGACATTTTCAATATCCCCCCAACCCCAAAACCCCATACTCATTAGAAGCCACCCATCCCCTAATGTCCATTTCCTGGCAACTACTAATTTACATTCTGTCTCTATGGATTTGTCTGTTCTGGACATTTAATATATGTAGAATCATAAAATATGTGGCCTTTTGTTCTCTGAGTTTTTTCACTTAGCACGTTTTCAAGGTTCATCTATGTTGTAGTATGTGTCAGTATTTCATTCTTTTTATGGCTGAATATTATTCCATTGTATGGATATATCACATTTTGTTTATCTATTCATCAGTATATAGACATTTGAATTGTTTCTACCAGTTGGCTATTATGAGTAATGTTTCTGTAGACACTTATATATTGTGTACAGACATAGTTTTCATTTCTTCTGGGTATACCTAGGTGTAGAATTGCTAGGTCATGTAGTAGCTGTATGTTTGGCAATTTGAAGAACTGCCAGACTATTTTCCAAAGAGGCTGTGCCATTTTATATTCCTGCCAGAAATGTACAAGGAATGTGTATTTCTCCACATCTTTACTAACACCTCGTGTTATCTGACTTTATAATTACAGCCAGGCTGGTGGATGTGAAGTGGTATCTCAGTGTGGTTTTGATGTCTATTTTCCAGATAAGCAATAATATTAAACATCTTTTAAAAGATTGTGTTTATTGACCATTTGTATATCTTTAGAGAAATGTCTATTCAAATCATTTGTCCATTTTTAAAAATATATATGTACTTATTTAATCTTCACAACAACCCTAAAATATGGGTGGCACAATGGCCCCCAGTTTACACATTAGGAAACTAAGGCATAGTGAGTTTAGGTAACTTGCCCAAAAAATGTGTAGCTACTGAGGTCTGGCTTGAGATTTAATGCTCTAAGCTACAATGCTAAATCCCAGTGTACATGCTCCTGTTTCTAAATTGTATTCAATCTTACTAATAAATCTCTGCTTATACCTGCACCAACCTTATACTTTTACAATTATATTTTCAAATGTGTTTTAATTTCCAAAAGAGAAGTTTCTACCATTTCTTTCTTCTGAGTTTTTCATGCTATTACTTTCTTACCATTTGACCTATAGAATCAACTTAACTTTCATAAACAATGTTTAGGATTGCATTACATCTCTAAATTGCCTTGGGGAAGATTTGTTTCAAAAGTCGTGTCTTTTTAATTAGGAATAAGCTATGTATGTACATTTATTGGATCTTTTATTGTTTTCCTGTAGTTTTATAGTTTTTAACACGTGAATCATATTTTTGTAGTTTTTATTGTTATTGAGAATAGATTCCTTTTTCTGTTTCAATCTTTAACATATTGTTGATAATACACAGGAAAACGTTGGTTTTTCTATGCTAATTTTGTATCTAACCATCATACTGAACTCTTCATTGATTCTAGTTTATTTTTTCTTGAATTTTCTTTTATTTAATTTTATTTAAATCCAAGTTAGTTAACATATAATGTAATAATGATTTTAGGGGTAGAATTTAGTGATTCATCACTTACATATAACATCCAGTGCTTATCCCAACAAGTGCCCTCCTTACTGCCCATCACCAATTTAGCCCATCCTCTCACCTAACACTCCTCCAGCAACCCTCATTTTGGTCTCTGTATTTAAGAATCTCTTATGGTTTGCCTCCCTCTCTGTTTGTAACTTATTCTTCCTTCCTTTCCCCTATGTTCATCTGTTTTGTTTCTTAAATTCCACATATAAGTGAAACCATATGATATTTATCTTTCTCTGACTTACTTCTCTTAGCATGATACACTGTAGTTCCATCCACATTGTTGCTCTTGGATTTTCAGAACAGTGGTTTGCAAATAGTTATACCTGTGCCTTTTGTCAATTTTATTTTTTTATTTTTTTTAAAATGCTTTTTTTATTTTTGAGTGAGAGAAAGCATGAGCAGGAGAGGGGCAGAAAGAGAGGGAGACAGAGGATCTTGAAGCGGCCTCTGCACTGACAGCAGAGAGCCTACTCTGGGGCTCAAACTGTGAGATCACAACCTGAGCCAAAGTTAGACACTGACCCAAGTGAGACACCCAGGTGCCCTTTCTGTACATTTTTAAATTGAGTCATTCATCTTTTTGTTTTTTAGTTATAAAAATCCTTTAAATTTTCTAAATAAAAGTTCTTTATCAAATATATGATTGCATATATTTTCTCCCATTCTATTGGTTGCATCCAATATACAAGAGTTTTAAATTTTGATGAAGTCAAATGTATCTGGATTTTCTTTGGTTACTTGCTTTTGGTACTATAGCTAAGAAACTGTTACTGAAGCCAAGGTCATGAATATTTACATCCATGTTTTCCTTGAACTGTGTTATAGTTGTAGCTCTGACATTTTGTCTTCTATTTTGAGTTAATTTTTATATGTTATGTGATAGTATAATTTTGATAGAATTCTTAATTTTATTTTTCAGATTATTCACTGCTAGTGTATAGAAACACATGGATTTTTCTCATTGATCTTGATCCTGAAATATTGCTGAACTTGCTTACCATGATACTGATTGTTCTAGCATTATAGTAATTCTTGAAATCAGAGACTATTAACTATCTTTATCTTTTCATTTTTCAGAGCTGCTGTTTATGTACCGCCTTTGTCCAGTTTTCATAATAGGACAATATTTACCTCATAGAAGGAGTTGTCATGTATTCCCTTGCCTTCAATTTTTTGGGAAAGTTTGAGTAGAATTAAAATTATTCCTCCTTAAAAATCTGATAAAATTCACCTAGGAAGCCATATGCGTCTGCAATTTTCTTTGTAGAAAGTTTTTTTTTGGGGTGGAGGTGTTGGGAGGAAGGTTTTCTAATTTCTACACATATCTTTTTCTTTCAGGTTCCTGAGTGTGGTTTTTAAGGAATATATTTTTTTCATCCAAATTGTCAAATGGGTTGTCATAAAAATTTTCAAAATTGTTATCCTTTCAGTATCTGTATAGTCTGTGGTGATGTCCTCTCTTATTCCTGATGTTGATATTACACATCTTTTTTCTTTTTTCCCTGATCAGTCCAATTATAGGTATATCAGTCTTTGTGATCTCAAAGATGCCTCTTTTAGTTTCATTGATTTTTCTCTATTTTTTAACATTTTATTTGTTTTGATATGTATTATTCCATCCCTACCATTTACATTGGGTTTAATTTCCTTTGTTAGTTTCTCATGATGAAAGGTCACTGACTCAAGACCTTCTTTTTTTTTTTAATATAGGTTTGATGGGTACATGTGCTCCTATGCATCAGCATTCCTATATCCCTTGGGTAAATTCCTAGCAGTGCTATTGCTGGGTCATAGGGGAGTTCCATTGTTAATTTTTTGAGGAAACTCCACACTGTTTTCCAAAGGGGCTGCACTAGGGGAGGGGGAGAGAGGCAAACCATGAGAGACTCCTGAATGCTGAGAATGCTGAGAACAAACTGAGAACTGATGGGTATGAGGGGGCGGGGAGAGAGATGGGCATGGAGGAGGGCACNTTTGATGAAATAAATTTCCAAGGGAAATACCCAACAGATTCTTTTGTGTTTCTATTTTCATTCAATTCAAACTAATTTCTAATTCTCTTTTGACTTCTTTGATTAATGGATGCTTTAAAATTCCTTTATTTAATTTTGAAATATTTAGGAATTTTCCAAGGATCTTTATGTTATTAATTTTCAGTTTAATTCCACTGTGGGCAGAGAACAAACTCTGTATGATTGCAATCAGATTTGTTTTATAGCCGAGTATGATCTATCTTAGTAATTGCTTCATGTGCACTTGAGAAGAATGTGTATTCTACTCTCACTGAGTACAGTGTTATGTAAAGGTCAATCAGATCAAGTTTGTCATGAGTATTCAAGTCTCCAAGTTCATTTGTCTATTTCCCCTTGCAGTTCTATCAATTTTTACCTCATGTATTTTGAAGCATTTAATAAGTGCATAAATCTTTAGGATTACATTCTTTTGATGAGTTGACTACTTAATCCTTATGAAATGACCATCATAATCATTACAAAATGAAAATTTTACAATAGACATAAAAATAATTTCTTGAGGATTATAAAGGATTATGCCTGGTAATAATCTTGTTCTGAAAATTTTTGTCTGATCACCAACTCAGTGTTCTTATGACTAGTGTTAGCGTAATATACTTTTTTCTCCCCTTCTAACATATTTCTGTCTTTATGTATGAAGTGCATTTCCTCTTTTTTTTTTTTTTACATTTATTTTTTCAGAGAGAGAGCATGAGCAGGGGAGGGGCAGAGAGAGGGGGGACAGAGAATCTGAAGTGGGCTCTACACTGGCAGCAGCGACCCTGATGCCAGGCTTGAACTCATGAACTGTGAGATCATGACCTGAGCTGAAATCGGATGTTCAGCTGACTGAGCCACACAGGTGTCCCTGAAGTGCATTTCTTGTAGGCATATAGTTGGATCTTGGTTTTAAGTCCAATCTGATAATTTTATTGTTTTAATGGCAATGTTTACAATATTTATATATAATGTGTTAATTAATATGGTTTGGTTTGTTTTCTATTTATCCTTGTTAAATATGTTCTTTACTCCCCCTTTCCTTTTTCTATCATCTTTTGGATTTTTTTTTTTTTAAGAATTTGTTCTCTGCCTTACTGGATTATTCGCTATGCTTTTCGTTAGTTATTTTATTGATTACTTTATCTTATTACAGTCTATGTTCAAGTGATAGTATAACACTAAAGTTCCTCAAAAATAATTTTACAATAGCATACATTAATTTCTCTCCTCGACTTTATGCTAATATTGTCATGCATTTTACTTTCACATGTTATAAACCCCACAGTACACTGTTATTTTTTTTTTTGTTTGTTTAAACAGTAAATTATCTTTTAAAGGATTTGAATAAGAAAAACAATTTATATATTTACCTATGTAGTCACCAATTCTGGAATTATTTATTCCATTGTGTATATCTATATTTCCATCTGGTATTATTTTCCTTCTGTACTAATAACTTCTTATATTTCTTTTTTTTTTTTAATTTTGTATTTATTTCTAGGAGAGAGAGAGAGACAGCGTGAGCAGGGGAGGGTCAGAGAGAGAGGGAGTCACAGACTGAAACAGGCTCCAGGCTCTGAGCTGGAAGTCAGCACAGAGCCTGACGCGGGGCTCGAACCCACGAACCGTGAGATCATGACCTAAGCTAAAGTCGGACACTTAACCGACTAAGCCACCCAGGCGCCCCTAACTTCTTATATTTCTCATACCATGTGTCCACTGGGAATGAATTTTTCCAGATTTTATATGTCTGAAAATATCTTTACATCACTGCTGTTGAAAAATATTTTAGCAGGACATAAAATTCTAAGCTGACAAGTTTTTTCATTACTTTAAAGATGCTGCTCCACTGTGTTCTCTCATTTGGATTTCTTCCAGTTAAAACAAAAAACTCTTTTCACTCTCTATTGTTTTGTACACGTATGTTATCTTTGGATACTTTTAGGTTTTTCCTTTTTAATCACCATTTTCAAACAATTTGTTGATGATAAACCTTGGTGTAATTTTCTTCATGTTTTTTGCAACTGGGTTTCATTGAGCTTCTTGAATTTGTGCATCTATAATTGTTAAATTTGGAAAGGATTTTGACATATTTTTTCAATAAAATTTTTTTCTGCTCCTACCCCTTTCTCCTGTGGGGGACTCTAATTACCCACACCATATGTTAGGCCACTTAAAGTTGTCCCACAACTCACTAATACTCTTTAATTGGGGAAGGATGGTCCTTTTTCTCTGTTTCACTCTGGATAGTTTTTATTGCTAAGCCTTCAAACTCACTAATCTTCCGCCGAATGTAATTTGCTATTAATCCTGTCAAGTGTATTTTTCATCCTAAACATTGTATCTTTAATCTCTAGAAATTTGATTGGGGTCTTTTTCTTTTTCTTTTCTACTTACCCCTTTAAATATATAGAATATAATCACAAAAATTGTTTTGATGTTCATTGCTACTAATTATATCATCTATGTCAATTTGGGGACAGTTTTGACCAACCTGTTATTCTCATTGTAGGTTGTTTTCCTATGTCTTTGCATGCCTGGTAGTCTTTGACTAAATGCATACTTTGTGATTTTATTTTCTTGGGTGCTGGATACTTTTGAATTTTCATACACCTTCTTGAGCTTTGTTCAGGAATGATGCTAAGAGACTGGAAACAGATAATCTTTTCAGGCTTTGCTTTTATTGTTTGTTTGACAGACTGGGAGTAGTCCTCAAAGCTAATTATTCCCCACTAATAAAGCAAGACATTTTTGAGTAATCTACCCAGGCCTTATAAACTATGAGTGTTTCTACTTGGGTTGAAGGGAACAGACACTATTTCTGGCCCTATATGTGCCAGGATATCCTCAGGATAGAGGATTCTTTCCTGAGCCTAGGTAGTTTCCTCACAGCATGTGCTGATCAGGATTTTGCTGAGTATTTGACACCGGTACTCCAAGGTACTCCAAACGTTGCCAGTTTGCTTTCTGTGCAGCTCTCTGCTCTGTCTCTTGTCCTATCAACTCTCACTGCCCTGATCTCCCTGGACTCTCATGTGTGTCTCTTCAATTTATGGTCCTAACTGGGCTTAGTTTCCCTTCCATATGTCAGGGCCTGCAACCTTTATCAAGTTAGTGTGCTGGAGCAACAGATCTCAGCTCTTTTGTTTCTTGTCTTTCCAGAATCACTATCCTTTATTACCTCATAAACAGTGTCTTAAAAATCATTTTTAATGTATTTTGTCTGTTCTGTTTTTGTTTGTTTTGGTTGTTATAGGTGGAAAGGTAAATCTAGACTCTGGAACTCCAACTGTGACCTTTTCTTAAGAAGAAAAGGTAGTAGCAGGAAGGACTCTAAAATGGCTTATCATCAGTGTATTTATTTCTTTATATATAATGAGAATGGGTGGGAAATTTGGCTCAGATTATATGTGTTTACATAGTTTTTTGTTTCTAAGGTTATAAAAAACAAAACAAAATAAAACACAGATGAAGCAAACACTGATACCACAAACACATTCCTTCTCCAGAAACAAGAGAATTCTACTGTGGAATATTCATTTATGGTGTGGTATCCTAGCCCAAGCTTTGTCTTGACAGTTTACACATCCTAATTTCTCCACAGGGGTCTGATAGATGGGAAATTTACAGACCAGATATAATATGTAATTAACTGGGGAAATGGCAGTGAATGTGGAAGTAGGCCTGAACTAAAATCATTCAAATTCAGTAGTATGACAACAAATAAGAAGGCCCCAAATTTCTGGCCCAACTTAACTGCAATGTCTTCATCCTAAACTTCTACCACTTAACTCAATCATTAAGACCGTTTCAATTAAAATACTCTATGAAAAAAAATTTAAAAAACCATTAAGAACAATATATATTAATAATTATAGTAGTATTATTCATGTTGATAAATCCTTCAAAGAGGGTCCATAGTCTCTCAAAGAAAGTTTAACCAGGAGAATGTAAATCATAGATGAGGAAATGAATCTTAATTGTTTGGAAGCATTAGTATCCTTTTTACCAGTCTTGGAAATGCTATGTATCCACAAAGCTTAGCAAAATAGTCATGTGAAGGACAGTACATCTCTTCTGTCTTCCCAGCAAAAGTAGCCTTATTACTACAACCTGCTTCTCCTGTTTTACAATCTGCTTTGGTCAATATTTTCTTAAGCTAGGAAGAAAGCTAACCAGCACAGTTGAACATGAGAAACTTGTCTTAAAAACCTGCTGACAATATAAGCTAAAAAAGACATGTTTGGAAAACTGGAATCAATATTTTTAAAATAATAATTCCTAGATTTTAAATAGCTATGGTCCGTTACCCAATGATAAGTCAATGGCAGCTAAGAGTATCGTGTTAGGAATTATAATAATATGAAGGATTCTACTGATTATGGCCTAGTCATGATGCTCATAAAATTCTAACTCCTGCTGCTACTAAAGGTAGTCTACACAAGTACAGACCCAGAATATCTGAGTCATATTATGACTGAAATATATGTTCCTATTTAGTACCCAATGATGCCTTAAAGGACATCAAAAGACATCAACATATGATAGTCGGATATAAAGTATTAGTATGTTTTTAATACCTAATATAAATAACAAAAAGAAGTAATTATATGAAGAAAGCCCATCTTGGTTAGGTAGCCCAACCTCAATACTAAGCAGGAAGATTAATCTCTCCAACATAAATACTTAGTGAGACACATCACTGCTGTGACAATAACTGACTTCACTGCAAAGTTTATTGATCTCTTAAGACAGGTTATGTTTCATGTCTACATTTTTTAAAAAAACTTAATGTTTTATTTATTTTTGAGAGAGAGAGAGAGACAAAGTAAGAGCAGAGAAGGAGCAGAGAGAGAGGGAGGCACAATCTGAAACAAGCTCCAGGCTCTGAGCTGTCAGCACAGAGTCTGATGTGGGGTTTGAACTTGTGAACCATGAGATCATGACCTGAGCTGAGGTCAGACACGTAACCAATTAAACCACCCAAGTGTCCCCATCGCTACATTTTTAAAAAGTCCTTCCCCATAATCTTCTTTAGAAAACCAAACTCCTTTATTTATTTTTTAACAACTTCTATTTTTAAAAAGGTGACATTTTTCCAAGTAGGTTTACTTAGATTAGTGGTTCTCAATTTGGAGTGTTTTTGCTCATCCCTTTCTCCCAGGGGACACTTGGCAATGTTTACAGATGTTCTGGCTGTCAAAACTGAAGGCAAGGGTGCTAATTGGCATCTAGCATATAGATGGAAGGATTCCACTAAACATTTTACCTGTACAGAACGACCCCCCTCCCCCAGAATAAAGAATTATCTAGTCTCAAGTGTCAAAATAACTGAGATTAAGAAGTGATGTGTTAGACGTGATGCCACTAAACACGGTATAAATTCCAATTGGGAAATATCTTTGCTGCTAACTTTTAAAATTACACTTGTTTTAAGAAAAAATAACTAGTCTTATTTACTGTTTTTAAATAACATCTTACAGTTGCTTAGCATTTTATCATTTACAAAATACTTTCACACATTTTAATCTCATGCTAATCTCATATGCTAGATCTAATGAAGTTATATTTTTTTCCTGTTTTATGACCAAGGGTCCTATTGTACAAGAGGCTTAGGGATCAAATTCTGGATGAAAAATTCAGTGCCTTTTTTGGTATCCTACAGCTGTGGTACGCTTGTTAACAACATTATATAAAAAGGAATTTAAACATTAAAAAGCAAATCATTGTGCATCCATGGTGATATGACTCCAGAAGATAGATGTCATATGCTCTAAGAATGGAAAGTGGCAGAGAAAAGGAATGGATTGGGCATTATGGGAGGTGGGAATCAAGTACAGGAGATAAGAAGCAGAAAGAACAAAGACATTAGTCAAGCCATGTAGATGAGCACAGACAGATCCATAAGTTTAAAATGACTACTTCTCTGTAAAAATCATTCTTTGTCTGACAAACAGGGTAAGATTCTTATGAAAACATAAAATGGATAAATGTGCTGAGTCTAACCAGAAAGAAAAAAAAAAAACACATTCATTACTTCAGAGAATTTGATACAAGGAATCTTATTGCGTAGGTGATGGAAAAACAGAATCTAGGGGTTAGCAACCACTGGACGCCATAACACTTTTAAACAGGCAGGAAAGAGTATTGCCAGGGCCCAGGGCTAATTCCATGGTAGATTTATCCAGCAGGAGATGGGACCTGGGAGGATACTTAGTTCTTGAAGGGAACAATGCTTGAGGCAGAAAGAGAGGGGAGAAATACACTGATTTCTCCCTTCCTCCCACCCTGCAGGCTCCTGACAGTGCTTCCTATTGGCCTAACTCTGCAGGAAGTCAGCTGACACAGGAGCTTGGGAAACAACCTGGAACTGGCCAAGACTTGGAGCAGAGAAGACCAAGGGAAGGATCTGAAGGAAACAAGCTCAGAACCATCACATTGTCTTGTGGACATTTTGCCAATGCAAGGGTATCACAAATTAGATCAAGACACCAAGTAAACATTCCAGTACTAAATCACCTTTTCCTTCAAGGTAAGAAAAACATCTTAGGTTTATCCGTGGACCAAACAAATACGTACACTAAAAATCAAACTCAGAAAAGGAATTTGACAGATGAAACACAAAAACATTTTGTGTAAATATCTAGACCATAGTAATTACAACTAGGAGAAATAAAAGAAAAAAAAAAAACCAACCCAAAACCCCAGCTCTAACAGGTGTTCAGAAAGGACACTTGGATTTTGTCACATCTCTTTTGCACACAGTAGGCCCCACATTCAAAATAGAAGCAATTTCTTGCTGAGCTCCTGACAACATGAAAATGAAAACATTCATCACCTTTCCTCTCAAATTCGTAGACTACAGCAGAAGACAATGTTTAAAAGGCTAACCTAATTTTCTTTCTGGGAAAAAAGAAACTGAGAAAGTACACTAAAGAGGCAATAATGGCAATAATGTATTGTTGTAGACTTTCCCTCTTCACGGGTTCACTATGTGCACTGAATATGCATAACTTGATTTTAAGAAGTTATTGAAATTGTAGAATCACTACTATAAAACCAGAAATCATGGAGAGTAAAAGCTGAACTTCTAGTGGCTATTTCAGCTAAGTATTTAGAAGGGACATAATCTAGGATAATTACTGGGGACATTTGGTTTCTTATACATACTCTCCATCTGCAATATTGAGTGATCAGAAAAACCTCTAGAAAAGTATAGCAGTGATGCTGTTGATAACTGAGGCATAAAAGGCCTTCAGTGATGGAGATACCTAAAGCAGATAAATGTGAACAGACACTTAATGTGCAAAAATGTAAAGTATGATTTTTGGTAGTTATCCTGCTTCAGATACAAGTGGGCCTCACTGGTCAGTCCCAGCAGACAGGGTAAGACTGAAGCATCCAAAACACAGTACTGGACCTGTCCCATTGAACAGAGGAGCCACCAGAGAGCTGGACACAGCTGCAGACATCATCATAACTACAGGGTCAAGGAAACAAGAACCATGATCCAAAACTGTGGTCTCCTGGGGGTAGGAGGCTTTAAGATAGTAATGGTGGGCCCACAGTGGTAGAAGGAGCACTGTAAAAGCAAATCCAGGGTCTTGTGATGCTGTGAAATCCCAGCAGGCCAGCTGGCATTTGGAATAAAAGGAGTGTCTGTGTGAACAGAGTGAATAAAAGGTGAATGACCAAGGCAGGGGATCAAAAAGGGAAGCCCAGCTATTAAAAACTGGAAAAGAAAAAGATTTAAGTGATGATAGGAATTAGAGGGGAGGGCTTGAACCTGAATCAAGTGTGGAAGTGCTTATGGCCTTCCCTTCCAGAGACATTTTTTTAAATCCTTTTAAGGTTCAGGTTCTCACTAAAGGCACAGCCCCAAGGGCCTATATGTTTTTCCAGGTTTTATCAGATTGAGTGAAGGAAAAGAAAATGTCTTGACTCTAAAATATACATAAGAATGCTAAATGACATTAATAAATATTTCAAGAGGAAAATTATATGAATCTCTTTCATTTTGCATGATCAGACATTGTATTTTTCATGTGGGCTATGGCTATATTTTCATGTTTGACAGGATGTGGGAAAAGGCCTCTGAAAGAATTTCCAGGGATTATGTAGCCCTTGAGTTGGTCCTTCTTTAGCCTGGCATAGTTCAGGCAGGGAAGGTCAAGAATGTGTTAGAAATTCAGTAAGGATGGGCAGGCAAGGACCGGAAGGCAGAAACCCAAATCACGAAGCCCAGAAATGTAGGGGTAGGTAGAAGAGGGAGGCTTGGGGAAGGGTGTCTGAGACAGATGCAGAGGCTAGGCTTGACTGGGTGCTGGGAGGTGCAGCATTGTCCCTGAAGATGCCCAGTCTGGTTTCTAATTTTGGGAATGGCCATACCAGGGTTTCCAGACTGGCAGTCAGGCTATCAGCAAAGGGATCTGACAAGAAGAAAGAACCATCTGGAGGTAGGTGGCCACTCGATGTTATGGAGAGGTATGAATGCAGAATTGTTAAGAGTTAGACACCAGGCCTCAGTTTCTAAAGGGAGTAGGTGGCAGAAGGGAAGAGAGGACTGAGCGGAGAACTCAGTCCTTCTAAGCAGCGAAGCAGTGAAAAATCAGTGAGTCAAGGAATACTGGGGTCACAGAGGTTCCAAGGCTCCCAGGTTCACCTAGTGTGATTGGCTACTGGGAAATCCCAGGAACACTGCTAGAGCTCATCCAGTGGGACCTCTAGGACTTTTAGATTGGGGGTCTCGGAGCAGGGCCCAATTCTATAAGCCTCACCCTTGAGAGGAGGGGTGCCTTTGAGTGAAACAGGAGGTCACTGGAGATTACTCTGGAGGCAGGGCTCCTTGATGTGTCCAAAGAAAATGGCCACGGAGCTATTGTTTCTTAAGTCATGGTCAGAGGGGAGTCAAGTGAAGTGATCCCAATTTTCAAGGACAAAGCTAGACAGGGAACCACCCCATGGGCTTTGCAGGGGCGGATGTTTAAATAAACTCCTCTAGCCATAAATTGCCCTGATAGGCAGAAGGGTGTGTCTCTCTGGGAGGGGACCAAAGACCCTGACCTGGAGACATTGTGATGACTGAGCAGAGATAAAAGAAGACTGAGTAGCTGTACATCTAGAGCCATTTGAGGTTGCTACAGAGGCTGGTGACCTCTGGCTGGAGAGCACAGTGAACAACTCTAGGCTTCCTTTGGGACTATTTCCAAGTTCCAAAATCAACCACAACTTCTCGAGTTACCTGAGAGCAGAGCAGGGGCAGGGCCAGCGCACCAGCAGAGGAGAAAGAGCTTAGCTAGTCAAACTGAAGAATACAGAGGTCACCAGGACTACTAGATCCTGGTAGCAGCAACCGCCTGGATTCTGGCACAGTAGATTTCCACCAACTGTAAGTAACCTTGATGAGAGTAAGTCCTCAGGGAATACCTGGAGGGATGATGTAGGAGCTTTGGATAATCCTGTCAAAGAGATTATTTTTGTTTTTTTCTATTACAGTTGTAAATAGAGAATTTGTAGATAGGGTAACCCAAGATTTTTCTAAGATGATTTCTTGCCTAGGTAGAGGTACAGTATTGCTATTTCCCATTTAGTAGGTATTAGTGATCCAGAATCTAGGATAACTAATGTTTTAAGATCTTCAGAATGTTTCAAAACTGATTAAAATTAGTATTCAATTGAGTGGCTATAAAGTGTAACAGAATGCCAACCAGCGAACTGCAACTCAACCCTTATTCTTCAAATGGTGATAGAAGAAAAACAGCAAAAATCATCTTTCTTATAGTAGACTCCATAGATTATTCAAAGGACCAAAGAATTAAATACATGAATATATATTTAATTTGAAACAAGAGAGTATCCTGAAATATTTGACATAATGTGGCTGGGGACATGAAAATAAAGGTGCCAAGGAAGGATGTAAAAAAAAAAAAAATGATCCTGTTCTCAGAATTCTGGGTGGGTCCTATCTCAGTTTTCTGGGAATGATTTTTGAATAATAAGTACATCAAACTTACTTGACCTTTCTTGCCATAGGCATTACTACACAAGGGTTTTAAGTATAATTCTAGAATTCTAAAGTTTTCTGATCTTCAAGAAATTTTTTTTAATGTTTACTTATTTTTGAGAGAGAGAGAGACAGTGAGAATGCAGGGAGGGTCAGAAAGAGAGGGAGACAAAGAATCTGAAGCAGGCTCCAGGCTCTGAGCTGTCAGCACAGAGGCTAATGAAGAGCTTGAACTTGTGAGCTGCGAGATCATAACCTGAGCTGAAGTCGGACACTTAATTGAGCCACTCAGGTGCCCCAGGTTTTCAGATCTTTAAAAAATGAGTATCCTATAATGCAAAGTGCTACAAAACTAGGAATTCACAAGCAAGGTAAAAAGCTAGAGACAGAGAAAGAAATAGAGAGATGGGAAGAGAAAATGAAATTACATGTAAACTAACTCACAAGTTATTAAACAAGAACTTTAGTGTTTTCTTTCAAATAAAGAAGATAAAATGTATAACAGTGAAAAATAATTAACAACCAAGTTACTCTTTTCTTTGAAAATAAACTCCAAAAGCTAAATGTTATGTTAAATGCTTGCTCACAACTGTTAGTTTATGAAAGGAAGGCCTGAGTTTGGTTCCCTCGAAGAAAATTCAAGACAGGAGAGAATAATGGTTAGAAAGATATAGGGAAGCCAGCTCACTAGGAGAGAAGAGTTTAGTGGACCACTTTAGGAAGGGTGGGGGTAAGAGCAAAATATCCAGGGAAGCACAGAGAGTGACTCACTTAGGATTCAGGAATTATATCCTGTTTGCTAAAAAGCCTATTACCACTGTTTGGACTCTAAACCCAAAATAATAATGAATTTGGAAACTGTTTGCCACTCACCGCATGCTTTAGTTTTTGACAGCTAGAATTGGAAAATGATAGTGCAAAACAGGTGGTAGTACAGAAGGCAGGGGTGAGTCCATTGCATGGTTACCCAGTCATAAAATGGGGGCATCTCTGAATTTAGAAAAGGGGAATAAAATGCTGCAGTCACTAATCTAAGTGGGATGCTTGGTTGGCTCTTCAGATGAGCCTCATAGTGTTGGGTCAGGAAGATCCAAAGGCTAGTTCTCATCTGTGCTCATGAAGCTCAGAGAATGGCTCTCCTGATGTTTACTGTCAACCTATTAATTACAATAAGTAGAACTTCCAAGTCATTCACTGAGGAACCTGAATGGTTTTCTACAGAAAACTGACTAGGAACAGAAAAATTAGTATCAAATTTTCTTATTGTCTAAGGAACTGGATGACCCTAATGGTTAATGCCGTAAGCAATGCAAACCTGATAAATGACCAGTTGAAGCATACTATGCTCTTTACCAGTGATAAAGCTGTTACTTATTTGTATAAAAGCCACCTAAGGCAGCAATAAACTATAGCTTATTATAGTATAGTTTTTCAATAGGTATCCAATAACTTTGAAATCAAATCAAGATAGTAGTTTTTTAGGAAACTGGTAATATAGCACAAGCTCTAATCCAAGCTTATTGACCATAGAACCATCTTTTACTTTGCCAAACCATCACCGTTTTATTTGCATTAGTTACAAGCCATACTTGTACTTTATCAGAGGATGAAGTCACCAAGAAAAAGAATGCTATGTCCTAACATTACAAAGAGATCAAGCCTAGAGAAAGGACTATGAAAATACTCTGAGGACTTATTTGACATACTTGAAGGAAAACCACCCCTAACTAGAACCCAGTCAAGTGTCAAGGGTAAGCCAAGTACCACTCAGTTTTTCATTCCCTATTGAAAATCGTTTTTAAGAATTTATTATAATTTGATTGATTGAGTATATTACATGTATTAGTGCCTAACAACGACTGACCAATGGAAGAGAGGGTATGATATAATATTATGGGGTTGAAAGAGCTATAAGGCCTGGGGGAAAATTATACATAGTTTTTCACTGTCACGTATTGTAAAGTTAACAGAGACCTACAACGAGTACAGCAAATAGTCATAACTGTTTTTTTCTTTATGTTTGGAGAACGTGAACTTTTGCACTAACACTTCCTCTCCCCACCAGTTCCTAGCACACTAATGGTCACTTCCACTTCTGCTTTTTAACTTTTGGCTAAGGCAATTTTGAATTTTCTGGTTATGCTGATCTTACCTTTTTTTCTGAAAATCTTTGATGCTGGTTGTATCCCACACATGTTTTGGGTGTTAAATACGATGAATAAGATAGCCTGAGTAGTATTAATTTGAAGTGAGGGGAACTCTGCTTTCCCAGTATTCAAACTCCATTCACCCTTGGATGAGTTACTTATTACTTCTGTTCCTCAGTTGCTTTATCTGTAAGATGGGAATAATCTCTACCATAAAACTGCAATGAAGTTGAGAGGATTTCAAAAGATCTTAACAAGTCTGTGATTACAGTGCTAAAAATAATGTCTTTCTCCCACCTCTCTTTCTTGGGGGTAAAAGAGGTAAACAGTTCACTGATGCGCAGTTAAAGTGGAAGGAATTGGGGAGGGGGGCCTTCAATGATATTCGTCCCTCAAACCTCTTTTAAAGAGAATATCCTTGGCAGCTAGAACAAGTTTTCTCTTACGAGTCCCGAATGTCGTTCTGTTGCCACCTTTCCTTAAACTCCATAAGGCAGTCTCCTCATCTCTTCAGACATTTGCTTAGATATAGCATAATTTGCCGACGTCAGTCATGGGATGCCACCTGTTTTTCAGTGCTTTGCAAGCAACCTTGGCTGCCTCTCGGCGGATCCCTCCCTTCCTAGGCCTGACACTTCCTTTTGAGGTTCATCTCCTCCAACCGAAAACCGTTCCACAGAGGCACTTCATTGGCCTACCCGGAGTTGTCTGTGTTTCTCGCTGGAGACTGTACACTGCTGTTTTTGTCTTAGCTCTTCACATAGTTACGGGCTCACAACAAGGGTTCATAAAAGTTGCATACTGGCTTCCTAGTCAGCCTCAACCTCAAAGAAATCGTACGGAGAAACAGTCGCCTCCTTCCGCACCCTACGTCTATCGCTTTAAGAGGTGTTAGCAGTGGGCTTTCTAGGTAAGGAAAGTTTAATGCTGGGTCGAAGGGAGCTCCCTGCCAGGCGAGGTAACTACTTGCCCTCTCAGCAGCGGCCACTGCAGCGGACGCGCCCGGCTGTGAGCCCAGTGCCTGGCACAGGCGGCAGCGGCGGCTTCCAAAACCCGGCGACGGATCCGGGCCGGCCCGGAAGTGACCGGCGCGGGAGGGAGGGAGGAAAAGCATTGCGAGCCCACGCCGCCGCCGCGCGCACGCGCCCTCGCTGNCCAGGCTCCCCTAGACTTTCCTCCACAAGCCTCGCCCCTTTTCCTTCCTCAGTCGGCCTCCTCTATACCTGTAATACCTCCGCTCCCGCTCTTTTATATATTGTCGGATTATTTTTCCCACCGGGAGTACTGCTCAAAGAAGGAAGCCCCTACCCGCCCCCCAGCGTCTTCACCCACACCTCTCGTCCCAAACATACGTTACGTGTGAAGTTATCCCTATAAGCCCATTTTAGGGTAAATTCTCTACTCTCCAGCCAGACGTTCAGTGTTTACTGCCGTGTTCATGCAGCCTACCTCTCTACCTCCAAGCACACATTGCCATGTCACAAATTCTTTCTCAGGTTCACCAGGTTACATCAGGCCAACTCTGCGATTCAAGGTTCAAGTCTTCACTTTCCCCTTGTATTCCCTTGTGCTATCCTTTCTCGTAACTCTTTTCCCTCTTGATTCTATGTGTGCTGAATAAAAGGAAGGGAATGATCGAGTTTTCTCTCAGAGCAGTAGATTCAGGAAATAAGATTCACCTTTTGCTTGTCTTAACTTTTGGCTTCTTTCTCTGTGAATTGTGTCATTCAGCCATACTTTTTAGGTTTTTGACTCTTTGTGTTTGAATAATCCTGGGCCTAGATTTCCATTATAGTACTTGTCTTCCCAGCTTTTCCTTGCAGCTTCAGAATCCACTGTTTCTTAGACAGGAAATTTAAGTAATAAAAGGTTTATCCCTTGGGATTACATCTCTGGTGCCATAATGGGAAGGGTGGAATATTTCAAATTTTCATTCTGTTTATTCTTGAGAGAAATGGTGCCCAGTGGTTCAAAGCTCAGATGTAGCTGAACTGACAGATCTAACCACCAGCCTTGCCACTTACCAGCTTTGGCCTTGGGCAAGTTATTTAATCTCTCTATGCCTCAGTATTCATACAAGTATAAAATGGGGATAGTGATATACTTGATAAGATGGTAGTGATAATTGCATAACTTAAATATTCTTTATCATCATCTCTTAGCTTGACTTGGTTTGACTAATGATAGGTTAATTTTGGGGAAGGAAGGTGGGAATAGAAAGCTGCTTTTTGCTCTTTTTCATTTAACACCTTTTTTGATGTAGATATGATTCATATTTTGTTACCGGATAAATTAATTCCTTCTAGTGTGAAAAGTGCAGCTTTAGCTCCCTATTTTCAGGTAAGTTACCAGGCTACAAGCAGGTCAGTCTCAGCTTCGGGTATCTTTGTTTCAAGAATAAATGAAATTCAGATACACAGTAGATTTAATATCATAGTGGAAAACTAGGGTTTTACTGATAAGAATTTTAGTATATTACAAATTAAGTACTGAAAACTGACTGTTCACACCCATCTGTCCTTTATGTTGAATTGCTGTTCAAGAGCTTGGCTTCGTTCAAAAGACTAGTGGCTTTTCTCTGTAAGATGTTATGTTTGTTAACATGATCATGCTTTGATGTTTCCCAGCTTTTACTTACTCTTTAAAACCCTGACAATTTTTGTCATATCTGCTTACCTCCTGGGCATTATTATTTTCTTGAAACTTTTTTTTTAACAACACAGTTAAAATCCTGATACTGTTTAGTATTGTTATAAATAGTGATATATGCAACTATCAAAATAAAGATGTTTGCCCACATATAGTTTAAATTATTTTTTGTGTCACCAATGAAATATACTCCAAAATTTGAGTGACAGCACCTTTGCTTATGCTGTTCTCTGGCCTAAAATAGCCTCTACTCTTTTCCCGACATACCCAGATTCTACCTATCTTCCACATCATTTCTGTCAACACTGGTTTCTTTATCTCTTGGCTTTCCTCCTGTCTATATTCTGCATTTTTGACTGAATAATACAAGCCCTGGTTCAAGAAAAATGACTCCCCTAGAGTAAGACTTTGGAAGTTTATAGGAACTTTGAAGAGGCGGAATAAAATTGATACTCAGCATCTACTCTGTGCTAAGCACTCTTCCTTTGGTTTTATATATATTCATTCATTCTAAAAATATTTAATGAACACTTCATGCCAGGTATTGAGGATACATAAGAGCAGCTCTATTGAACCAAGACCAATGAATATCAAGCTCTAATGCTCTAAGGCTTCCAAGGTGTATAATGAAGTAACTCCTCTCCTGTGTACCTGAAATGGTACTAGCTGTGGACCTTGATAACGAGAACTGGGGAAATAATCACTTAACTCAGTTTTTTATGGCTTAATTCTTAGAGAACCCTGACTGAGAAAAGGTCCATCGGCAAGTAATAATATGGACTCTACTTTTATGTAATTTATTTTAGAGTGGCACTGACAGACAATAAGCAAGTAAGCAGATAAAATTATGAGAGCACTAGTAATATTATGAATAACGAGAATCACTAACACTTATAAAACCCTGTGCCAGGCATTGTTTCAAATAACTTAATGTCTTGTTTAAACCTCCTAACAGTCTCTTGAAGAAGGCTTTATTGTATCTCCAGTTCACAAATAAGGAACCTGAGAAAGTGAGAAATTATTTAACTTCTGCAAAATCATACAGCTTTGTGAGCAGTGAGGCCAGAAGGTAATGTTGTGGTCTGTTACCTTTTGTTGCCTCTCAGATCTTCGAGTTCCTTGTTGCTACTTTATACAAAGTTCTTTACCTTTCTGGATTTTTTTTTTCAATGAGGGTTTTCCTGTCTTTTTAGGTTGTTTAGGGAAATAAAGGAGATGTAACTTTTGTAAAGCATGTGGTACACAGACTTATCTCAAATCTTGTGTGTGACTAGATATTGAAGGTATTTACATTTTATTCACTTACTTAAAGGTTATCAAACAACTGATATGTGCCAGGCACGATGCTAGGCTCTGGTGAGGTAATCGAAGGAGTCTACCTGTATTAATGGAAGCAAAGCTATTGGAATAAAGAAACTAGACAGATAATTACAAAATAATAGTTGCAATTATGATAACTGCCACAAAAGAAAGTTATTATAAGCAATGAAAGCCCACTAATGTACCTGAAGAAATGAATATTAGGCTAAACCTGAAGGAATAACTGGAGTTACCCAAGTGATGTTAGCAATTTTAGCTTTTTAGAACTGAAAAGTCCTTTAGGGGCTGGACGTCAGCACATGAAGCTGGGTGATGTAAAGCATATCTCAGTGGTTAATCATTGCTAAACATTTTGTACTTAAATCCCAAGTGCAGTGGGAAGCCACTCAGTAATATTCAAAAGGCTGAATAAAGTACTTACATTATTACTATAAAATAGCACTTGGCTGCTCTGCAGAGGACAGATTGGAGAAGGGCAAGCGTAAATTCAGAGACCAGTTAGGCCTGTGTTCCTGAAACTCATCTGTGGAGAAGGACCTGTTTTGGATTGGTTTGGTTTCTAATCTGTACTGGTTCTTTAGTGACACAAAATAAAAGGGATGTTGTGGCTGTGTCAGATGGGTATAAATATTTCTAAATACTTCTCTCAGTTTCTGTATTTACCTTATCTCAGCCCAGTAACAATAGTTTATGGACCAGTGTTGGTCTAAAGACCACACCTTTGCCAGGATGGCAGTGATAGAAAGTAGCTGGATTGGGGCGGGGGGAAGTATACTTGATAGGATTTGGTGGTGAATTAGACTAAGGGATATGGAGGGAGGAAAAGGCAGATTTCCAGGGTCGTTGGTTGGTGTGCTTAACATAGGGAATACTGGAGAGAGGAGCAGTTTCTCGTTTGTTAGTTTCTGGGAAGCAGAAAGAGTGCTGATGATAGTTCAGTTGGGAATTGTCAGTATATGGCTTACAATTGATATCTTCGTGTGGGCGGTATGGGATGAGATTGCCTAGGGAGAGAGATGATAAAGGGATATTGTAGTCCTCTATGAATCTTCAACATTAAACATTGGGAAAAAGAAATGGATCAAAGGAGACTGAGAACATGTAACTAGAGTTGGGAAGAAATTTTCATTGGCATCACTGAAGCCAAGGCAGTAGACTGAGAAAGGGAGTGGGTAATCAACTATGTCAACTATATTAAATCAAGCTGAGAAAGCAATTAAGTTGGTAACTAAAAAGTAACTTTTGATTGAGCAACATGAAGGAAATTTTATATTTCTCAGTAGTTGTCTGTCCATAAACTAGCTGATGTTGAATTTTGTGTTAATCTGATAAAGCAACAGTCCTAAATTTAGGATAAAATTATCATATCTATAGCATGAGCTCTCTTCCTTCCTCGATTCAGATCCATGTTTCCATTTGTCACCATCTAAATGTTCTATAAGCATCTCACATTTTTTCTACAGCTCATTTATTCAGAGCATATTCAAATAATATGTTTTTTAAGTACTATTTATCAGGCATTGAATACTAAACTTTTAGAAATGCAAATACACTTCAGAAACTAGGGGTAGTGGACAGTTAAATACTGTTATATGTGATTAATGCTGTCATTGCAGCTTATTCAGGTTGCCTGAAACCACAGAGAAGTGGCATCAGAGAAGGCTTTCTTAGGAAAATGACACTTGAGCAGAGCGTTTCTGAACGACCAGTGGAGAGGTGGAGAGAGGGCAATGCAGTAGTGAGAGGTTCAAAGAAATGATACTTCAGGTATTTTGGAAGCATGCCAAGGCAAGGAATTGTGGCTCTAGCATGTACATCATAGGTTAGAGAGCTTTGCTGTGCCATTCAAAAGTTTCTTGTACTTGTATACCTCTTCCTGTTTGCCGATTTGATTAATATTATCACCACCCATGTAGGTACCAATCATGGAGATACCTGCTGAACATCTTCAAAAATTAGAGGTTATCTTTGTTGTAGCATTTCTTGTCCAAGGTGAAGTTTTATTTTTACTGGTTAGCTTTATATTTTATATGTTATACTCATAGAATCATTAAGTAATTGATAGCATAACTTAAAATATCTATTATGCTTTGGTGATTTTGTTTTTATAGGAGAAATTTTATATGTATAACTTTTTCTCAAATGTAGAGAGTTGAAAATGAAGGCCTTGGTAAGAATAGCTAAGATTTTGCTACTAAGCCTCAGGTATGTGCTCAGAAACAGTACCCTGATCATAAATACTATTTTAGATGTCTAAACGTCCTTGGATGTACCCTCTTGCCCCATAGTAGAACACAGTTTATCTGCAGGGATTACCTTCTGAAAAATATTGCAGTTGACAAAACCTAATTGGCAAGATCAGTTTCATAGAAAATAGTGTATTAAAAGGGAAAATGATGTTAAGTGGATTTTAAAAACATAGTAAATATTCTAGAATTCACCTGGTTATGTTTATGTATTTATTTTGAAAGAGGGAGAGAGAGAGACTGCATGAGCAGGGTAAGGGGGCAGAGAGGAGGGAGAGAAAGAACCTGAAGCAGGTTCTGCGCTATCAGTCCAGAGTCCAACGTAGGATTTGAACTCAGGAACCGTGAGATCATGACCTGAAACAAAATCAAGAGTCAGTTGCTTGATCAACCAAGCCTCCCAGGCACCCCTAGAATTCACCTGCTTTAAAATAAGAGTGGAATGGGCTTTATCAAAATTTGTTTCTGAATTCAGTGAATTATTGTAGAAATGTTGCCATTCTTCCCCGCCCCCCAAGTTTGTTTATTTATTTTGAGAGAGAAAGAACTTGAGTGAGGGAGGAACAGAAAGAGAGAGTCCCAAGCAGGTTCCACACTGTCAGTGTAGAGCCTGATGTGGGGCTTGAACTCACCAACTGAGATCATGACCTGAGCTGAAATCAACAGATGCTTAACCAAATGAGCCACCGGAAATGTTGCTATTCTAATCTGCTGAGTGGTCTTCCTTAAATTTTGTATCAAGAAAATTTGTAAAATTTTGTAACTTTTTAAAAAAATTTATTATGTAAGAAAATTGTAACTTTTTAAAGTTTTTTAAAATGTTTTTATTTATCTCAGAGAGAGAGAAAGAGAGACAGCGTGGGCAGGTGAGGGTCATAGAGAGAGGGAGATACAGAATCTGAAACAGGCTCCAGGCCCTGAGCTAGCTGTCAGCACAGAGCCTGATGTGGGGCTCAAACCCATGAGCAGTGAGATATGACCTGAGCCGAAGTCGGATGCTTAACTGACTGAGCTACCCAGGCTCCCCAGAAAATTTTAACTATTAAAGTTTATTTTTATTATTATTACTGGCTTTAATATCTTTTGCTGTTGCCTTCTCCCTGGTTTTTAGTTCTTTAAATCTTACTAAAGTCTCATAAAACAACTGTGTATTTATTATATACTATGGTGAGTCTTACACGTGTCCTTTTTCAGGCCTATTATTTATATCCATGTATAGACCTCCTCTGTGATATTCTTCAGATTTGCCTACATGCTCTAAAGGAGGACAGAATAATTATTAGTATTATATCCTGAATTATGTTCTATAACTACTGTATGTGAAATGAAACTTTACATAGGCAAATGATAGCAGATTAAAAAATATTATCTACAAATATAAAATTGCATTACCTCAAACTATGGTTGGGATAGGTTGTTTATACACCCAGAGCTAATGTATGATGGGAGTAATTCATCTGTACTATGTGACTATGCCTAAGACTTATTCCTTTGAGGTTGTCATATTTGCTTTCATTCTTTATTTGACACAGGAATAAAACTAATTAGGAATGACAATTTAAAAAGAGGTGCTTACTCTCCTATTAAGTAATGTAAGATCTCAAAGGTTGTAGTATGACTGAAAAGTAGTATGACGCTTAAAATACTAGAGATTTATTAGCAAAGAAGGAACCATTGTCTCCTCTCTGGGTATGTTTTTTGAAGCAAATTTAACAGTTTTCTATTGTGTGGATACATTTGTGCCTCTCTTGCTCCCCCTCCCAAGGGAATGTGTGTGTGTGTGTGTGTGTGTGTGTGTGTGTGTGTGTGTGTGTGTGTATACACACACTTATATATGTATACATGTGTATATATGTGTATAAGTTTATGTATGGATATATGTGTATATGTAATGTGTGTGTGTGTATGTATGTGTATATATGTATGTATCTATATGGTAAGGAGGGCAGTTGACTCAAGGCACTTTTTTCCAGTTGTAATTTGGTTATAATTTTTGCTGTTTTAGTGGGAAATTCCCCTGATTGTAAATAGTTTTCATCCTGTAAGTAAAAACCAAAAACAAATCCACAAAACTATTGAATATAAATTCATCCTGAAATTGTCAAGGCCTATATTGACACAGGAAGCTTCCAAATACGGAAATTAATTCAACTTGATTTAATTAAATTTTGGTAGCAATCAGGATCAGTTTAAACCTCTTTTAACTGGTTATTCAGCGTGGCGGTTGAGCTTCAAGTTTAGTATACCCAGTTTCATTAGAGCTCAAGTGGAGTGTGGGCATACACTAAGTGGACTGGTGAAAGAAAATCTTTTATGTGAGCATTTTAACAATGGCATTTGAGAACTGGCTTGAATCAAGTGGTATTTGGGAGTATCTTGGTTTATGGTTTATTCTTGGTGATTTTTATTTTCTCAGGTGTCTTATTTTCACCATTGTTTTGTTTGTTTGCTTCCCCCACTGTACGTCCCTTATCAAAAGTTTCATCATCAAATTGTCTAATGAAGCCACTATTTTTTCCTAGCAAAGGCCAAGTTTACTTGAACGTGAATGTGAGAAACTGACAACTTAGTATGGTGTATAGGCATTTTTACATGGAATTTTCTCATAGATCATTTTGATTTAAAGAGAAGAACTCCTCCCACCCCCCAACCCCCACCTTTTGAAGTTTTATTTATTTACTTAGAGCGGGAGAGAGGCAGAGAGATAGGGAGAAAGAGAATCCCAAGCACACTCTGCACTGTCAGCATAGAGCCCAATGTGGGGCATAAACTCATGAGCTGTGAAATCATGACCTTAGCTGAAACCAAGAGTTGGATGCTTAACCCACTCAGCCACACAGGTGCTCCAGAACTGCCCTTTTTAAAACTTTTATTTTAAGGTTTGTTTATTTTTAAGAGAGAGAGAGCGCGCGAGAGCACACACCAGCAGGGGAGAAGTCAGAGAGAGAAGGAGACACAGAATCTAAAGCAGGCTCTAAAGCAGAATCTGCTGTCAGCACAGAGCCTGATGCAGGACTCCCACTCACGGATGGTGAGATCATGACCTCAGCCTAAGCAGATATTTGACTGCCTAAGCCACCCAGGCGCCCCCAGCACTGGCCTTTTTTATACCACTTTTATCAGACACTGTGTCTAGTACATTAGATATTTTATGCCTTTAGGTACAGATAAGGTTTTGAATTGTACTTGCCATCAATTGCCAGATGCAGTATTTTATGTACCCCAGGGAGAGAAAACACCATCAATTATAATTGTAAAATGCCATCAACTTTAGAAATGTTGACATATGGGGGGAAAATGAGTATTTTAGAATTAATGAAATGTGGCATTAATGCTGCCTCATTTTATGGTTATCACCCCAGACCCTCAAAATACTAACCTCCCAAGATGAGATGAAAATTTATCCTGCTTTACCTCAAAGCTTCCTAAATTCTAAAATTCTGCTGCACTCTAGAATTCTAAAATTCTGCTTTACTTCAGAACTCTCTAAGCAGCATAGCACAGAGGTTAAGAGCATGCATCCAGACTGCTATTTAACAGCTTTGTGAATTTAAGCAGTTAGTTACCATCTCTGCCTTAATGTTCTCATCTATAAAATGGAAATGATAACAGCGCTTATCATTTGAAAGCGTTGTTATATAAGAACTAAATGAGTTATGTTTACATATAGAATAGTGCTTTTACATAATTAAATGTGTAATTGTTGGTTAAATAGGAATAATATTGCTATTTTTGATTTAGGATATATAAGTAGATGATTTGCTTAAGAGGGAGGGAAAAAGAACCTTTTCAAATGGGTCATTGGTATTTGGGGCACACAGTGAAGATTAAGTATTTTGTTGATTTATCTTTTAAAACTAATGTAAGATAGCAGTCTTGACAACTTTGATATCTTAAATTGCATTTCTATTTTCCTAAAAATAATACTATATAAAGTTTCAGCTGAAATCTCCTTTTCTTTCTACTGTGTTATGTCTACTGTGTTATGACAGTTACTCAGAATACTGACATGCTGTAATGGATGTCTTGAAAATAACCTGTGATATACTTATGAGTCCTGTCAACCCCATGAGGAATTCATTCAGAAATATTTTCAAAGGGTTTCAAACTAAAGAACCATGTTTTAATTTTAGTTAAAACATCCTATTTCTGCATTGTGAAATAAATGGAATAAAAATACTGAGGCAGTTTTTGTTTACTTTGATGGTTTCATATATTGATGATTTGTTGGTTCTTTGAGATATAAAATCTTATCATATACTTTAATAATAAGAATAGGTTAAGGGACACCTGGGTGGCTTAGTTGGTTTAGCGTTTGTCTTTGGCCCAGGTCATGGTCTCATGGTTCATGAGTTTGAGCCTTGCATAGGGTTCTCTGCTGTCAGCACAGAGGCCACTTTAAATCCTCTGTCTCCCTCTCTCTGCCCCACTCCTGCTTGTTTTCTATCTTGCTTTCTTTCAAAAATAAGCATTTTAAAAAATAGGTTAAGATTTTCCTTTGAACTTCTTGATTTTTCTCATTCTCACTTTTGCTTTGTTTTTATTTTTTCTGTTTTGAGCTCATATCATTTCATTTATTATATAGTTATGGACCAACTGTTAAATATCAGGTTCTGTATTTACAGTGATGAATTGGAAATAGCCCTTAACCTGAAAGTCTCATTATTTGGGATTTATTAGTACTGTCTAGCCATTGAGTGCTTAGGCACAGTGCTGTAAGCTACATATGCACTCTTTATTTTAATCCTCCTAACTACTTTGCTAGGGTAGGTCATTACTTTTCAAATGTTTCTTCTTAATGATTGGCAGAAGATTGAACTCTTGGCTGATGGGACGTGAAGATCTGAGTGTTCCAGGTAATGGTGGAGGGGGTGAGAGCTTTCATGTTAACGTTTTTTTCTAACTTTTAGTGTTTTCTCCTGAAAAGGATTTGACTTTTGGATTCTGTTATCTTAATACAGCATTCTTTGTTTTAATATAAAAATGTTTTTAAATGAGCAAGAAAGATTTAAAAAAGTGTTCTGTCCTAATTTTAGACTGGAGGGAACATGGCACTGAGAACAGGATTTTATTACAGACATCCAGGAGTCAAGGTAGTTATTTATTTATTAAATCTTTTTTTAATTTTAGGTAAATTTTTACTGAAGTTTAATATCCATTTGAAGACATGCATACGGCATCATATAGCCTGCACACCTTTGTGTCTTGCTTCTTACCCAAAACATTTCTTTTTATATGATTCATTCATGTAGTACATAGCATAGCTTATTCATTCTCATTGTTCTGTAGTATTTTGTTCCATTGTATGACTATATACACCATATGTTATCCATTTTACTGTTAGTGAACATCTAGGTTGTTTCCAGTGTTGAGCTACAGTGAATAGTGCTCCTATAAAATATTCTTGTATGTGTCTTTTGCTACATGCAAATTTCTATCTTTCTGTATTATAACCTATAATTCTGTAAGTTATGTTCCTTGTAGTGAAACTGTTCCATCATGGTGTTTGCTTGTGTTCAGATTTAGTATGTATTATCCAGTGTTTTCCAAAGTGATTCCTTTCCCCACTCATACCCACATACCCTCCCACATGCATACCCAGGAAAAGTAGAATAGAGATATGTTTATTTTTACAAAACCCATCAGATGATTCTGGCTGCCTTGTCAGTTGATAAGATGCAGAATATAAAACAAATTTAAGTATAATTTAAGGAAAATGAGTCTGTCATGAAAATGATAGCTTCACTATATAGTTCACTGACTTTCTGACAGATGGCGCATTTCTCCCTAACTATTGCTAAACACAGGAATGGTTTTAAGATTTTGCAAGCTGGTGAAAAGTTTTGTAGGCTAGTTTATTGAATGAGTCTGCAACATTGGCTCAAAGCTCTTATTACACAATGCTGGAATGCACTTGCTCTTACTTGACTGTCTACCCAGATTGTAGGTTGTATAGGTTCAGTGTGTGTGTGTGTGTGTGTGTGTGTGTGTGTGTGTGTGTATGAGAGAGAGAGAGAGAGAGATTTTGCTACCCCTTAAATAAGGGAAACATTGTCTACACAGCAGAGCTTACTCAGCTTTCAGATCTTGAAAGTTAAGAAAATTTTAACCATATGCCCACAGCATGCTGTATTCTGTTTTATATTTAATTTCTTGTTATGTGTGGAATTTTCTTATGTCAACAGAAGGCAGTGTTGCTAATATATTTTTCATTATCAAATAAGGTAGTAAAAACCAGGGATTCAAAAACTATTTCCACTTGTATATCCTTTTTAGTATTAGGATTGTGGTTATTTCTCACTCAGTGAATGTAGATCATGTTAGAATAATAGGTAGGGAATTATGGTAGAAAAGTGCCATTCTTTTATCTGTTATTCTTAATTAGTTGTTGATTTCTTCTTTTAAGACACACAGAGACTCATATATTGCAGATAAGAGAGTTTTCCCTTTTTAACATTTTCATATGTCTTTTTTATAGCTAATATATACATTTTAAAAGTAAGTAGCCTCCACGCTCAGTGTGGGGCTTGAATTCACAACCCTGATATCAAGAATCTCAGGCTGAACTGACTGTGCCAACCAGGTACTCCTATAGCTTATATTTTATATCTGACTTTATTTCTTATTGCTTCAAAATACTGTTCCTGGGTAGAGCAGCCATTTGATAAATACTTGTGCCCTCCATATTCGTAAGTAGTTACTGATTATTGCTAGTCATAAGAATCTTGGAATTATTAGCTCATCAGAAGAGCCGAGATGGTATTCAAGTCCTTAAAGTGTTCCCATGAGGTGCAAAAATGATTTAGTTTATTTTGCAAAGTATTTCCTTGTGAGAGAGGAAGGGCTGGTAAGTATATGGAAACAATCTCCTTTTATTAAGTCCAGTTCAACCGTGCGCTACATCATTTCAGAAAAGACTGGCTTAAAACCCAAGATCTCCTAAGGTGTTGTTCTTCATAGGTCATTTTGCTGTGTTTCTTTCTCTTTTCCTTTCGATTTCTTTTTCTTTTTTTTCTTGAAACTAGCAGTTGTGTGAAATGTTTTTCTTCAAGAAAATGTTTTTCTTTAAAATTTTTTAATGTTTATTTATTTTTGAGACAGAGATAGAGTGTGAGCAGGGGAGGGGCAGAGAGAGGGAGACACAGAACCCAAAGCAGGCTCCAGACTCTAAGCTGTCAGCACAGAGCCCGATGCGGGGCTTGTACCCATGAGCGTCAGATGCTGAACCAACTAAGCCACCCAGGCACCTCAAATAACTGATGTATTGAGTGGGAATGTACAGTCGGCACCTAGTGTTGTGTCTGGTGCACAGAAAGCACTCAATAAATTAGCTTAATGTGTATGAATACCAATATGAAACTGAAAGACAGACCTAGTTTACAAAACATGAACTATTCAGAAGAGCAGAGTGAAATTTCCTTAAATATGTATTTCGGGTTTTATTTTTACTTAGCTCTGCAACAACTATCACATCAGCTATTAACACCATTGCTCTCACATTGCTTATCTCTAACAGCTTCCATTTCCATTTTAATGCAAGTAATGTGGAGGTATAGTTGGAAAAAGACAGGCTGATGTCCAAATGTCTCTCTGGCATTATGTAACATTTACAAGAACTTTCTGGAATAATGAAAATGATGAATACCTTGACTGGGCAGTTGTTATACAGGTGAATACACTTCAAAACCCATTGAAATATAACTGGAAGACCTATTTATAAAACAACACAAATTAAAAAAAAAAATAGGACTTATAACCCTTGAATAAGTACTTTCATTTTCTGGCCCTTAGCTTTCTCATCTTCAGAAAGGGAATACTTTCCTCACTCAGAACGATTAATGACTATGAAAGAGATAAGTTCTGTAAAGTACTTACAGTAGTTTCTGCAGTTTGTGTCCAACTCTGGATCCACTAAAATTAACCCTATACACTTTATAATTTTATCTGAGTCCCAAAACAATTATCCGAACAAATTAAAAGCTATAGTATCTCCTCTTCTTTTTCCTACTTTTATCCCAACCCATTTGATTAAAGCTTTTACCCCCAGTTGTGTTTTGTTTTTTGCAAAATCATAATGGAATCTTTTCCATTTTTCATGTTTTTCCTCCTGCTCATTTAGAGAGGATCAAAAATGTTAACCTTAACTAACTGAAGACTTCTTTACCCATCTTGCCCAAAGTTAATCAAGCTGCTACAGTTTCTTCCTCTAAGAGCTTAATGCTCCATTGACAGGAAACAACACAGTAAGCCATTGCCAGAGATTAGAATTGTAAAAATTGCTTAAAGATCTGAAAGATACACATCAGTTTTGCAATGTTCTACTGCCAATCTCTAAAAGTCAAGAAGAGTCCTCCAAATAGCTTAATTACCCTTTATAACCCATTAAGAAACTACCATCCACTGATATATGTAGTTATATAATTCATTTCCCATATTACCATTTCAAATACAAACATGTCTAATTAAAACGGGGTAATTCCATTCGTTGAAAATACAATTGTGTTAAAGTAACAGTTCCTTTTTACTAGTTTTTAAATCATTTCTTTAAAGTGTCTAAGCAACGCTCTTTTTTCTAGGATTCCAGGGCACTGGTACAGTTTCACATTCGCCTAGCATTTATTGAACAAACATTCATGAAGTATGTAAACAGGTCAGGCACTAGAGCAGCAAACATAAGGTCAGAGAGGCAAATAAAAACTAAAACAGATAAAATAGAACTGCTAAAACAAGGTCCTTTTCTTTTTTCTTTTTTTAATTTTTTTTTTTTTTTTTCTGAGAGAGAGACAGGGTGAGCAGGGGATGGTCAGAGAGAGAGGGAGATACAGAGTCCGAAGCAGGCTCCAGGCTCTGAGCTAACTGTCAGCATAGAGCCTGACACAGGGCTCGAACCCATGAACTGTGAGATCAGGACCTGAGCCGAAGTTGGACGCTCAACTGACTGAGCCACCCAGGCGCCCCAGACAAGGTCCTTTTCTTACATCTGTGAAGAATCTAGAAAAAGGGAGTTGGGAGTAGAGTTCTTCTGATTTTGTGCTGTTGCTTCCAGACCACTTTTCTATCCTTTTGCCAAAACTGAATCACAACCGCAGGAGTCCAATGCTACATTCTCTTACTCTCTTCTCCCTTCTATCATCTTGCCTCTCTTCCAGGTTGGCTCCTTTATGGAGGACTTCAACACCTGTCTCCATGTCTCCTCCGCAGTTCCTGCCATCACCTTGGATGGCTGCACTCCTCTGGACTTCCAGTCTACCAGCAGCAGAGTTCCTTAATCTTCCTGACTGATCTTACCCACTTGAAATTTCAGCAACTTTTTTCAGAGATTCTGACTTGGAACTTCCCTAGAATAGCTTGAGCAACTTCAGGACATCATTTTTATAACAGAGCTAATTCCAGTCTGTCACCAATTTAATCCCCCAATACTTCTTATTAACAGCACTTCATTAGCCCTTCCCATTCCTAAGACATTTTGGCTTCACTTCCTTCTCTATCAAACTCAAACCTACAATGCTCTACTTCAAACACTCTCCAGCAAACATGCTTAACATTTCTCTCCTTTGTTCTTTTACTACAGCCTTTCTGTAAACCCTCCACTCCATGTCAATCTAACTACCCATTGCTCCTTTATTTGGGTTTCTGAGCAATGGTATAAAAAGTCTTTATAAGCAGAAGAGTAGCTTCTTAAGTGGATGCTTTCATTAAATACATATTTCTAACTATCTGTTGTCAAAAGGGTTTGTTGCAAAGTAAGTCTTACTAATTAATGATATAGTTGTTAAAATGAATTAGAAATTCAGCTACTCAAGTTGTACTAGACTCATTTTAAGTGTTCAATAGACACAAGTGGCTAGTGGCTTATCGTAATGGAAAGTGGAGATTATAGACCGTTGCCACCATTGCACAAAGCTTTATTAAACATTGCTGCTCTACACATTCCATGGCATAACTATGAAGCCACTATTCCAGCTCATATAACCTATAATTTCCCACTATATATTGCATTCCTTTTGACTTCACTCTTGCAAGCTAAGCACCAACCGTGGAACAGGCTGGTGCCTAATGTGGTCAATAAGGGCAGTGGCATCATAACTATCTTTTACCATCACCTAAGACCAAAAGGAGTTTGTTGCCTCTAGTCACTTGTGTCCCAGCCCACTTCTAATCATGGAAATCCCCATCCTCATACTGTCATTAAAGGAAGGTGTTGGTTACACTTTATCTGAGAAGGTTTAGAAAAAAAGAAGCATACTCAGTAAATTCCTTTCAGATTTTACCAACTGTTAAAGACAGAACTTATTAATGCACGTGTCTCACATATTACTAGAGCATGGCAGCAGCTAGAAGTAAAAATTCCATACGATAAGAGAAAGTAGACTTTTTGGACCTTTTAGTTATTAAAATCTAGAGGGAAAATTGGCAAAATAGTATGCCTTAGGATAAATGGTAGTAGGGCTCTATATGTCTACATCATTAGATACTGCATGTTCATCACCATTAAAATGACTTTATTTTCCTTAAAGAAAAACATATTCTTGGGGCACCTGGGTGGCTCAGTCAGTAAAGCATCTGACTTTGGCTCAGGTCATGATCTCATGGTCTGTGAGTTTGAGCCCCCCATCGGGCTCTGTGCTGACAGTGCAGGGCCTGCTTGGCATTCTCTCTCTTTCCCTCTTTCCCTGTCCCTCCCCCACTAGCTCTTTCTCAAAATAAATTAACTTTAAAAAAAATTTAAAAACATTTTCAGGCGGCCTGGATACTCAGTTGTTTAAGTGTCCAACTTCAGCTCAGGTCATGATCTCACGGTTCATGGGTTCGAGCCCCATGTCAGGCTCTGTGCTGACAGCTTAGAGCCTGGAGCATGCTTTGGGTTCTGTGTCTCCCCCTCTCTCTGACCCTCCCCTGCTCACATTTTGACTCTCTCTCTTTCTCTCTCAAATATTTAAAAGAAATTTTTTTAAATACACCAGGCATTTGAGGTGATTATCATATATTATTCCGTTTTTTGAGATATTACCATTTATCATCATCATCATCATCATCATTATCATCTTACAAATAAGAAAACTGAGGTCCAGAGAACTCACACAGCTTCAGAATTTGAACCTAAGCCTAATATCAGAAACCAAATTCTTAACACTGGTTGTATTTCCTGGATTATTCTGTAACACTAAATTATATTTGGTGCTTTGTTTTTTAAGAGGCATTAAGTTATACACTGCTAGGAAATACGTAATACTTTTCCAGTAGTTAACTTCAAATCCAGTTGGTGTATCTTTGCTTACTGTCTGCTGCCTTCTTTATGAGGCCAGTGGTTACGTAAATGTGAAAATGTATCAAATAGCATATTCAATCAATTAGAAAAATTATAGTATTGTCAATTAAAACATATTCAATTTGTGGCTAACTGGCTATATTTTGTTGTTGTTTCTTTTTTTTTTTCTTTTTCCTCAATCCACACTTTTTTTTCTTTTTTTTCTTTTTTTTTTTTTTTACAAATAGTTTATTGTCAAATTAATTTCCACATAACACTCAGTGCTCATCCCCACAAGTGTCCTCCTCCATGCCCATCCCCCCCTCCTCCCCACATCCATCAGTCCTCAGTTTTTGTCAGCATTCAAGAGTCTCTCATGGTTTGCCTCTCTCCCTTTCCCCCACCATTTCCCCCCTTCTTCTCCCCGTTGTTCCTCCGTCAAGTTCCTCCTAGTCCTCCTATACGTGCAAACTGTATGACCTTAGATCACATTACTTCCATGTTTTAGTTTCCCTATCTGTAAAATAGAAGTAACTACTTCACAGGGTTGTTTAAGAGGATCAAATGAGATAATATGTGTTAGAGTAAAGTTCTAAAGTGTGAGGTAAAATCTTAGGGATTATTACTGCAATAAATTTTATACTGTGCAAGAGGCATTGGTTATAGAAGTATTTGAGTAGCTAGAGAGTAATTCATTTTACTGAGAAAAATGGTATGGGATTATAGATTGATTAGTAAAAGTTCTGAGGAAGAGGTGGCAATTAAGATGGACAAACTAAAAAAGTGTTGGTGCTTTGGGATGCCTGGGTAGCTTAGTCGATTAAGGGTCTAACTCTTGATTTCCACTCAGGTCATGATCTCATAGTTTCGTGAGTTCGAGCCAGGTGTTAGGCTCTGTGCTGATTGATAGTGTGGAGCCTTCTTGGTATTTTCTCTCTGCCCCTGCATTGTTTGCACTCTCTTTGTCTCTCTCAAAATAATTAAATAAAATTTTAAAAAAATGTTGGTACTTAAAGAAGGGATAAGATTAAATTATCATTTGTTAATTGAGATATTATTACTGTTCTGAGTTGGGTAAAAAAACTGTGGGATAGTACTGTAATATATAAATTTGAGTTTGAATTAAATTAACTTTGAGGGGCCCCTGGGTGGCTTAGTCAGTTAAGCATCTGACTTCGGCTCAGGTCATGATCTCGTTGTCTGTGAGCTTGAGCCCCGTCTTGGGCTCTGTGCTGACAGCTCAAAGCCTGGAGCCTGTTTCAGATTCTGTGTCTCCCTCTTTCCCTGCTCCTCTACTGCTCACACTCTGTCTGTCTCTCTCAAAAATAAACAAACATTAAAAAAATTTTTTTTAGTTAACTTTGAAAATTTTTGTTTCAAAAATTTTTAGCATGTATATATTTCCATGCTGTTTCACACATGTTTTACATAATTATGCATAGGTAAATTCTGATTGTTTTGTTAGGAGCTTTAAGCCACTGCTGAAATGTTCAAACCTTAATAGGCTAATGCCTAAGTAAACTCCAAGGTAATGCTTAGGTATTTAAGAGTATCTGGATGATCTTGTTCCCTTAATCATGCTTTTGTTGCTTAAAAATACACCCCATACATACACGTTTGAGTATCAACATTCAGTTTCAACTTTTTGAAATTTTTACCCAAAAAGATATGATCAGGTTTTTGTTTTTTTGGTTTGTTCTTGCACATATGAAGTTATAGAAGATCTTCCCTGGGGGACCTATGAGATCTAGTTCAAATTACGAGGTCAGGGACTGTCTGTAATCCTTCCTTGTTTCCACTGGGCCAAAGTGTAGGTTCCCCAGTGGGTCAGTGAATAAGAGAGTGAATACAGTAATAAATGAATTATTAAAAAAAAAAGAAACAACTGTGATGCTTTGCAATTTAGCCACATTGAGTAGTCTCCTGACTGCTAGTCTTAACCCCTTTTAAAAACTTCACCACAGTTTATATATTACTACAGTTTAAAATGATTACCTTATGAGGTTCATTAACCATGGTTAAAAACTGATGATAAATAAAGTTGATTTTTAAAAACCCCAGTACTGTCTTTATAAGATTTCTGGAAATAACCTCCTTCTAAAAAGTGAAATATTTATTTGCAGATGGGCTTACATTTTTCTTACCATGCCTTGTATATAATTTTTTTACATAAGTAATGAGACAGTTGAACTAGCAGGACATAAAATTTTAGTTGTTTGCAAATGATGATTTAAAAAAAAATTTTTCTTTACTTTTTGGTGCCAAAACCCAGGAATTAATCTTTAAATTTTTTTAATGTTTATTTTTGAGAGAGAGAGAAATGGAGAGAGAGAGAGAGGGATAGCATGAGGGGGGGAGGCACAGAGTGGGGATAAAGGATCCGAGGCAGGCTTTGTTCTAACAGCAGATAGCCTAATACAGGGCTCGAACCCACAAACCCTGAGATCATGATCTGAAGTTGGACACTTAATCAGCGGAGCCACAAAAGTGCCTACGAATGATGATTTTTAAAAGTGGCTCCCGAAGATCCAGTGCATTCTTAATATGTTATGGTGTAGGAAATGCAATAGGTTCTTTATGATATATAGTTGTTGTTTTTAAAGAAGTTCATTGCAGTGTGAAGAAAAATTATGTGGTGATATCAAGTCTTGGTCTACAGAGTTTAAGTCTTACTATATTAACTTGTAGAACTAGATGGGACTTAATGATACTTGCCTCAGACTCTTTTTATAGCTAAAGTTCAGTGATGTGCAAAAGGGCATGGGCCTGAACCCATTTTAAAATCTAGGTCTCTCAACACATGGGCCCCAGAGCCTTTTTATCGCTTCCATTTTTATCATTGTTAAGGAAGATAACATATTATGTCTATATCTAGAAATGTTGTTAAATGACTTCTTACTCTTAGTCCTTTCTTTGAAAATACAATAAAGTAACAAATACAGTGATTTTTGTGGAGCTACAGCGTGTGTACACTGGGTTTGCCTTTTAGTTTGCTCTTGGTTTTTGTTTGTTTTCAGGGAGAACTTTGGTATTCAATGACAAGGCAACAGTAAGCAGAGGCTTTACATCTCTGTGCAGAAGACTTCACCAGTGTGTATTAATGGCCTTTAGGAATTGTCAAATGGAAAAAAAAAAAACCTTGGTATTAAATGTCCCTAAGTCTTTTGCCTTTCTTTATAAAGTTTTAATGTGTGTATGCAATTAAAATTTCCAGTTTACTTTTTGTGTTAGAGGATGTTGTGGATTTCAAAAGAGATTCCACAACACTGGAATAAGACCCTGGAACCAAGAAATTGAAAGCTAGCTCAATCTCTCAGGATACTACTCCAGTAAAATGGAAGATTTAGTCAGAGATAGAGGCCACATGGATCGCTAGGGAAGTGAGGATGAGGTTTTGCATTAGTTGTTTTAATAGCTTTCTGGTCTAACCCTCAGACTAGAAACAGTGGTTCTCAAGGTGAGATTCCTAGTTCAGCAACACCAGCACCTCCTAAGATCTTTGTTAGAAACGCACATTCTAGGAGCACCTGGGTGGCTCCATCGGTTGAGTGTCTGACTTCAGCTCAGGTCATGATCTCGCAGTTTCAGGCTTGAGACCCACTTTGGGCTCTATACTGACAGCTCAGAGCCTGGAGCCTGCATCAGATTCTGTGTCTCCCTCTCTCTGCTCCTCCCTTGCTTGTGTGCCTGTGCGGTCACATTCTCTCTCTCTCTCTCTTAAAAATAAACATTAAAAAGTTAAAAAAAAAAAAAAAGCACATTCTAGGGCCTGACTCAGACCCACTAAATCATTAACCCTGAAGCTGAGTTCCTCGTTTTCTGGCTAACAACACTTTCGGGTGATTCTAATGCACACTTAAGTGTGAGAATCGCTGCGTTAGAGAAATATAACCTGTAAGTCTACCATTTATAATCAATTAGAGACTGGGACTATTAAATTGGACCCTATAAAATTATCAGCATTCTCCTGCTTTTGATTTACAAAAACTTCAAACTTGTCAAGCTTTGAAGGAAGGGCATCCTTTATTTGGGGCAGAGAGTTCAAACTATAAAACAGTTATTTACTTAGGCCTCTCAGTAGTCAAAGTAGGAAAGAATTAAGAGTCCAGGTAAGTAAACTAGAAGGTAAACAAAGGTATTGGCCCAACCTCCATGTGTTGATTTTTCTTTTTTAAAACTAAGGCCCCAGGGCACCTGGTGGCTCAGTCAGTTGAATGTCAGACTTCAGTTCAGGTCATGATCTCACAGTTCGTGGGTTCGAGCCCCACTTTGGGCTCTGTGCTGACAGTCAGCTCAGAGCCTGGAGCCTGCTTCAGATTCTGTATCTCCCTCTCTCTCTTACCCTCCCCTGTTTATACTCTTTCTCTCTCTCAGAAATAAATAATAAAAAACATTAAAAAAATAAATAAAACTAAGGCCCTGTATAATTGCAGCAGCAGCAGCAGCCCTGGCTCCTGGATGCCCATGTTCTTCCACTCCCTCTAGCTCTTTTGGTTTTCCCCTTGTAGCCAAGAAGAAGGAATGATCTTCCCATCCCTAGCCAGTTTTTCCCTTCAGGCTTTAAAATATTGCTATTGGGGTGCCCGTTTGGCTCAGTCGATTGGGCGTCTGACTCTTGGTTTCAGCACAGGTCATGATCTCACAGTTTGGGAGTTTGAACCCCACATCGGGCTGTGCACTGACAGCCTGGAGCCTGCTTGATATTCTCTCTCTCTCTCTCTCTCTCTCTCTCTCTCACTCTCTCTCTCCCCCCCCTCCATCCCCCTCCCCCTCTCTCTCTTTCTCTCTTAAAAAATAAATAAACATAAAAATATTTTAAGTATTGCTGTTGCTGTATTTTTCATCACCCCTTGTTCTTGCTCCCTAAGATTCTTCTTTTTTTTTTTTTAATGTTTTATTTATTTCTAGGAGAGAGAGAGAGAGAGACAGCGTGAGCAGGGGAGGGTCAGAGAGAGAGGGAGTCACAGACTGAAACAGGCTCCAGGCTCTGAGCTGGCAGTCAGCACAGAGCCCGACGCGGGGCTCAAACCACGAACCGCGAGATCATGACCTAAGCGAAAGTCGGTCGGTCGCTTAACCGACTAAGCCACCCAGGCGCCCCACCCCCTAAGATTCTTCTGAGTAGAACCTGTGTCCAAATACACTGTCACTGAGTCAGATTGTTCTACCTAGAGTCAAAGCTATTTCTGTTTGGAAGAGACTTTCTCTCGTGGTATGCACATTTTAGTGAATTTTAGATTTTCAGGTGATCAGAACTACAAGATGACTTCTGCTTTCATGTGTAGGTCTGAATTAGCTATTCCATTAATTCCCTCAGACCATATAATTAGTCCCCTCACTCTTTTAAACACACACTGAGGTTTTGCAGTACAGAAATAGACAAAACACAAAAACCTTCCTAGGGATCATAGTAGATTAAGTAGTAAAATGCAGTAAATGAACGGAGTGATATAGGTGGTTAGAAGTATTTAATGTGAGCTGACTATAACCATGAGTAATCAATTTCAGTTTCTAAATGGGCATACTGTGTCATGTACTGTTATAATACTTCTAGTACCATACTTTTTTAAAAATTGAAGTCATAATTGTGTTGAAATTCATGTTCCATGAGAGTGTCAGGATAGGAAGTCACCTTCCCACTCCCAATTCCACTTTTGCTGGAAATGGTGCCTCCTTTTATTTCTGTTAGTGGGTTTTATTAATAATATGTTTTTTGTTTATTAGCTCTGGACAGTATTACCTCTGTGAATGAGAGTTTTGTTCCTCTCCTCACTCCCTCCATCTCCCATTTATTCATTGTTAATTTTATATCATCAAGGTATTTATGTTTTGTTTTGTAGCTATAAATTCTTTTTTGTTTTATTTACACATCAATTGTAAAAATTTTAAACCTTAAAATATTTATAATGTGATTATATAATACTTACTGTAAAACAAAGTAGAATGGTCTCCCAGAGAATGAAATATAATCCTATGTACATTAAAACTTTACCAATTGAAAAAAATTTTCCAAATTCTAGTGGATTCTTTTAGTTTTTTTCAATTTCCTTCTCTTCCTCGGAGACCTGTTCAGTTTTATTGTTTTTCAGTTCCATGTTTTTTTCCTCCTTGGATTTCTTTTTCATTTGGTTTAGAATTGTGGTCTTCAAAATGAGGCACCCATTCACATTAAAGGGGGTGCACAAGATAATTTTAGGAGGTTTCAGAGTGTATTGTAAATTAGATAATATGTTAATTTTTATCTGATTAATTTAAATTTCATACAAAAAAGCTTAGATTTCATTGGGTTCAGAATACCTCACTGAGTAATTCTCAATAAAGGCTGGCAAAATTTTCAAATGTTTGCTGTCTGAAAATATCCTTTATTTGGTTCACATTCTTGAATAAATTTCAGTATGGAATTCTAAGTTTAATTTTTTTCTCCTATAAATCTTAAAAGCATTTATGGCGTTCATATTTCAATGTGACTTGTTGCTTTGTAGATGACATGGTGAAACTCTGAACAGTTTTACCAGGATGCGTCTAAGTATAGATAGCTTTTTCATTAAGCATTCTTGGTACTTGGTAAGGCCTGCCTTTGAACTTGTGTCTTCCTTCAGATCATGGTAATAGTCTTCTCTCCCCCCCTTTTATACGTCCCTGTTTTTCCTGTTTTTATCCACTCCAGTAGCACCTATAAAGTGAATATTGGATCTCTTCAACCTGACATGTCCCTTGTTTCTCTTATTTCCTATATTCTTTGTGTTTTTAGTTTCCTCACAAGTAGTCTTTATCTTTTATTTTCCACTTATGCATCAGTTATGATCTTGTTTTTCTCACTCTGAACTTTAAAGAATTCTTTCCTAACCCGTTTTTCAAAGCACCTTATTGTTGTTTTATTCAACTATACTATAGGAGAATTTTTTTTAAACACAGTCTTTGCAACTGCACATGTAAGTTTAAAAAAAAATTTTTTTAATTTATTTCAGAGAGAGTGAGACAGCGTGAGCAGGGTAGGGTCAGAGAGCAAGGGAGGTACAGAATCCAGTCTCTGAGCTAGCTGTCAGCACAGAGCCCGATGCAGGGCTTGAAACCACGAACCATGAGATCATGACCTGAGCTGAAGTCGGACGCTTAACCGACTGAGCCACCCAGACGCCCTTACGAGAATTTTTTTGTAAGGTGTATTTATTTTTGAGAGACAGCATGAGTGGGAGAGGGGCAGAGAGAAAGGGAAACAATCTGCAGCAGGCTCCAGGCTCTGAGCTGTCAGCATAGAGACCAATGTGGGGGTCAAACTTGTGAGCCACGTAACACTGTTTGAGCCAAAGTCAGATGCTTAATGGACAGAGCCACCCAGGTACCCCTTTTTTTGAGTGTACTCTGCTGTGTTTGGTTTCCATTAATGTTTTGGGGTGAAGAACTAAGTTATTAATAATGGTGTCTGGCTGGCATGGTTTTCCCTGAAGTTGCATAGCTCTGTTCTCCACCAGGCTTCTTCCCTGAATGGGAAGGCCATGGACGCTTTCAGTGTAAGTGGGCAAAGTGTTTCAACATTACCTACTTATCTCTAGGTTGTATGGGTAGGTTGGGGACCCCCTGTCCCCCATGACAAAGTAAAGAGGACTTTATTTTGTGTGGTAGAGTATTTAATTTCTGTTAGGTATCATCTCTTCTTCGTCCCATTCCTAACATCTCTTCCAATATTCAGAGTTAGTCCAGTTTGTGTAGTCTCTCAAGCACTTGACACTCTTATAAGGAATGTATCCAGACAGGTGGCCAACTTCCTTTAGAGAGCAATTCTTCCGGCTTTGGCATGATGATAAAAGCCACAACTGCCAGCCTTGGGAAAGGGGAGGTTCCCAGCTGTCTCAGCTAGCCCAAATATTATTTCTAAAATAATTAACCAACCTTATGATTGCCACTTGGCCTTTTCCTGCCCTTTGTATTTGATGAAAGGTCAGTTCTTTGGGCCCCCTTGAAAGAACTGTGAATACCTCTAGTGTCTTGGATTGTGATTTTTTTTCCCCTTAATTTCTCCACCAATCTCTTCACACCTAATTTAATTTTTTTTGCTAATTTATTCCCATTTATGTGCCTCGATTTTCTCAAAATGTCTGAGCCACTAATATCACCCTTATTTTCCAGCCCTGTTAAGGCTTTTATTCTTTTGTAAGCACTTGTCATTTCATTGATAAATTAAAAGATAAAAGATAATAAATGTGCCCACTTGTCTACCTAGAAGCATGTTCTGTTTTCAAAGCTCCATCTTGGTGCAATATCTGATCCAGGTATTTAGAAATTAGAAAATTGATAGAAGGCTTTATATCTTTCACATGAGTTTGGAAGAGGGAATATCCTTTTTGTTCTAGGTTTTTTAACCAGTCTTTTTGTTTGTTTTTCCTTCTGTTACTGACATGCTAGAAAGGGTATCTTTAAGAATTTGGTATAAGCTTAGGCTCACATCAAGGCTGGTATTGCCATGTTTTATTTAGCATTAAAATCTTGGGCAGGTTTCATAGCTTTTTTGCACCCTAGTTTACTCATCTGTAACATTGGCAGAGACAGTTACTGCTTTCCTCATGGAGTTATTTTGAGGATAAATTAGATCAGTAGTTTGGCATGTGGAAAGTCTTTACAAAAGATCTCTTCTTGCCATTATTAAATTGCTTCTATTAGGAAAAAGTTATACATTTTATTTTTTCTTTTACTTTTTAAGTTAGTTTTGAGAACAAAAGAGCATATGTGCAAGTGGGGGAAGGGCAGAGAGAAGGAGAGAGAGAATCCCAAGTAGGCCCCACATTGTGCAGACATTGCCTGATGCAGGGGTCAAAACTCATTACCTGCGATATCGAGACCCAGGCCAAAATCTAGAGTCGGACAATTAACCAACTGAGCCACCAGGCATCCCAAAAGTTATACATTTTAGATAGCACTTTCCTTACAGAACAGGTAAGTTTCCAAAATCTTGGCTATTAAATGGATTATCGGAAAAAAGTTAATATTCTCTTTGTAATACTGAAGATGTGTTTGCAGAGAAAAATCGCTTTGTTATATGAATTAAAAGCTTTTGGTGAAGAAGTTTGTTAGTGGTTTTCTAGAATCTATAACAAGCATGCTTGCAGGGGTTGGCTGCTAGAGTCTTGTCCCTTCTTAGGAAATGCCTACTGGAATAGTAGAACTCTGCATTATTGTGCTCATGGGAAGCCAATAAATAACACTCATCTGATTGTCTCATTTTTCTCTGTGCCCACATCTGTAAAGCTATAACAAATATGATGTATATATTTTTGGTCTCAGAATATGTTTGTAATTCTACCTCTCACCACCCCCCTCACTTCATATATAGCTCAAACTCTTAAGTTTAAAACCTCAACTTCTTATTCTGCCTGACATAAACCCTCTTCATCATTCTAAACTACAAACCTTGATATCATTCATAATTTCCCAGTATCTTTTTATTTATTTTTGAGAGAGAGATAGAGACAGCATGAGCAGGGGAGGGCCAGAGAGAGAGAGGGAGATATAGAATCCGAAGACAAGCTCCAGGCTCTGAGCTAGCTGTCAGCACAGAGCTCGAAATGGGGCTCGAACACACAAACCGTGAGATCATGACCTGAGTTGAAGTCGGACGCTTAACCTACTGAGCCACCCAGGTGCCCTCTATTCCAACTTCTTATATCTTAGATTAGTTTCCCCTGCTTTAAAACTTTGTCTGAATGAAGTCATACAGCATTTCTGACTTTTTTGTCTTAACATTATGTCTGTGAGATTCATCCATGCTGCATTCTCATTGCTGTATAGATTTCCACTATATGAATGTACCACATTTTATCCATTCTATTTTTGACAGACATTTGGGTATTTTAAAAAAGTTTTTATCTATTGCAAGAGCTTTATCACTTTATTTTTATATCTACAGTCCACCTGTGAACATTCTTGTACATGTCTTTTGATGAACATTAGAATGTACAACAGACATGGAATTGATGGGTTATAAACTGTTCACTTGCTTAGTTTTATTTTTTTTTTTTAGACTGATCTTTATTTTTTTTTTTAGGTTTTTCCTTTTTTAAAAATATTTTATTTTATTTATTTATTTATTTATTTTTAGTTTTATTTTTTTTTAAAAAATTTAATGTTTATGATTGAGACAGAGAAACACAGCATGAGTGGGGGAGGGGCAGAGAGAGAGGGAGACCCAGAATCTGAAGCAGGCTCCAGGCTCTGAGCTGTCAGCGCAGAGCCCAACGCGGGGCTCGAACCCACGAGCCGTGAGATCATGACCTGAATCGGACACTCAACCAACTAAGCCACCCAGGCGCCCCCATTTGTTTAGCTTTAATACTGCAAATATTTTTCCAAAGTGCTTCTGTTAATTTATACTTTCACTGTCCTGTAATTTTAAAGACTCAGTTCTCCTTATCTGCCAACATTTATTGTGTTGTCTTTTAAACTTTTAGCCATTCTGTTGCTTGAGTAGCGGTATCACATTGTTGTTTTAATGTATTTGTCTGGTAACTAATGAAGTTGAATACCTTTCCATATGTTTATTGACCTTCTGGATGTTCTTTTCCCTCCCTCTCCCCCCTTAACTTGTGCTGTATTTAAGTATTTGACCAATCTTTCTGTTCATTTGCTGCATTTTTTTTCTAATTTATGGGAATTACCTATGAATTCTGGATATAAGTCCTGTATTAGACTTATTTTTCCGTTTTACTGCTTTACTTTCATACTTAACATGAAAGTATATATGGAATTGATCATTGTATATGATGTAAGAGTCAGGATTTTATTTTTCTACATAACTGTCCATTTGATTGCGCTATTAAAAGACCTTTTTTTTTTTAAGGAAAACATAAAACTGTTTTTATTCAGAGATATCATGTACATGTAGAAAATCCTAAGNTGGATGGACCCTGTAATTATGTAGTGCCCTTCTTCATCTCTTGTGATTGTCTTTAATTTAAAGTAAAAGACCTTTTTTTAATTGCAGTTCATTATTACCTTTGTCATAAATGAACTAGCTACATGCACGTGTGTTAGTTTCTAGACACTTTATTTTCTTCCATTGGTCAGTTTCTCTGTTTTTGCACAAGTACCACTCTTTGTCTTAATTTCAGTGGCTATATTTTAAATCTTGATATTTTATACTTACGTTTTATAGTTAAGTCTTGGTGTTCTATATTTGATCTTTTTACAGTCCTTCAGCTTTGTTGTTCTTTCAAAATTCGGGTGTTCTCAACTCTTTTGCATTTCCATATACATTTTTAGAGTTCACCTGCCAGTTTCCATAAAGAGCACTATTAGTATTTTGATTATGATTACATTGATTTTATTTGTCAATCTGGGCAGAGTTCTTCACAAGATTGAATTTTCCATTTCATGAACTTAAGCTTATTCCTCCATTAATTTAGCTTATCTTTACTCTTTCATACCATTTTGTACTTTCAGTGTAGAGATTGTGAGCATCCTTAATTAGATTTAATTTCTAGGAGAAGTGGGTTTTTTAATTATACTATAAATGTCATCCTTTAACATTTTTATTTTGATTGTTGCTAACAGAAATAAAATGGATTTTTGTATGTTGACCTTGTATGCAACAACTTGGACAGAATTGCTTCTTAATTCCATTACTTTGTACACAATCATGTTATCATTGAATGATGATCATTTTCTTTTCTTTTTTGGTTTTTATACCTTTTCTTTTTATTGCCTTAAGGTACTGGCTTGGGCTTCTAGTACAGTGTGGAATGGAAGTGCTGATAGTGGTCCCTTATCTCATCTCAATGGCAACTCATACTCTAGTATAGGTGTGTGTTTTAAGACATTTATAAAATTAAGGAAGTTTTTTAACCCTAGTTTGTAAAGAGTTTTTGTCCTGAATGGGTATTGAATTTTATCAAACACATTTTCTGCATAAGGTGATGTTTTTCCTCTTTGTTAACAGGGTGATTACATTAATAGAGTCTAATATTGATATCCCTCGTATTACTTGAATAAAACCCTATTGGTCATGAAATAGTGTACTTTTTATGCAGTGCTAGGTTTGATTTGTTGTTAGTTTGCCTAGGATTCTTACATTTGTGTTCCTGAGAGATTTTCTTTATCTTCCTTTCTTCTAATGTGCTTGACAGGTTTTGGTATAAAAGTTAACACTGATTTCATCGAACAGACTGAAGTTTGTTTTTGTCTCCTATTCTGTGGAAGAGATTTTGCACTGAAGCGATCTGTGTAAGTTTTCCTTGTGGTAGTTTTTAAATAACGGATTTAATTTTAATCAAAGTAGGACTGTTTGATTTTTCTCTCTCACATTGTGTGTCAGTTTTATTAAGTTATGTTTTTCAAGTACTTTTCTCATTTCATCTAAATTATCAATTAAATTGTTGTAACATTGGGGTGCCTCTAACTCTTGATTTCAGCTCAGGTCATGATTTCCTGGTTTGGGAGTTTGAGCCCTGCATTGGGTTCTGTGCTGGCAGCTTGGGATTCTCTTCCTCTCTCTCTCTCACTCACTCTCTCTCTCTCTCTCTGCTCCTCCCCAGTCTCTGTCTTTTAAAATAAATTTAAAACCCTAAAAAAAAATAAACTGTTGTAACATTTTCATGATAGCTTCATCATTTAGGGAATCATTTTTGGTGTAAGAAATTTGTTCTATTCCCTGATTAGTCTAAAGCTATTAATTTTACTATTTTTTCAAGACCCATCTTTTGGCTTTATGTTTTCTGGTGTGTGTGTGTGTGTATACACATGTATATATATGCACATTTATATACACATACCCCTCCCCGCTCCGTCATTGGTTTCTGCTCATACCTTTATTATTTCTTCTGCTTTCCTTGAGTTTGACTTTTTTTCCTAGCTTCTATAAGATGGAAGCTTAAGCCACTGATTTTCAGCTTTACTTTTCTGGTATATTCATGAAAGGCTATAAATTTCCTAAGCATATATGTTAGCTACATCTTACAGGTTTGGAAATGTCTTATCTTTAATATTAAGTTCAAAATATTTTCTAATTCTCATTGTGATTTCTGTTTTCATGAATAGATTTGGAAAGCTATTTACCTTCTGAGGATCTAGGTGTTTTCTAGTTATCTTCCCCCTGTTGATTTTTAACTTAATTTTACCATGATTGAGGTTCACATTATGAATGATTTAAGTGACCTGAAATTTGTTTGCAAGGCTTTCTTTATCGTGCAACAATATGGTTAGTTTTGGTAAATGTTTTTTTCTGTAGTTGAGAAGAATTTTCGTTCTTTTGCAATTGGGTTCTCTTTCTGTATATGTATGTATATATATCATTAAGGTTGTTCCTTCACCTGTTGAGAGAATTAAAGTCTTTTGCTATGATTTTTAGAAGCAATCCTATGATAGACAGACTTAGCAATATGTTACTGTGATTGACCATTTTTTGTCTTTTTATTACTTTTTATCTCTCCTAATGCTCCTTGCTTTAAAGTCTGTTTTGTCTGATCCTAGTATAGCTATATCTGCTTTGTTTTAGATAGGATGTGTAAGGTATACATTTTCCCATCCTTTCAGTTTAAATTTTTTAGTGCTCTTGTGTTTATGTCTCTGCAAACAGCAAATGGTGGCATTTTTTTCTTTCTTCACACAGCTTCCCATAATGTTAACACTATATTAGGACCCATATTAAACAGCAATTAAATGTAAATGCTTTGTTATTATGTTGAATAAAATAATGTTAAATTGAAAAAAACAAGAAATTAATATTGATATACTCTTAACTAACTGAAGACTTGAATTAATATTTTTTACCAGCATTCTACCACTTTCTTTTTACCATTTCAAGATGTGGCAGTGCCACTTAGTTGAAGATGTGGCAGTGCCCCTTAGTTAAGTCTTTGAGTATTTGTTTATTTAATCCAGTCTGATAATTGGCATAGGTAACCTATTTACATATAAATGTAATTATTTATATCATCTTCCATCTCACTATTTCTTTTCTATATTTTTTCCTCTTTTTGTTGTTTACCATTTCCCCAAGAATTCTAGAGCCTTAGAACACTTATCCATTTATCCTCATGTCTTTTAGATTATTGTTGTCATGCATTTTAATTGTACATATATTTAATTCCTAAAAGACATTATAATTACTGTTTTGCTGACCAGTTTTGGAGAATTCTCAGTTATCTTTTCAAATGTTGTAGATTCACTCAAACATATATTAGACTTCCACTGTGTCTCACATTTATCCTGGGTTCTTTTTGGATTTTCCATAAATTTTTTTCTTGTGTTTCAGTGCAAATATCTTTTATTGCTCTTTTAAAAAGTTTTCTAGTTGTATCTTGCTGTTTTGTCTGCTGTTAAACTTCCATATTAAGTTGTTTTCCAGTTCTAGAATTTCCACCTGATGTTTCTTAGGGAATTGAGATAAAGCTGTTATTCTCATCTGCTTACTCCCATCTTTCAGCCTTAGCTTTCCAGTACTTCCAAATGAGAATTTTATGTTCTTACTCAGGTCCCTTTCTCTCTCTGATCCTGAACTCTAGTCCTTCCTTATCTCCTCAGCAATATAAAATATCTGAAAACGTTGCTGTGCTTTTTGGAAGCTTTTTTCTTGGCTTCCTGCTCTGTGCAAGGTCGGCATTTGGCAGAAATCTTAAAGGACACTTTTCATCAAGGTCTTAGACCCTCTAGTACCCTATTTTTATCTCCTACCCTACAAGGAGAACAAAATACTTCCAGATACTTCTATCTCTTGGCAGCAGCCCCTGGCCTGGGCAAGGCCTGGATTCTCACTCTGTATTGTAGATAGATTGAGCAAATACTCTTAGGAAAAAAACATAGCTATAATCTGCGTTTACCCTTCGATTATTCTCCCTCCTTTGGAATCTTGGGATCCCCTGTCCAGATTGCTTCAGCAGCTCTAGATGTCTTTAAACAGATATTTTATTTTTTTTCAATTAACTGCAGAACTTAAATTACATGTCAGGTATTCCATTATCCTCAGAAGCAGAAGACCCTGAGATAGTCTTTAAGTACCTTTTACATACATTAATTATCTGTTTTGGTTATTATTTCCTTTACCACCACTGCCCTTACCCCTAGTAATCCTCAGATGTCACTTGTGAAGTTTTCATTATTATATGTCTATTCTAGTATTCAATTTTTGCTAAGTGTAAGTATACACATACGCACACACACATTTATTCTTACAAAGCATAGGGAAATGAGGTACTATAATCCTTTAATAGAGAAAGGACCAATGTGTGTAAAGTCATGTAATAATACATGACAAAGCAGTGATTTCCACTGGTCTCAGTGTAGAATGCTTGCTGTTAAAATCTGTACTGTAGTTTATAGTTTTCCTATCATTTATTTGCTTCCTTTGGAATCCAGCTCAGGTTCTGTCTTCTGGATATCCTTCCTGCCCTGCTTCATTATTACTCTGTACATTACTCTGTCATAGTATCATATTGGAAATAAGCTAGCATGTATCTTTCTCTCCTACTATATTATCTTCCTCTCCAGAGTAGAGACTATGTGTTATTTATCTTTGTAGATCAAGGCCCATTAGAGTGAGTGATAGGTCTAAGGGTATAATAAATGCTTATTGCATTCCCATGAAGTCATCATATGCTTTATTCAAAGAGATTTAAGAAATGTATGAAACATGTATTGTTAATTTTATCATTTTTATAAATATTTATTACCGTAATTATTCTTCCTGATAGTAGTCTTAGCAAAAGTATTGAACATGGTATATTAAGTTACATATTAGCTCATATCCTTTAATTTTGTAATCATAATCATGATATATTATAAAATTGCTTTAGGGGAGCCAGGCATCCAGCTCTTGATTTCGGCTCAGGTCATGGTATCAGGGCCCTGAGATCGAGCTGAGCATGGAGCCTGCTTAAGATTCTCTTACTCTCTCTCTGCTCTTCCCCCCCTCTAAAAATGTTTTTAATATAATGAAAAAAGCTTTGGCCATTTCAGACGGTATTTTCAGTTGTAACTTTATGAAGCAGCTCAGATAACTTTTAGCATAAATAGGTAGTATTTGACACTTAAATGAAGAATTAGTAAAAATGCTAGGTGATTGATATCACAAAGTGGCATCTGATTAACATGGTAGTCACATTTTATAACTGAATAGAATTTTGATAATATTCTTCACACAGTGAGTTTTAAAAAAGAACAACTCTACTTTGCTATTTAATTCATTTATTTCATTAATGGAAACATGATAGGCTAACACACCTGGAATACTCCCTAATTGAAAAACCTGTTTTTCTTTTAAGAGTCATTAAAAACAATCAGTCTAGGACTTTATTATCTAATAATGGCTAGTTTAGACTCAGCAGTTACAGAAGAAATTTTATAGTTATTTCCTTTACTTTTTAATCAAAGAAAAGTATGTATATGTGGATATGGACATGTGTTGCATATGTTTTTTTTAATGAGATAAAATTCAGATAACATAAAATTCAGTGTTTTAAGTTTTAAAGCGTATATATGGTTCAGTGGTGTTTAGTATATTCGTGATGGTGTGCAACCAGCACCACTGTTTGGTTCCAGAACCTTTATTCAGAAGGAAACCCCATACCCATTGAACACTGAACTCCTAGTTCCCCCTCCCTCCAGCCCTGTCAACCACTACTCTGTATATATCTGCCTATTTTGGATATTTTATGTAGGTAAAATCATACAGTGTGTGGCCTTTTGTGTTTGGCTTTTTTTCACTTAGCACGGTCTTTGTATTTAGTCCATATTGTAGCATATATCAGTACTTCCTTACTTTTTATGAGTATAAAATGAATAATTTCAGTACCATATTGTCCTGATGACTACAGCTTTTGTAATATAGCTTGAACTCCACAATGATGATGCCTCCAGCATTGCTTTTCTGTTTCAAGATTGCTTTGGCTATTTGGGGTCTTTTGTGGTTCCATACAAACTTTATGCTTGTTCTAGCTTTGTGAAAAATGCTGTTGGTATTTTGATAAAGATTGCATTAATTGTGTAGATTCCTTGGGAATATAAACATTTTAACATTGTTCCAATCCCTGAGCATGGAATGTTTTTCCATTCTTTGTGTTATTTTCAATTTATTTTCATAAGTGTTCTGTAGTTTTCAGAGTACAGATCTTTTACCTCTTGGGTTAGGTTTATTCCTAGGTATCTTATGGTTTTTGGTGCAGTTGTAAATGAGATCAATTCCTTGATTTCTCTTTCTGCTGCTTCATTACTGATTTATAGAAATGCAGTAGTTTTCTTTACATTGATTTTATATCCTTCATTGTTCTGTAAGTTTTTTAGTATCAAGGTAATGCTGGCCTCATAGAATGAGTTTGGAAATTTTCCTTCCATTTCTATTTTTTGGAACAGTTATAGAAGGATAGGTATTAACTCTTCTTTGAATGGCTGGTAGAATTCCCCTGGGAAGACATCTGGCCCTGGAGTTTTGTTTGTTGTGAGATTTTTTTATTCATTTCTTTGCTGTTTATTTATCTGTTCAAATTTTCTATTTTTTCTTGTTTCAGTTTTGGTAGTTTGTTAGTTTCTAGGAATTTGTCCATTTCGTCCAGATTGCAGTTTGTTTGCATCTTGTTTTTCATAATATTCTCTTATAATTGTGTTTCTGTGGTGTTGGTTGTGATCTCTCCACTTTCATTAATGATTTTATTTATTTGGGTCCTTTCTCTTTTCTTTTTGATTGGTCTGGCTAGAGGTTTATCAATTTTATTCTTTCAAAGAACCAGCTCTTAGTTTTGTTGATCTGTTTTACTGGTCTTTTTTGTTGTTTTTATGTCATTTATTTCTGCTCTAATCTTTATTATATCCCTTCTTCTGCTGGCTTTAGGCTTTATTTGCTGTTCCTTTTCTAGCTGCTTGAGGCATAAGGTTAGGTTATATATTTGAGACTTTCTGGCTTCTTGAGGTAGACCTGTATTGCTATGTGCTTCCTTCTTTTGTCACATCTTAAAGGTTTTGGACTGTCATGTTTTTATTTTCATTTGCTTCCATGAATTTCTTTATTTCTTCTTTAACTTCCTGGTTAATACATTCATTCTTTAGTAGGATGTTATTTAATCTCCATGTATTGGAGGCCTTTCCATATTTTTTCTTGTAGTTGACTTCAAGTTTCATAGCATTGTGATCTGAAAATAATGTGTGGTATGATGTCAGTCTTTTTGTACTTGTTGAGGCCTGGTTTCTGACCCAGACTGTGATCAGTTCTGGAGAATGTTCCATGTGTATACTCGGAAAGAATGTGTATTCTTCTCTAGGACGATCGTTCTGAATATATCTGTTAAGTCCGTCTGGTCCAGTGTCACTCAAGCCATTGTTTACCTGTTGATTTTCTGCTTCGATGATCTGTCCATTACTGTAAATAGGGTGTTAAAGGCCTCTACTATTATTGTATTATTATCAATGAGTTTTTTTAATGTTTGTTATTAATTGATTTATATAATTAAGTGTCCCAAGTTGGGAGTGTAAATATTTACAATTATTAGATCTTCTTTGTTGGATAGACCTCTTTATTTTGTTACAGTACCCTTCTTCATCTCTTGTTACAGTCCTTGGTTTAAAATCTAGTTTGAAAGAAGTATGGCTACTCTGGCTTTCTTTTGACATCTATTTGCATGATAGATGTTTCTCCGTCCTGTCACTTCCAATCTGTAGGTGTCTTTAGGTTTAAAATTAGTCTCTCTCGTAGATGCCATATAGATGGGTTTGGTTTTTTTAATCCATTTTGATAACCCTGTTTTTTTTTTTATTGGAGCATTTAGCCCATTTGTACTTAATGAATTTAATGCCATTGAATTTAGCGCCATTGTATTACCTATAAAGTCAGTGTTTCTGGAGATTTTCTCTGTTCTTTGCTATCTCTTTTGCTCCCCCCCCCCCAAAAAAATCCCCTTTAATATTTCTTGCAAGGCTGATTAAGTGGTTATGAACTCCTTTAGTTGTTTGTCTGGGAAATTGTTTATCTCTCCTACTCTAAAAATGTCAGCCTTGCTGACAGCATTCCCATTCAGCATGTCCAGTATCTTATGCCACGCCCTTCTGGCCTGCAGTTTCTTTGTGGAGAGACCTGCTGCTAACCTTATTTGTCTTCCCTTGTAGGTGGGGATTTCTTTTCCCTTGCTACTTTCAGGATTCTTTCCTTATCTCTGTATCTTGCAGATTTTACTACAGTATGTCTTGGTGTTGGTCTGCTTTTGTTGATTTTAATGGAAATTCTCTGTGCCTCTTGGATTTGATGTCTCTTTCCTTCCCCAGATTAGGAAAGTTTTCAGCTCTGAGTAGCTGAAGTAAGCCTTCTTCCCCCTTTACCCTCTATTCTCCTGGGACTCCTGTGATTTGAATGTTAGCACACTTTATGGAGTTGCTGAGTTCCCTAAGTCTGTATTTATAATCCAGTATTTTTTTCCTTCTTGTTTTCAGCTTCATTATTTTCCATAAATTTATATTCTGTATCACTTATTCATTCTGCTGCTTCCTCCATAATTGTGGTCATTACAACCAGTCAGTTTTACATCTCAGTTACATCATTTTTTATTTTAGACTGACTAGTTTTTAGGTCTTTTATCTCTGTGGTAAGTGACTTCCTGGTGCTTTCTATGCTTTTCTCAAGTTCAACTAGTATCCTTAACGATTGTTTTATATTGTTTTATATTCTGTAACAGGCGTATTTCTTATTTCTGTTTTGATTAGATCTCTAGCCTTGATCTCTTATTCTTTGTTTTGGGATGAGTTCCTCTGTCTTAGCATTTATCCTAAGTCTCTTGTCTTCTGTGTGTTAGAAAAGCCTGTTATGTTTCCTGCTTCTGAGAGTAATGCCTATATTAAATCATATGCTGTTAAGGGCCTGGCACTTTAGGAAATGTTTCTGGTTTATGCTGTGTACACTCTGCTGTTGTGTTTTGGCAACTCTTTCCCCCAGGTCAGTCCTATAGAGTTTCTCCCTGCCTGCAGTAGGAAGTATTTGGATATTGTCTAGTATTCGGTGAGTTTTAACTAGGTGTGTTTTGGATCCTAGTTCCCCTAGAGCTGAATCTTTGCAGCACTGTATGGTCAGTAGACTTGGTGCATTGAAGGAGGTTTGTGCTGGTCGTCTGGGGAGAGGTGCCTGTTGCTGCTCTGACTCTCAGGTACACCTGCCCTAATTCAGAAGCACCTGCAGAGCACAGTGGAGCAGGCTTGGCATATGACACCCAAGCCTCCACTGTGGGTACTGTGCTGTTCACTGAAGTTCGTCCATGCTCATGGCAGGGGATAAAAATGGTGTCAGCCTGCTCTCTCATCCCCAGAGAGGGGATTTCATGCCTGTCGCTGTTTAGTAAGCCCACAGAGATGAGCAAACAATCTCTCCTTTCCTTGTTTGTCCTAGGCATCCCTCAGATCCCTGCCTTCACACCTTCTGTGTCTGAGCCTACTGCCTACCTGCCATGAAGTCCTCCTGTGTTTTATCTCAGGCACATTGGCTGGGTTTCAAAACTCCAAACCTTAGAGATTCATGCTGATCCTCTAGGGGAGGGTGTCACCGCACTGGCTGGTGCTGGGTTGTCCCAGAAGGGCAGTCACATGAACATTCAGGGGCTTGGAGCTTATGGTATAGCTCAGCAAAAAGCCAGTGTCCAGGTTAGCTGCCATCAGCAGGTGCCTCTGTACTTATCTAATGAATGGGGCCTCTCAGTGGTGCTTGCTGGCTTTTGTCCCTGGAGAGGCAGTGCCACCTCTCCTGAATGCGCTCCAAGAAGGGGAACTGTCTCACCCAGTGTGACCCAGAGAATCCTCAGACCATGCTATCTGCTCCTGGGCCTATGCCCTTCTCCATAGGAGCACCTCTACAAACACCACACCCCACCCATTGATGGCACAGCTTCTAAAACTTCAAACCTTAAGCTCCACTGCGTGTATTGTGATAATCAGCTCCTCTGGTTTTCCCTGTCTGTGGTTTTGGGGAAGTTTTTCTTGAGAAGTGCCCTGCTCCCTGCTCTCTCTCTCTCTCTCTTTCTCCCCAATCAAGGCCCACTCCCCTCTGCACCACTGGTGATTCTCTCTCCCCTCCCCCTGCCCCCACCCCCAAATTCTGTCTCCACACCTCCTACCTTCCACAGTTTGGCCTCTTTTCTGCCTCTAGTTGTGTAGTTTCTTTTCTCTTAGTACTCAGATCAATTTTCTGGGTGTTCAGAATGATTTGATATTTATCTAGCTGTGTTCAGGGGACGAAGCAAGCATAGTGTCCTCTTGCTGCTCTGCCATCCTAACTCAACAGTGTTAATTTCCTTTAATAAGTAAAACTAGGAAACAATATACTTAAAATTTTGAAAACCATGTATGTAATGTGGAAGAAACTTTTACTTATTTACTAATGTGTGTTGATTATCTTGTACTATTTTTTAGTACTTACTTTAGTTTTGCTCTCTTTCTGTAAGCATTTCTGCAATAACAAGATTAGGATGTCCTGAATGTCCTGGGTGTAGTTGATAGTCTACTGTGGTTTTTTTATTTGTTTTTTGGGCTTCTTTGAGGAGAACTAAAAATAGAATACTGGAAAGAGCACTGAAATGGATATTGGGAGATCTTTTTCTTCTAATATTCATCTAACAGTATAAACTTAGGCAGTTTATTTTTCTAGTCCATTTCTCTTGCCTTGCTCCTCATCTATATGAGAGCTGAACCAGAAAGGTATGGGCTGTTTCACCTCTCTAAAATCAGAAGGGGTAACTGATTCCATGGAAAGAGTTTAGACTTTGGCTCCAGGTATCAACCATTTTCTGGTTATTTACAATCTTTTAAAGTAAGCTTTCTAATCTAGTTGGTCCTTTTCTCATGGTTAAGATGGGATTATTCCCACACATCTCATAGAGTTGTTGAAGAATAAGCAAGGTACATGATGTCTTGTACCCAGAAATACAAGGTACGTGGTGTCTTGTATTAAAAAATATAGCCTCCTCACCAGCATTTTCATACACCCATTCCATGACTGCATCATTTATAGGAGTAGTTGGGGAGAAAAAGCAAAATATCTTTGTAGGTTTTTATTTAGTTGGCATTTTTTAAATGTTTATTTTGAGAGAGAGAAGAGAGCACGCACGAGCACATGTGTGCGTGAATGGGGGAGGGCAGAGAGAGAAGGAGAGAGAGAATCCCAAGCAGGCTTCATGCTGTCAGCACAGAGCCTATCACAGAGCTCAGTCACATTAACTGCAAGATCATGATGTTAGCTGAAGTCAGAGTTTGTCACTTAAGCAACTGAACCATGCAGGCACCTCTAGTTGACTTTTATATATGAATTATGTTGTGAGTTACACTTGAAGAGAGTACTAACTCTCTGAAGAGGCATAAAAAAACTTCTGTCTTTTACACTTCTAGTTTTTTTAAATGTATTTATGTTGCTTTAATTTTTTTTGTTTTTATATTATTTTTGAGAGAGAGAGAAAATGCAAGTGGGGGGGGGGGCAGAGAGAGAGTGAGACACAGAATCAGAAGTAGGCTCCAGGCTCTGAGCTGTCAGCACAGATCCCATTGCAGGACTCAAACTCATGAGCCTTGAGATCATGACCTGAGCCAAAGTTGCGCACTCAACTGACCAAGCCACTCAGGAGCCCCTGTTTATGTATTGTATTAATATTATATTAGTTGGTGTCTTCTTATGAAAATTTAAATATTAAAGATTATGTCAAATTTTCTTTGACTTACCATCTTTGAACATTTCTCAATTTCTGCTACTTAGAAAGTGATACATACCCTCACAGACGTTTTCTGTGTGTTCATATGGTATGCAAATAATTTTGCATGTATTTTCTACTTTCAAAAATAATGACTTAAATTTTTTTAATATAAAGATCTCGGAGCACCTGAGAGGCTCAGTCGGTTGAGCATCTGACTTCGGCTCAGGTCATGATCTCACAGTTTGTGGGTTCGAGCCCCACATTGGGCTCTGTGCTGATAGTTCAGAGCCTGGAGCCTGCTTCAGATTCTGTGTCTCCCTCCCTCTCTCTGACTCTCCCGTGCTCATGCTCTGTCTCTCAAAAGTGAACATTAAAAAAAAAATTTTTTTTTAAAAATCTCACCACCTAGACATAGCCTCTATTAATATTTAGGTTTACATCTTAACAGTGTTGACAGTACAGCGATAGGCTACAACTAAGCGCATTTGTGTGCCAATGTTTTTCTTCATGCATATGTACTTGTATTAACTCTATATGCTATTTATAGTTGTAAAAGTGAGATCCTTGTAGGTATATTTTTATAGATATAAAATTATATATTATTAAATGTATTAAAACTTTTATGTATATGCACACCCCATAGATCTTGAATACTTTCCCTGTCATTAAGAAAGTTTAATACTCAATGATTTCATAATTCTCCATGAATATCACAAAAATATACTGTGTTCATACTTATCTTTTTTCACAGTTGTAATATTGTGATAAAATTTCTAGGCTGGATCTGATAAAGAATTTCTTTTGCTATTAATAGTAAAATTGTTTCACAAGCAGGCTTACCAGTAATGTCTGCATCTCTGCAATTTTGTTGGCTGTAGAGGTTAATGATTTAAAATAATCTTTGACCAAAATGGAAATAAAAAATTGTATGTGTTCTTTTTGTATTTTATTGATTACAAATGAGGTTAAATTTTTTCTTAGCTACCAAAAATGATATAAATTGTTTTCATGGCCATCAAGGATAGGTATTTTCAAACTTAAAAATTAGTTAGTTAGTTATTAGCATTATTTTCTTCTCTTCTTTTCCTAGAATTTCACCATAAAAAATGAGAAGGGAGATTATTAAAACAACTTCATAATTTATATTCCCACTAGAAATGTATGAGAGTGCCTATCCTTATATATTGTCACAATTTTTTGGATTGTTATTGCCAGTCTGATAGGTTACAAAATGGCTTCTTAATTTTGTGTTACTTTGTATTTCTTCAATAATACTAAAGTTCTTTTTCTGTGAATTACTAGCATTGATTTTTTTTAATTTTCAGGAATTTCTTATATTGTGGGAAATTAACCCCTCATGTGCTATAATGCAGTGCAAATACTTTTCTTGGTTTCTGTTTTTGAAATTGTTCATGAGGGTTTATCAGCTTGCTTCAGAGCCAACAGGAAAAAAGTATTAACTAGGACAGGGCCCTTTTGCATATTTCTTTTTAACAGTTAAGCCTGATAATTTTTTCAGTACATTTTAGTAAATTTACTAACTGAATTTGCTTAAGAGAAATATCCAGCTCCTCTTTCTCCTCCTATTTCTCCTCCCAGTCCAGTAGCCAAAAAGTGATAGTTTTATCAGTCTGCGGCCAGCCAGGAAAACAGCTTTGCTGCCAGATCAGGTGGATTTGATTTTTGGGGAACAGGGGGCAGGGAACCTGTGGCTTTGTCAGTAAAAACTAGCAAACTAAGTGTGAAGGAAGGAGGCAATCTGCAAGGTTTGCAAACCATCCAAAAAGAAAAAGAAGAAGCCAAGCAGGGACCTCAGCAGCCAGACAGTATGGTGGTAACGGATACTGCACTTAAGTCCAGGCAACTTACTAAAAACAACAACAGCCCACAATAACTCAGTTCAGAATCCAGAGTTGCTACGGTGTATTAATCAGAATGTCCAACTCTCAGCCAAAAATTATGAGACAGGAAGCAGGAAACTGTAACACATATTCAGGAGAAAAAAGTAAAAGTCAAACTTAGGACTACATATTGTACAATGGTATTTAAACATCTAGGTAGGTTGTAACTGTAGAAAACAAATGCCTAAATTTGGGGGTAGGAAGGATCTTTTGGGATGGTGGGCAAATTCTAAAACTGTATTGTATTGATGAGTGCACAGCTGTATAAATTCACTAAAACTCATTCATCTGTAATTAATGAATTTTGTGATATGTAAATTATACCTTAATAGGTGCTCTTAAATATGTAAGGAGAACTAATACCTTTACAATGATAGTGTTCTATTACTGATCTTGTTATGACTGCCTGTTTGCTGTTCTGTTTTCAAATACAAATAAATAACCATTTGTGGTTTATAAAAGCAATTGAAGATAACTTGGAGGTACTTACAGAGAGGATCTTAATTTTTAATCAGAAATGAGTAATTTTTATTAATGCAATGCTCTTAAATTACATATTCCCTTTTCTTTGAGTCATGCTTCTGCCATCATTCATCTCTATTCTATTTTTGCTTGCTTAGTTAAGGCACATCCACTGGTTTTTCACCCCTGTCCTTTAATACTACTAATGACTTTTATGTACTCCTGATACAATATTCCCAGTATTATTACTCGTTTCTTGGTCTGCCTACCTTGCTGATTCTCCCATTGTGCTGTCCTGCAAGTACATCACATGATAGGAACTTCTTGTATGTGAGGAACTTACATAAATATAAATACATTTGGGTGAGTGTATTAGTATAGATGTCATAATTATAAAAGGAAATTACAGGGGTATCTGGGTGGCTCAGCTAAGTGTCCGACTTTGACTTGGCATGATCTCACTGCTCAGGAGTTCGAGCCCTGCATAGGTCTCTGTGCTGATAGCTCAGAGCCTGGGGCCTGCTTTGGAGTTTGTGTCTCTCTCTCCCTCTGCCCCCACCCCTCTCCCATTCATACTGTGTCTCTATCTCAAAAATAGACATACATTTTTAAAAAAATTTTTAAAGGGAACTTACGTAAACAGTCTAATCATAAAGGATTAATTTTAAAATTGTTCCATTTGAAGTATTTCACTATAATTCTGATCTTACTATCTAAATTACACTGTTACTCTCCTACTGAAAAATCCATCAGTGACATCAACCACATTGGACTCCTTCCTTTTCCTTAAATTTTATCAGATTGTTTCCTGCACTAGGACCTTAGCATTGGCTATTTTTCCTCCTCTCTGACAGACACCTTTCCTTGATGTGTCTCTTCTGTTTTTCTTATCTTTTAGTTCTCAACTCAAATATAAACCCTTCAGAGCAGACTTAACTGTTTTTCTCAGTACCTAGTTGAAGAATTTTCAGCTGTTGCATAACAATTACTTTTCCTGCTTGTTTCCTTTTAGTTTCATTTACTATAATTTATTGTCTTACCTATTTACTGGTTTATGTTTTTGCCCCAACATGTTTCCTGTACTTGAAGAGCATATTATAAATAGTAACTACCAGTGGATGAATGAATTGTAATAAATTTGTCAGGTTTTTTTCCTTTTAAACTAAACTTTTGAGTCATTTAAGTTGGTAGTTCCCCCCCCCCCCCAAAAAAAAGGCCTGGCTTTTCATTTGAATCAGCTGTTTCTTAATCTGAGAGTCAGATGAATGTCACCCTTTCATTTATAGATTTCCAATTGTTTCATAATTTTACTTAATATTTTATTCAGTTGACTTTGTCACCGTGTCCTACAAACTGTTTTCATGTCTGTACAGTTTTAAGACATAGATTTGTTGTACATGCTCAGAGGTTTAAAAATCAGAACTGAACATCATGGTGGAGGTTTTTGTCTCTTTCTTTACTTTTGATTCATCTGTCTTTGGCAGAAAAATGAGTGAATTCAACCCTTCACCAAATAGCTATGGAGGTGGTTTACATATTTCACATATCTGGAAATGAATTTTTGGAGCTTTAAACATGAACAAAAACATGATACAGTGCAGAGTCCTTGTGCTACAGCTTTTTCCCATAGAACTCTTTAGTAATTATCCTGTTACCCTCAGGCATTTAACAATGTGGAGAAAAATAGGGCCATCTTGATTTTTGTTCTTTTAAAGGAACACATGCATACTTGTAACATTTTTTTCTCATTATGAATTTCACAAGAATATATCTCAGTGGTAGTTTGTATTTTATTTATTTTGGGTGCAGATTTATAACATACTTCTTCATTGGCACTTTTAAATTTTTTCATACCTTTTGTAGGTCTTTTTGTTTCTGTGCATCTTTCCCAGAGCTTTCTTCAGTCTTTGTTTTCTTGTTTCACACTATAGTTTCATTGTTTGTAGACACAGAACAAATATTTTCTTTTGAATTTTGGGTGATGTTCCTATGTTTGAAGGTAAGCTTCAAACATCCCCACCCACAGCTCTCCAAATTATACTATATGTAGTTGTTGGGTTTCCCTTCTTTCTTTTATACAATTTCCAAGTTGCAGAGTAGCATTTTTTAGTTACTAGTGTCCTGACCAGGTTACGCTGAATTAATTTTATTCCCAAGTGAATTTAGTATGAGAACAGCTAACGAGGAAGAAATTTTATGATAAGGTACATATTATGTGGTAGGGGGCACTCTCATAGGAACAAAATCTTAACAGAGACACTTGTTTGTCTGAGATAGAGGTAGACTTCTGTAGAAATCTATGTAATTTTTAACACAGCATTGCTTCTGAGTTTCCATTCTTTTAGTTGGCCAAAACTTTGACAGATAAATAATATTTGTAGTTTTCAGGACTGTTCTAACTTTGCATCCCTTTTGATTTTTGTGAATATATCAATGAAAAGATGAAGAAAGATAAATCAGATATGAAAGTTGACTCTTGAAAAACATGGGTTTAAATTGTGCAGGTCCATTATTCCAGATTCTTTTTCGATAAATATAGTACAGTATTTTCTCTTTATGACTGTCTTAATAACATTTTCTTTTTCTCTGGCTTACTTTATTAGAAGAATACAGCATATAATATGTATACAAAATATGTGTTAATCAACAGGTTATTGGTAAGTGTGCTGGTAAACATTAGGCTATGAGTAGTTAAGTTTTGGGGGAGAGTCATATAGGTGGATTTTTGACTGCTTGGAGGTGTAGTGCCCCTAACCCCTACCTTGTTCAAGGCTCAGTTGTAATTGTTGTCAGTAAGCTTCCATGTTATTTTGTGATTTTATGTTTATATGTGGGTTATTTTTTGATTTGTGATATTTTGATAAGGATACTTTTATCAAATAATGTCTTATCTGTAAGTATTCAGTTTGTTTAAATTTTAAGTGTTAAATGTCCCAAAGAGTTACGATTTTTTAAATTATTGAAAGAATAAAATCCTTGCATGTTCCCTCATAATCACATTTGAGAAAATAATTGTTTTATAGATTGTTTAAATACTTATTTTTATCTTGATCCAAACTTTTTCATCAGCAAATGAAACTTCTTTTCTTTGTAGTAAAGTATTCATCTGTGTGGGATATTGTGTAAATCTTAGAAGACTACAATAAAGTGGCAATGTCTCGGGAACCTACCCCACCTCTCCCTGGAGATATGTCTACTGGTCCTATAGCAGAAAGCTGGTGTTATACACAGGTACGTGCTGTTAAAAATGCCTTACCTTATGTTATATCTCTTTAAAATGTTACAGTATTTTGTGAGTATTGTGAAGCACATTGTAATAGTTATTCCAAGTATTAAGAAAAGTGGGTCATAGGATATTTAACATGTGATAAGCTAAAAGCATATAAGTCATCATTTTAAAAGTAGTTCTCTGAATCTCTCAGGTTAAAGTAGTAAAATTTTCCTACATGTGGACCATTAATAACTTCAGCTTTTGTCGAGAGGAAATGGGTGAAGTGTTAAAAAGTTCAACATTCTCATCTAGCCCCAGTGACAAAATGAAATGGTAAGATTTTGGTTTCAAATTTTGTTTTGATGTTTTCTTCAGCTACTTTATAGTTTGGTTGTTATTGTTTCTTTCTTTCTTTTTTTTTTTAATGTTTATTTTCTGAGAGAGAGTGTGAGCAGGGGAGGGACAGAGAGAGAGAGAGACAGAATCAGAAGCAGTCTCCAGGCTCCGAGCTGTCAGCACAGAACCCAACACAGGCCTCGAACCCACAAACTGTGAGATCGCGATCTGAGCTGAAGTCAGATGCTTAACCAGTTGGACCACCTAGGCGCCCCTGTTATTGTTTCTTAATAGAGATTAGTCTAATTTTATATTAGGTTTATAAGTTCCTAAAAGTATAGAGAATTATAAAGAGCTGGGGATATTGACGGTAGTGCTGTTTGTGATATTATCTCACAACTAATTTCAGTATTGCCTCTCTCTTTTGAATGTTTTGAGTTTTATATTCCTCCATGTGAGCCTATTGTTTTGTTTTAGGTGCCTGAGGGTAAATCCAAAGGGATTAGATGATGAAAGTAAAGACTACTTGTCCTTATATTTGCTTTTAGTCAGCTGCCCAAAAAGTGAAGTTCGAGCAAAATTCAAATTTTCCCTTCTAAACGCTAAAAGGGAAGAAACAAAAGCAATGGGTAAGTGATTTGGAATAAAGAAGTCTCTTAGTTACTACATGTTAATTTACATACTTTTCCCTAGAAAGAATAAAGGATATTTTTCCCCACTGAAGTCTGCTTAACTTAAAACATGTAATGTGACCATTTTACTATAAATGCCAGTGTAGAGTTATGGTTGTTCTGCTAAATCTTAGACTTCATAAGACATGTATAATTTGTTCAAAATAATATTAAAATTTTACTTTTCCGTGTCCTAAAACAATATTTACTTGTCACTTAGAAAAATTATTGGTTTTAGGGCAAGGTGCCGGGTTCAATTTCTGGCAGATATAATTGATGCTTAGAAAATATTTCTCCCTTGCTATTTTTACCAGATAATAAAATCTGAGGAACAATGTGAAAGGAGATTGAATGTTCTGATATTTTGTCCCTAGAATTTTTTTAAGTGGTGGACTAAATACTGACCAAAAAGAAATAAGTTTGTCTTAGTCTCCAGGCCTATTAAATTCATCTCAGGCTTCACATATATAGTGAGCTGAAACCATGTGGTCTAGAGCTTCATAAAGAGGAGCATTATAGGAAATATACAGTGTGCATAGTAAGAAAATACATCATGAACTGCCACATTAAATTTTAAATTATTTCTAAAGTGAATCACATGATGAAGTAATATCATTATTAAAAAAAAAACTTCCTCCAAATATCCTTTTAAATAATATCCTTCATTGTCGAAGTAATACATGTTTCACATATATTTTCATGGTGTCTGACATTTACAGTAGTGGAGTGTCTCAGGTTGCTGTAAGAAAGTGCTATAGATTGGGTGGCTTATAATTAACAAACATTTGCTTCTCACAGATCTGAAGGCTGCAAGTATAAGATCAGAGTGCCAACATGGTCAGATTCTGGTGAAGGCCCTCTTCTGGAGTGTAGACTGCTGATTTCTCTCGCTGCATCTTCATGTGGCTGATAGAGGCTAGGTAGCTTTGTGGAGTCTCTTTTATAAGAGCACTGATCACATTCATAAGGGCTCCACCTGCATGAACTCCACCTGCCTGAAGTCCTCTATCTATCCCCCCCTTTTTTTTAAATTTTTAAAATGTTATTTATTTTTGAGAGAGAGAGACAGAGTGTGAGTAGGGAAGGGTTAGAGAGAGAGGGAGACACAGAATCCGAAGCAGGCTCCAGGCTCTGAGCTGACAGCACAGAGCCCGACACGGGGCTCGAACTCACAGACTGGGAGATCATGACCTGAGCTGAAGTTGATGCTCAGCAAACTGAGCTACCCAGGGGTCCTTCACTGACCTCTTAGTACCATCACATTGGGGATAGGATTTCAACATAAGAATTTTGAGGAGATATAAACATTTAGTCCTTAACATGGAGTCTTTCAATTAAATTTAGTTTTGGTTTTTCAACTCCAGGTAATTCTTTGTATAACAGATTGTGAATATTTTCTATAGAGGATCTTGTTTATTTTTTAATATACAATTCTGCAGTATGTTGGGCATGTGAAACCTTTACCTCTGGCATTAAGTCGTTTACAAATTATACTAAAACCATCTTTTAGACTTTATGAAAGTTGTTTTTAGGGAAGAAGAGATTATGTCCAAAGATTTAGGAATGGTAAGAGACTTTATTTAGCTTTTTTTTCTCTACCAATTAATGGATTTTTTTCTCTAGTGGGATAGATGCCACAGCAAAGTTAAAGGATGCTGTTGTGATTTAGAGCATCCATTTTTAAAGGGAGAAGCAATAAGTGAGAGGTATGTTTTCTAATCAAGTTCTGAGGAGGAGAAGTATGCCTATACCAGTGTATTTTTATCCTGTTTCATTATTAAAGAGCCTGCATTGTGAGAGACATCTCTTCCTTCTCCAAGAGATTATATCAGGCTTTTCTTTTACTTAGAAATTGAGAAATCTGAATGTGAGCTCATTGATAATGACCAAAATCTGAGTAGTGCTGTTAACCAGCCGGGTCCTGCCTGATGTAACTCTTGTGGCATTTTGTTTATGAACACACTTATCTATAATTTTTATTATGAATGTATTCGCCAAGTTTTATTTTTGTACGTTAATTTAACTGTGTTATCATTAACATTCTTAGATGATTCTTTTGTTTAAACTTCTATTCTGTTTTCCCCCAGAAAGCCAAAGAGCATATCGATTTGTACAAGGGAAAGACTGGGGTTTTAAAAAATTCATTCGAAGGGATTTTTTGCTTGATGAAGCTAATGGTCTTTTACCAGATGACAAGCTTACGTTATTTTGTGAGGTGGGTACATTTTTTATTTCAAGGAACTCCAAAGTTATAAAAATCAATAAGCCAAAAACATAAGCTAGAACAATATCGGGTATACTTTTTATTGCAAAGACTTTTAAAATTCAGTAATCGGTATAATTGATAAGGTTTCATTTATAAATGTTTTACCAGTAAGACTAGATTCAATATAGTAAGTAGCCCATTCTGAAAAGAATCTGTCATATCTATAGCTATAAATTAGCTATGGTAGTTACACTACCAAATACGAGGTACTTCTTCCTCTTAGAAAGACTGTGGATGTGTATATCTTTATATGAAAATTCCTAAATATCTTCTTCATTCTGATATAGATGGTCACTATTTTTTATCATATTCAGGTTAACCATAAACATGATTAGTAGTTTATCAGTTTGAATACAGACTGAAATAATGTACATGCATACATAATGAAACTACCTAGAAAGATTGAGAAGCTTTCTGTTATACAGTTGGGTTCATTTAATTAAATAGATGTTAGCATTATAAGCAATAGCATCCCAAAATTTTAAGATATGCCCACATCTGTTGACAAATTAGTGAGATTTATTTATTTGCATAGTATTGTATTTTAACAGTTACCAGCATAACCCTGCTGATAATTTACAGTTATGATTTGATTTAATTTGAGACTGGAATTTGCTCTTGTCATTGTTATTATTACATGGTTTTATCTGTACAAATTGTTAAGATTACTCTTTGGAGTGACTTCAAGGATTACATTATGCTACTAATACAGTTTATAGAGAATAGACATCGGTAACATAGTTTATCAAAATGTTTAAGGTAGTTGATAATTTTCAAAAGAAAACTTAATTGAAAGGTTATGACCAAGTAAATTCAATATTAGATATATGTTAATAAGTTATTGTAGATCAGTGAGTATTGTAGAAGCGTGATAACTTACTTAACTACTATTAAGTTAAGCTTTAATCTCTTTGTAGAGAATGTATAAAACTTTTTGGTAGCATTATAAACTAATATGTGATATTATGCTGTGTCAGAAAAATAATTGAAATATGACTCAGAGACTACATAATGCAAATATGGTGCATCTTATTTTCACTTAGACAAGTTAAATGAACTGTAGGATGAATTTGTCATGAATATAATTATTTGGTTGGTAAAGCACATACTACAGTTGTCTTCAGCAGAGTTTATCATTAAATAGTTTGAAAACTATTAAAGCATTTGTTGCCAGTAGACATATATTCAGAGTAGTATTTTAAATAAATACAGGTTATATTACTTAAAATTTTAGCATCCTTCATGTAGACTCTTCAGAATTTTAGGAGTTATATTAAATTCCAACATGTTAATTTTTTAAATCATACAGTCTTTGAATTTAAAGGATCTTAAAAAAGCTATGCAATCCAATTTCAAAAATTTACTGTAGTTAAAAGTTTTTTAAATAAACTCAGAAAATATTCCCTTTTTTTAGATATGAAATCATGTTTACAGATATTTTCTTAGGCATATTATATTGGAACCTAGTCAACCAAGAAATTCAGAATGAAGGCTGAAATTAAGAACTTTTTTCAGTACGTAACTTTTGACATATATTTTTTTATCCACATGCTAGTAACCTCAAAAAATATAACCTGCCATGACTTAAATTTTAAGTTGGCATTGTTCATATTCAGTTTTGGAGACTATAATAAATATTTTTAGCTACATGGAGAATTCTACCTTGGGCACTGTATTTAGCATCCGTGGGCAAAAAGTACTTGCACGAACATTCCTCATGCCCTCCACCATTTCTTCCATACCTCTCATTGATGCCCTTCCTTCTACAGCACCTCCAGCACTGCTTGCAGAAGAGGAGGAAGCATTGCACTGCCCTACCTAAAGAACTGCCTCCTCCCCCTCCCCTGCAAGTGGTGCTGTAGACAGGTAAGGCAGTTTGGTGCTACTCTTTTTCTGCAAGATATAACCTCATCTTGCAAGTTCCATGCTGTGAATAAAGTAGCCAGAGGTAGTTATTTCTAGCAGTGTAAACAGCTCTGCCCATTCTCTCCCAAAGTGATGGAGAAGACAGGAATTGAGGAATAAGTATGAGAAATAGAAAACTTTAGATTAGTTCATCTTTTTTTCCAAGTCCAACAGATTTTAAATCTCATAGTCTGTAGAGCCATACCATCTCGTAATTGCAAAAGATTATACATGTACAGTTAGAAAATACATATAAATTGGATTTTTCATAAAGTTAATTCATTTAGAAGGACACACCTTTTGTCCCATCCTGTTTTTGTTGCCAGGATACCATTTCTGTTTTAAACTACTTGTGATAATGGATGGAAATTAGGTTTTAATCTTTAAAAAGCCCTTTTAAGTTGACAACCCTATTTCTGTCACCCAGATTTTTAAAAAGGCTATGACAGTCAAAAATCTAAGACCCACTATTTTAGCAGATGATATGAAATGGACTATTGAAAAGTTTCTCACTGTGGAGCCAGTGTGAGGCATGGTTAGGTAGTTGATTGAGTGGCAGAATTTATACACTGTGAACTGTTGTAAATCCTTAGTTTTTAAAAACTAGTTTGGACAATTGAGATTTTTTTTAAACTGGAAATAGTAGTCACCTCAGTTCCATGCTATTGGAGACTCAGATTTTCAGGGCAGTCATGGTTTATTAGAGCTTGCACATGTTTGCCTTTAGTTTAAATTATATTCTCATAGTGTAGCTAAAACCAAATTTGAAAATGCTTTTTGAGTGTGAGATTTTCCTTTGCAGCATTTGTCAATTTTGAATATTATACCTTTCATTTTTATTTTAAAAGAACATTTAACTGTAGGAAAAAATCTCAGACTTTTTTCTGAATTTTTTATGCTAGGTTCCATTCAGTAAGAATTTTCATTACCTGTATTTGAATATATGCTAGGAAAAAGCTAAAATTTTACCAATTTCTTGATTCTAGGTATCAAGAAAATAACCATCAGAATTTGTTCCATATCAGCTTTTAATTAGATCATTAATTTTTGCCATATAAATAGTCCCTTGAATACCCCTTAGAGTATGAAATGTTAATTAAGTCTTAGTTGAAATTTGTAGTCCCCGTGATAACGCTATGTGGATGTGTATATCAGTAATATAACTTCTAAATTATGATTACATATACAAGATAAAAATAAAACATCAGTGTCTATTCCTGATAAAAATGGCTGTAATTATTGGTCATTTAATTTCTTCTGTCACCTGATTTTTGCAAGATTTTTACCTTAAATATATTCTTTTGAGTTAGGATAATAGGCAGTAAATAAAATTTAAGAAATCCTTTCCTAAATTAAATATGTTGTCACATTTTTATAAATCCACTGCATACTTTATGCAAGTAATTGAACTGATTCACTTCCTTCTGTCTTAGAAATTTTTAAGAGTAGTGCTGGATAGGAATAAAGAAATATTGTCTATGTAATAAAAAACTGACCTCTAACTAAACCTTGAATATCAGCACCAACATTTTTAAAGTATGAAGTTATAATGTATGGTATAAAAAGGCAAATCAGGTACGGATTAGTGAAGCTTTTTCTTATTTGTAGTCATTTTAGAAACAGTTTCAATAATTAAAAATTTAATAGAATACAGAACCTTTATTACTGGATTTTATTTATTTGTTTATACAATATCTTGGCTCCTATATTTAGATAACCATCTCACAAGATTGTTGTAATAGATCCTTTTTGAGCCATAATTGCATTAAAGTAGTACAACTGATTTTGAAATGTATCCAAAGAAATATTTGTGTAATACCAAGAATTTAAAAAAAAAGAATCTGATAATTATAGGGCTAGCCTTCCTTTGATACTAATTGACAGTGTGATTGACAGATTAGTTACCTTCTTGATCTCCCTTTGAAATCTTTTTATAAAATAAGTTGATTGGATTAGAGGATTTCTATTTGTGTGATTCCAAATGGTTAATAATGCAGGTTGGAAAAATCAAAGTGGTTAATAAAAATATCCACAGAAAAATGAAGGTTTTCTTTACAAGTTTCCATTCATTCCCATTTTATAACTGTTTGTACGTCAGGATGAAAAAGGACTTTGAGATTTAGTATTCTCCAAACAGTTTATTGGACTATTATTATGCCTTCTGTGTTAGCATGTTGGTAGTTTGGTCCAGTTTATCCATTTCCAATTTACATTTTCTGTATAGTTTACTTTATTGGTATGTGTCCTTATTTATTCCTATCGTTATTTAATAAAAGCCTTATGAAATATTTTTTAATTAATACAGTTATTGCTGTATAACAAATGACCACAAAACTTTGAAGCTTAAAACAGTAGATAACTAACTTATAGTAGTAATGGTTCATTTACTCTGAAACATTTGCATTACTCGTTGAGTAATATTTCCTTCATTTTATTAAATGTAACAATATTAGTAGCATAGTTTTTTAAAGTTTTATGTATTTAAGTAATCTTGGCACCCAACGTGGGGCTGAACTCCTGACCCTGATATCAAGAGTCATGTGTTCCTCCGACTAAACCAGCCAGGCGCCCAGTAGCATACTTTTTCTTTAAAGTAGTGCACAAGACTTAGCCAGTAGTGTTTTAGGATTTTATTCAGTGTATAGTCCTCTCTAATGAGAGAAAATTTAATCTCTACTATATTGAAATCTTTATGAAACCAGTGTTTTCATCATACTGTCTTTTATTATTTCATAGTTAAAAGATCTACAAATCGAACTAAATTGTATTGTATTGTTGATTATTATTATAAAAGACTTACATGAATTTTAATGAGTATGATTGCTTTTGTGAGAATTCATGTGCTTCACAACTTAAGTTAATATTACTAGATATTTAAACCAGTTATACTTCCCAAGCTATAGTTTTATAACCTTTTTTAATACTATAAAAAATCTTTGTGAGTGTGTTCTCATGTTTATTACATATGTAATAGAGTTTAAATGTTGATAGGTCTGTGGTGTGAAAAAATAAAAATTAAAGAAATTTCTTCCTTCACCTCACAAAAATGTCTCCTGCTTATTTCAGTTTGACATCGTTATATGACTTTTATTTTGCTGAGAAGTAGTTTTTGTAATTACTTTAATAACAAACATCCTAACCAATCGGTAAGCCATTTATGCACATAAAATGTTACTTGAAAATGGTCTAGTTTGTTTCTATTTTTTCTATATTCTTTAAATTGTATCCTTAAATTTAATTCTCAGGTATTAGTATTTTTAATCAGGAGTATTTTGAATTATCCCAATGATTCTAATGATAAGAAATTTAAGGATAGACTTACTAATTACTGATACTAATTTATAAAAGTATTTCTCTTGCTGTCCATTTTTTTATTAGGTGAGTGTGGTCCAAGATTCAGTAAATATATCAGGACATACTAATACAAATACTTTGAAGGTACCTGAATGTCGACTAGCGGAAGATTTAGGTAATCTCTGGGAAAACACAAGATTTACAGATTGCAGTTTTTTTGTGAGAGGACAAGAATTTAAAGCTCATAAATCTGTACTTGCAGGTACTTTCAACATTTGGATAATATTGTACATTTTTTCCATAAATCTCTGCATTAAATAATGATGCTTAATGTTGTTACAGCTCGATCCCCAGTTTTTAATGCAATGTTTGAACATGAAATGGAAGAAAGCAAAAAGGTAAACATCATTTAAATAAAGGGTAATATTTAATTTGTACAAATGTAGAATAGTATTTTGAAAGTAATGCTACATGTTCTCATTGTTACAGTAAAATTTTAGAAATAGATCGAAGTAGAAAGGGAAAACATATGATCTGTAGTAGAACAATAGACTCAGCCTAATGTGGGTGAATATTACAATTAATAACTATTTTGATGTCCATCCAGTGGACATTACTTTGATGTCATCCAGTAAATGAGTAGTTGTTATCCAAAAGGGTGGTTCTGGTCCATAGCTGTTTGAGAGTTCTCTACTTAAGGTGTTTATTCTTCTTTTCAAAACTGTATGTTGATTTTAGAATTTTTTTTTTTCTAGAACAAAAATAATACCACTAAAATAAGAAAGATTTTTTTTTTAATTACATCAGTGTTATTACGTATTTAGTCAGTTTCTTATCTTTTTGGTTTTCCCAAATGTTTCTCCTTTACCTGTCATCTTGAATAGTAGTCAGATTAGAGATCAGAGATTGATTCCTTGCTCTTTGCGTTACATGTGAGCCTTCAAGCTGTAATGGGACCACTGCAAAGTTCGTTTTTGTGGCTCAGCTTCATTCTTTCTGTAGAACTAAAGGCTGCATCACATGGCTGCTTTCTTTTCTTTGATTGTTGGTCACCAGGTACTGTGATTAGCCTTTTGACCACTTTCACATAAGGAGACATGAATAATGTCAAATGGTATTGTCAGCAAAAGGGTCAGAAAAAGTTGGTATTGTTTAGTGTTAGATATTTAGCTTCATTGATCCCATGAAAAAAACCAAATACAAAGATGTAGTAGTAAAAAAGTAATATTCTTAGGACTTGAGTATGTTTCAGTTAAAGAGGTAATGCCAATGTATAGATAGTATGACATGCCATTTTTCCAAAAGGGAGAGTTCCAAGGTAGTGGGCTTTGGAAGTATCTCAAATACCTGATCCTACTTTTGCTTAAACCCATTGGTTATTGGGTCTTAGGCATTGTACTTCAACCTCAGAATTCAACAAAGAAAAAGTTAATAGTTATCTCCTTCTAAGAAACAGGTCAGAAATTGAACACATGTATTTTGTTTGGCCTGAAGGTTTTTATTTAGTTTTGTTTGTTTGTTGGTTTTGTTTTTCCTTTTTTAATTGAGAAATTGAGGTTTTCTATATCCACATGTTATTGCTTGACTGGGTATACTTTTCCTATTAGACCTGCTTGCTTCACTTTGCCTGCTTAGGTTACTGAAGATTTACTTACCTCCATTTTAAAAAAGAGTTCTTAAGTGCAAATTTAGTTAAATTATTGTCAAAGTTTCTCTTAGGTTCATTTGTGTGTGTATGTTGTTTGAGTATAACTTTTGTGTTGTTTTCAATATCAGAATCGAGTGGAAATAAATGATGTAGACCCTGAGGTTTTTAAAGAAATGATGAGATTCATTTACACAGGGAAGGCACCAAACCTTGATAAAATGGCTGACAACTTGTTGGCAGCTGCAGACAAAGTAAGTATGTAGGTCTTACAGCACTGAAAACTCTATTCAAGCTCAATGTATCTAAGGAGTTATCATCAAATGAAAACACTAAATAACTTGAAATATTGAGGAATTAATTTATACGGTTTGTAGATGTCTCTGAGTTTTTTATGAAAAAGTATGCAATGTGATGATACGGAAATGAGATTTTTCTAATCAATAAGGCGTATAAATATCTTGAGCCAGTTAGAATATATGAATAAAATAAAATAATGAAATAAAAAAGGAAAAAAGTATTGGATTTTTTCCTAACTTAATTGCCTGTATTTAGAGATACATTTTTTTAACATGATAGCATAGAAAGAGAAAAAAATAATGTTAATTTTATAATATTCTTTTATAATGGTTATTTCTTAAAGTTTAAGAAAAAATGCAAAGATACCAGAAAATCTCAAAGCCAGTAGTTTTCAGTCCTGAAAGCACATTGGGAGATTTTTCTGAATGTATTGATTAATTTTATGCCACTTCTGTCCATGTATATACACGTAAGTTTATGAGTATGCCTATGTATGCATATATGTACATGTGTGTATGTACGCATACACATATACCGCATAGAAGGCAGGGAAGAGAATGTGATATTGTACTTGTTTTGCGAAATATTACCATTGGAACCATTACCATGCCAAGTGTATATGGAATCTATTCTTTTTTTTCCAAGTTGTTGTTTAAATTCTGCTTAGTTAACATACAGTGTAATACATTTCAGTGTACAATATTGTGATTTAACAGTTCCACACAACACCCAGTGTTCATCACAAGTATACTCCTTAATCCTCATCACCTATTTTAATCATTCCCCCACCCACTTCTCTTCTGGAAACCATCCATTTGTTCTCTATAGTTTAGACACTATTTTCTTGGTTTACCTGTCACTTTTTTCCCCGTTTTTATTTGTTTCTTAAATTCCACATATGAATGAAATCATATGGTATTTGTCTGAAATCATATGGTATTTGTTTTTCTGTGACTGACTTATTTCTGTTAGTATAATACTCTTTAGCTCCATCCATATTGTTGCAAATGGCAAGATTTTATTCCTTTTTATAGCCTAGTAATATTCCAGTGTGTGTGTGTGTGTGTGTGTGTGTGTGTGTGTGTGTGTACCACAACTTCTTTATCCATTCATCAGTTGATGCACACTTGAGCTGTTTCCATAATTTGATTATTAGATAATGCTGCTGTAAACATTGGGGTGCATGTATCGCTTTGAATTAGTATTTTAATATTCTTTAGGTAAATATCTAGCAGGGTAAATGCTGACTCATAGGATAGTTCTATTTTTAACTTTTTGAAGAACTGTTTTCCAGAGTGGCTACGCCAGTTTACATTCCCGCCAACAGTGGAAGAGGTTCCCCCTTTCTGCACATCCTCACCAATACCTGTTGTTTCCTTTGTTGTTGATTTTAGCCATTCTGACAGATGTGAAGTGATATTGTAGTTTCGATTTGTATTTCCCTGGTGACAAGCGATGTTCTGTATATCTCTTCATGTATTATGCCAATATTTTAATTGGATTAATGTATTTTGGGGTGTTTTGTAGGTTCTTTATATATTTGGAATATTAATCCCTTACTGGATATATCATTTGCAGATACCTTCTCCCATCCCATGGGTTGTCTTTAGTTGTTGATGGCATATAGTTTTTCATAGTATTCTTTTATAATTGTTTGTATTTCTGTAGTGTTAGTTGTTATTTCTCTTCTCTCTTTTATGATTTTGAGGTCTTTCTCTTTTCTTCTTGGTAAGTATAGCTAGAGGTTTATCAATTCCATTAATGTTTTCAAAGGACCAGCTCCTGGTTTCATTGATCTGTTCTGTTGTTTATTTTTGTTTTGTTTTGTTTTTTAGTTTAAGTATTATTTATTTCTGCCCTAATCTTTATTATTTCCCTCCTTCTGCTGGCTTTAGCCTTCATTTGTTGTTCTTTTAATGTTCTTCGTCTGTTGTTCTTTTAATGGCTCCTTTAGGTGTAAGGTTAGGTTGTATATTTCAGATTTTGCTTGCTTCTTAAGGCAAAGCCTGTATTGCTACATATGTCCCTCTTAGGACCACTTTTACTGCATCCCAAAGGTTTTAGACCCTGGTGTTTTCATTTTCATTTGTTTCCATGAACTTTTTTCTGTTTCTTCTTTGATTTTCTGGTTGACCATTCATTGTTTAGTAGCATGTTGTTTAACCTCCACCCGTTTGTAGTCTTTCTTTTTTTTTTTTTTCTTGTGGTTCACTTCTGGTTTCATACCATTGTGATCAGAAAAGATGCATGGTATGATTCCAAACTTTTTGTATTTGTTAAGGCCTAATTTGTGACCTAATCTATAATTTGTTCTGGAGAATTTCCCAAGTGTATTTGAAAAGAATATGTATCCTGCTGTTTTGGGATCGAATGTTCTGAATATATCCGTTAAGTCCATCATCAAGTCCAGTATTTCATTCAAAGCCATTGTTTCCTTGTTGATTTTCTGTTTAGATCATCTATCCATTCATGTGTGGGTGTTAAAGTTCCCTACTATTATTGTATCCTTACCAATTAGTTCCTTTATGTTTGCTATTGACATTTATGTATTTGGGTGCTTTCATGTTTGGTGCATAAATAAAGGGTCCCCTTTATTATGATAGAATACCCTTCTTTGTCTCTTGTTTTAAAGTGTAGTTTGTTCAAAGTAAGTATTGCTATTCCAGCTTTCTTTTGACATCTATTTGCATGGTATGTGTTTTTCCATCTCACTTAAATTTTTTCAAAGTTTATTTATGTATTTATTTTTGAAGTGAGGGGGGAAGGGCAGAGAGAGGGAGAGAGAATCCCAAGCCTGACGTGAGCCTCAGTCCTATGACCATGAGATCATGACCTGATCTGAAATCCAGAGTCGGACATGGGGCGCCTGAGTGGCTAGGTCGGTTAAGCTCTGACTTCGGCTCAGGTCATGATCTCGTGGTTCGTGCTCACAGCACAGCCACGTCGGGCTCTGTGCTCACAGCTCAGAGCCTGGAGCCTGCTTCAGATTCTGTGTCTCCCTCTCTCTCTGCCCCTCCCCTGCTTGCTCTCTTGTCTCCTTCTGTCTCTCAAAAATGAATAAACGTTAGAAAAAAAAAAGTTGGATGCTTAACTGACTGAGCCACCCAGGTGCCCCTCCATCACCTCACTTCCAATCTGCAGATGTGTTTAGATCTAAAATGAGTCTCTTCTAGGCAGTGTATAGATAGGTCTAATTTTTATCTATTCTGACATCCTATATCTTTTGATTGGAGCTTTTAGTCCTTTTACATTCAGAGTAATTACTGATAGATATATATTTATGGCCATATTATTACTTGTTTTGTCATTGTTTCTTGAGATTTTCTATAATCCTTTCCTGTCTTTGTCACTTTTGGTCTCTGTACTCAAAGAGTACCTTTAATATTTCTTGCAAGAGCGGGTTTGGTAGTCACAAACTCCTTTAGTTTTTGCTTGTCTGTGAAATTTTTCTTTCTCCTTCTATTCTGAATGATATCCTGCTACTCTTCTGCCCTGCCCAGTTTCTGTTGAGAAATCTCTAGCTAGCTTTATGGGTCTTCCTTGGAAGTTAAGGACTTCTTTTGCCTTGCTGTTTCTAAGGGTTTTTCTTTATCACTATACTGTATAGTCTAATTACAGTATGTCATGGTGTGGGCCTGCTCTTATTGATTTTGTTGGGAGGGAGCTCTATTTGCCTCCTAGATCTGTATGTCTGTTTCCTTCCCCAGATTAGGGGAGTTTTCAGCTATTACTTCCTCAAATTTTCTAATATCTTTCCACTGTCATCATCGTCTTGGATTCCTATGATACAAATATTATTACATTTCATGGAGTCACTGAGTTCCCTAACTCTATTCTCATGTTGCATAATTCTTTTTCTTTTGTTCAGTTTCATTATTTGCCATTATTTTGTATTCTGGGTCACTAATTCATATCTCTGCTTCTTCCAGCCTGCTGTTCATTGCATCAAGCCTGTTTCTAATCTGATTTATTGTATTCTTCATCTCTGAATGATTCTCTTTTAACTCTTTTATCTCTGTGGTAAGAGTCTCACTGGTTTTCCATTCTTTTCTCAAGCCCAGTGAGTATCTTATGTTCATTGCTTTAAATTCTCCATAAGCATGTTACTTATATCTGTCTCACTTAGACCCCTGGTCATGAGCTCATCTTGTTTTTGGATAATTTCCTTGTCCTCTCATTTTGTCTGTCTCTGCCCACTTCTGTGTGTTAGAAAAACCAGTTATGTCTTCTGTTTCTGAAAGAAATGGCCTAGTTCATGTTCACAGGGCCTGATGCTTCAGAGAGTATCTCAGGTGTGTGCTGCATGTGCTCTCCTGTTGTGTTTTATTTGCTCTGTCCTTCAGGCTGATTGTCTACAGATGCTGACCTTGCCTGCTGTAGGCAGTATTTGATACCTGGCCTCATTGTGGCAAGTTTTACCTAGGTGTGCTCTGATCTGCTTTTGAAATGAAACCTGAAATGACTTTATCCAGAACTGAGGCCCTGCAGAACTCAGTGTTGGAGATGTTGTATGGGCAGGGCTTTGTGCAGGTCTCTCTGTGCTGGGACTGAGGGAACGTTGACTGAGAAGGGCAGTTCTGCCTGAATACAGGAGAGTGGGGCTTGGTGTAAGCATATTCAGTGCCATCCTGTACTGTTCCCTGGATGTGGCTCTGTGTTCATGCTGAGGGGCAGGGGAGGTAACTGGTGTTGGCCAGCTCCTTTGTTCTGGGAGAAGTGTCTCCATGAATGCTGCCTCTCAAGAATGTCCTCCTAGAAGAGCAAATAACTCCCCCCACCCCCAGTGTGTCCCAGATTTTCTTCAGATTGCTGTTTCATTGTATCTGCCCCTGCATTGTTTGTCTGCTTTCCTCACAGGAGAAGGCGAGCCCACTTACTGACCTTTAAAACTCTAGGCTTTAATCCCCACTGGTTGCAAGAACTCGTGAAATCCTGCTTCTCTCATTTTGCAAGCCATTATTTTTTGGGAAACATTCTCCTTTAAATTCCCCTGTCTGTTCCATTCTCTCTGGCCCTTCTCCATGACTATGGCTCCTCCCCTCCACAGCACCCATGATACACTTCTGCCCTAAACCACGTCTCCACTCTTCTGCCTTCTTCAACATCTCCTCTTCCCTCCCTTTTTTTGTTTTGTCTGTCTTCTGGTCTATTTCTGGGGTATTTAGGATGATTTGATAGTTATCTAGTCATGTTCATGAGATATGAGGGGCCTAGGGTCCCCCTACCCTGCCACTGTCTTTTTGAGCTCAAATCTATTATTTTTCTCTCTCTTTTTCAATATGTATTTATTTATTTTGAGAGAGTGTAAGTGGGAGATAGGGAAAAAGAATCCCAAGCAGGGTCCATCTATCAGCACAGAGCCTGACGTGGGCTGATCTTAGGAACTGTGAGATCATGACCTGAGTCGAAATCAAGAGTTGAACTTCCCAAGCAGGGTCCATCTATCAGCACGGAGCCTGACGTGGGCTGATCTTATGAACTGTGAGATCATGACCTGAGTCAAAATCAAGAGTTGAACGCTTAACCAACTAAGCCACCCAGGTGCTCCTGGAATCTATTATTTCTTAACAATTGCACATGAATCTATAACTGTCACAATAAGAAATTAAGTTAAAAAATGACATTTGCAGTAGTATAAAAAAAAAAACATAGGCATAAATCTGACAGATGTTCAAGACTGTACTGATTATTACAATATATTGGTAAGTGAAATTCAGTTACTGCTTAAATGAATGGAAAGAGAAATTTTGTTCATGGATTGGAACTCTCAATATTGTTAATATTTCTCCTTAAAATTCATTAGTAGAATGACTAACATGTCCCTGTAGGTTTTGTGTGGGGATTTTTTTGACAAATGGATTTTAAAATTTATGTGCAAGTGTGAGCACCTAGAAAAGTCTGATAGCTTTGAAAAAAGAAGATCAAAGCAGAGGACTAACATTGAGTGATAACACAACTTACTTTATAGCTTCAGAATTTAAGACCATGTTGTATTGGTGACAAGATAGACACTTCATTTGAACAGAATGTAGAGTGTGGAAATAAACTGTCACATATCTGGATATCTAATTCTTGATAAAAGTGCAAAGAAAATTCAGTGGAGAAGGGATAGTCTTTTCAACAGGTGGTGTTGGAACAGTTGGATACCTATATTCCTGAAAAAATGAACTTTTTATGTGAACTTCATGCCAAATACAAAAAGTTACTCAAAATTGATTATAAACCTAAAATCTAAAACTCCTAAGAGAAAAACATAGGAGAAAGTCTTTGCAATCTTGTGTTAGGCAAAGAATTCTTAGCTCTTAACACCGAAAAACAATACATAAAAGTTGACAAATTATACTTGAATAAAAATTTAAAACTTCTTCAGACAACACAGAATAAAAAAGACTAGCCACAAACTCAGAGAAAATTCTTTGCAAAGCATATATCTGATGAGCACCTTTTATTCAGAATGTATCTGCTAAAGAACTTTTCTGTATAAACTATATAAAGAATTCTCAAAACTCAGTTGTAAGAAAACAATGTTATTTCTAAAAATAAAGAAAATATTTGAACAAACACTTCCTGAACTAATGTTGTTAACGACATCAAAAGATGCTCATCACCATTAGTTATTAGGGGAATGTCAACTTAAAACCATGAGATATTTCTACACATGTATTGTAATAGATAACATTACGAAGACCACACTAAGTATGGTCAAGGATGCAGAGGAATAAAGACTCTTATACACTGCTGATACAAATATAAAATGGTACAACCATTTTGGAAGATTGGCAGCTTCTTAAAAAAGTTTTACACTTGGGGTGCCTGGGCTGACAGTTGGTTAAGCTTCCAACTGTGGCTCAGGTCATAATCTCATGGTTTGTGAGTTCAAGCCCCTCATCAGGCTGTGAGCTGACAGGACAGAACCTGCTTTAGATCCTTTGACCTTCCCTGCCCCCCTCAAATATTAAAAAAGAAAAACAGTTGTACACTTACCATATGTTTCAGTGAGTCTACTTTTTTATCTAAAAGAAAGCATATTCCCATACAGTGACTTATATGAATGTTTATAGAAGCTTTATTTGTAATAGCAAAAAATTGGAAACACCCAATTGTTTATCAATTGCAGGATTGTTTATCAGTTGCAGATTATTGCAGAAACAAATTGTATGTCTATACACAATGGAATATTATTCAGCAATAAAAAGCATTGAACTGCTAAAAAAAATGGTAGTGATATGTATGAATCTCAATTGTGCTGAGAAGAAGCCAGTCACAAATTACCTGATTCCATTTATAGAAGATACCAGGAAATGCAGACTACAACAGTAGAAAGCATATCACACATAGCCTGAGGTGGGGTGAAAGGGAAGGATTATAAAGGGGTAGGAGGAAATTTCTAGGGGTGATGATTATGTTCGGTGTCATGATTTAATGATGGTCATACAGGTGTATAAACTTTAAATATGTGCAGTTTATTGTATATCAATTGTAAACCTTCGTTAAAGCTGCCAAAGTTGTTGTAATAACTAACATAGTTATCACAATGATTTGTTGACCTTTTATAATTCTTCAATATTGAGCAGTGGCAACAGTGTACTTGGCTGGTACACTTTGGTGTTTAAAATAGGAGAAATTCACTCTTTAAGAGTTTGAGTAATAATAGTTTTTTAAAAAAATAATAAAACCCTATTTTTAAAATTGACAGTATGTATTTTTTACAAATTGAAATTTCCTGAAGAAAATTAGTGTTTTTCTTAAATTCATTGATTTGTATCTTCCTAATATTAGGTTAAAATAACTTCAAAACTTATTTTTACCCTCAGTTCAAAGTATAATGTACTTTAACTTTATTTTCTAAGTTATAGATATCAAGTATTTTCTAAGTTACAAATACAAAATGTTTAAAACTTGATAGTTTGAGTAAATGTTTAATTGCTATGTTTTCCTTTTGGATAGTATGCACTGGAACGACTGAAGGTCATGTGTGAAGAAGCTTTGTGTAGTAACCTCTCGGTAGAAAATGTTGCTGATACCCTTGTCCTTGCAGATTTGCACAGTGCAGAACAGTTGAAAGCACAAGCCATAGACTTTATTAACAGGTAAGCTATGCCTGTATTTCAGTGGGCATGACACCTTCAACATTTTTTCACCGGACTTTTTTTTAAGTGTGTTTAAATCTTCAATGCAGGTGCAGTGTACTTCGACAACTTGGGTGTAAAGATGGGAAAAACTGGAACAGCAAGTAAGATGACATCAGTTTCTGACTTAAAGTTGATCTGCATACATGAAATTAAATGTTTGCATAGCCTTTTGCTCATCTACAATAAGTATGAATCCAGATATTAGTTATATTATGCAAACTGCCAGTTATTTTAAAATATAATAATATGATTTAGTGGATTCTTGAGGCTATGCTCCCTTGTAGATCAGCTTCTAATGTGAACTGGGATAGACATTTAAATTTCTTAAGTGCATATGCTCACAGTATATAGTTAAGCCCATGTATTTCAGTGGCTACTAGATCTTTTCCCTGCTGCTTCAGAAAACATTTCTAAAAATGCTGGGAGATACTCATTTTATCCTAGGAGGAGTGTACCCTCCAGATTTGCCTAGAAAGCTTTTACATTCGACTACTCACCCACACTGCTTCTTAGGTTAGCCAAGTACCTTGCATCATATAGTATTTTAGATTAGCTGCCTACTATTCTCTACTGGTAGCAATTTGTTCTTTCCTTTCTCTGGTAAAACTCTAACGGGTGTAGTAGTTGTTACACCTTTCTAAGACTGACCTTCTGAATATGAATTATTAGAACTTATTATTTCCTTCTTTGTTTTCTTCTCATTTTTAGAGTGATTGTCTACTTTTGTAATTTTTCAAAATCAAAAAGGTAAAGAGTTGATAGTTTGAAGAATTTGCGCCTGCTTTTGATTAGTTTTTGCCAAAACCACTTAAATTCCATTTCCAAACTTATCAAAAGTTGATTTAAGTGAAAAAAGACAGTGTTTGAGACAATAAAATGAATGTGACCTAATTACTTCTCATTATTTTCATCTGCATTATGTTGGTTAACTCTGAATTCCTATCAGTTTGTGAATTCCTTTTTCACAAAGTAAAAATTAGTAACTACTTATAAGTCATGGGTAGTTCTGTATATTGGTTAGTGTTTGATGATACGTTACTGTCATGGTCTATGATCCTAGAAAAATCTATTTAAATTTAAAATATATTAGCATTCAATGACAATTTTGTTGTTCTTTGTACGTAGTCACTTTCTAGCTCTAGTTTTATTCTGTGAAGAAAATATTTTACATTGTACAGCTTTTTCACTGTCAAAAAATACTAGCTTATTTCATATCCCCTGGAGTAGCTGTTGTATGTACAGACTTTAATAGATCTTTTTGAATTAAATAAATGAAAATGTCAGGTATATAAATAAGAGGTATTCATGTGATTCTGAACAGTTAGTTAAAATTATAAACATAATGACATACAGGTAATATGATGTAAGGCAAATTTTTAAAAGCTTTTTTATTTAGCTAATGTTTAGTTCCACAGACATTTACCTAGCATCTGTTATGTCTTATATGCTAGGGTGCTGCATATAAAAACAATTAGGGAAAAATCCTTTTCTTGAGAAACTTATCTAATGAAAGAAACAAATATATGAATATATTATTTCATTATAATGTGGTAAGTAACACGATAAAGGAAGACATGTACAGAGCCCTTGACAAAGGCTGGATGGTTTGGGAATGGCTTCCTGTAGATGACATCTGAGTCTTTAAACACAAATAGGAATTAGCAAAACTAAGAAGGAAATAACAGGTATTGTAAACAGAAGAGATCGCTTGATCCAAAGTATAGAAGCATGAAGCAGTAGGTGATCATTCATATGACATATGTTTATTATCCCGTAAATACCCCAGGCATTGTGCTTAGTACAAAAAATATAGTGGTGAACATGACAAAGGTTTCCCTTGCCTTCATGGAGTGTTTAGTTTAGCAAGAGGCAAATAGGAATTAAATAAGTAATTGAAATAAAGCATAACAGTAGTTAATGTGTATCTCAAGCATATAGCAAAAGAACCTTACCTAAACTAGAGGTGAAAGAAAGCCTTTTTGAGGAATTATTGTATAAATAAACACCTGGAGTATTAGTAGGAGTTACCCTGGTAAAGAAGAGAGAAGAAGTGTGACAGTTTATTCCAGAAAAAGGGAATCAGGTATGCAAAATTTTGATGATAAAGAAAGAATAATAGAGTCAGAAGCTGGAGAAAGCAGACAGAGATCAGGTTCTGGAAGGCCATGTAAATACATTGGGACTTTTAGACAGAGAGAACTGGGCATCCAGTAAAAGGTTTCAATCTAGCATAGGGCATGATCAGAGTTTCATTTTTAGCACTTTCTGCCATACAAGGTAGAGGATATATTGTAGGGAGCTTGAGGAGGTGATAGTTGAGCGAGATTAAATACAGGTAGACATGTTGGAAAGTTATTGGAGTAGTTCAGGCAAGAGATGAGCAAGAGATGAGAGTTGAAATTAGACTTGATTTGTGACAGTTGGGGCTAGAGAGAAATGGAAGGATAAAATATTTTGAAAGGACAATCTATCATATTTGGATAGGATTTGAATGGTGGATGGATAAAAAGGGAGAAAAGAGACAAGATAACTAGGTATTTACTCTGCATGCTTAGTAGAGCATGTTGTACATTCATTCTGTATATGATGAGCAAGTCACTATCCATATACAAAATGCCTGAGCATGTAAGCAAGAGGTACAAAGGGGTAGAGAGAGGAAGTAGGAAAAATTGTTTCTTTTTCTAAAGAACTTGAATACAGGTAATGGGAAACAATAGAGAGGATGTAACATAGTCATATTTGTGTTACTAAGGCAAGTCCTAGAAGCCAGTTTGAGGAGCAAGACCTGAAACTAGAAGACAACTTAGGAGACTGTTGTAATAATCCAAATATGAGATGGTATGAACCTTGACTGGGAATTCAAAATATCTTTGAAAATTAAAATAGGGCTTTGATGATTGGAAAGGATGGGGTCTAGGATGACTCCCAGGTTTTAATGTGAACAATTGGGTGATGGTGGAAGCATTAGCTGATTGGAAATGAGGGAAGAAAAATTTGGAGTTTGGATAGAGACATACTGAGTTCTTTCCTGGTGATCCTGAATTTTTAGGGCCTGAGGCCATTCCAAATAAAGAGAACAAATGTTTGGGAGTGTGCCTTTTAGAGAGGGCTACAATTTAGCAAATTAGTAGTTTATCATCATTGAATGATAGTTAAAATTGTAAAGAGTAGATACAATAAGGATGAATGGTGAAGTTAAGGAAGAAGATTGAGGGCAAAAGTTGGTACTCTAGAGAAAGCCTGTTTTGTAACAGGCAGGGAAAAGAGCTCTTAAAAAGCTGGTACAGAAATGGTAATAATGGGAGTTGAGACTGTGGAGAAAAGTATCACATACTTCCAGAGTAAAGAACTTCCAGAAGAATTTAATAGTTTAAGTTGCAACAGAATATACCAGTAACATAAAGATGGTATTTTAATGAATTTACATGGCTTGACTATATAGAGGCAAAAAGTGTTTAAAACAGATTGAAATACGTAATTTTTTCTAAAAATAATACAACAGTGTATTTTGAAAAGTACTTTTTAATAAACATCACTTAATTTTATTTTTCAGCCAAGCAGCGGACATAATGGAAACATCAGGGTGGAAGTCCATGATTCAGTCTCACCCTCACTTAGTAGCAGAAGCCTTCCGAGCACTAGCATCTGCACAGTGTCCACAGTTTGGCATTCCACGCAAACGGCTAAAACAGTCCTGAAATCTTCCATGAACTGTAGAAAAATGGAATTGACTTTTACTCCTCCAGGTCCAGAAGGATTCTAATAACAAACCATAAGCAAGAGTTGTTTCTGTTGTCTTGTCCACGAACAGAAGCTGAAAAAGCATATTGCTTGCATTTCAGGTGGATAATTTATGGTTTATTCTTCAGCTTTAAATTAGACTGATTATACTCTAATTCACTTCAAGGCCTTAAATTATATTCAATGACTTCTCTTGTTCATATAATACTTTAATTTTTTTATTGTGCCTTGTCATTTTGACTAAGGCTATGCAGGATTGCACTAGCTCCATAATGCAGTAATATTGATAACTGAAGATATTAAGTTTCAAAAGGATCTTCCATTAGTTTGAGAAAAGCAAAATTAATTTTATAGGGTTTGTCCTATGCTATCTCAAAGTTTAAAACTAGGTTCTTCTTAAAAGCACTCATTGGAGATTACTGATAATGTCTCCAGTCTAAGTCCTATAAATATAGGAAAACCTGCTTACCTTCAAAGTAAGTTACGGCAATACACTGCTTCAATTATAATTTATTTTTCATTTCAGGGGGCAAATATGCAATGAGTTGGCCCAAATTTTTGGTAAATTTTGGATGTTTTTCTGTGTTGACTGTCCAACAAACTAAGAAGCATAACAAACCTTTGCTTGTGTTTCTTTGTGGGTTTGTTCAAGTTTACAATGACTGAGAAATGATTGAGGTTAAGATTTCAATAAAAAGAAAGCATGTTTTGTGCTGAATTTTTTTTAATTTATAGTGACCTACATTTATATGAAGAATTCTGTCCATGTTGAAAGTAAGGATGACCAAATGTAAATTTAATGAGTGGGCCAATTAAGAAAGATATATATGCACTTTTAATGTGTAACTTTTGTATGCTAAATGGTACATATATTTTGTTTGTTTTTGAGGGTATTAATAAGGTATAATTAATTGTGTCTTAACTTTTGAAAGAATTTTTTAAGACTGAGGGAGGCAACTGGGATGTTTGTGATAATAGAGAAAGGTATCCTTGATTATAGTTAAATTGGTTTGAATTTCAGATATTTATTACTGAATTTACTCCTGTCTTATCCCACTTTGGAGAAAGCAATTGAAAAAATCCTGGACACTCTATTCTCCTAAAAACAGTGAGCTAATATTTGCAGACTAAAGGAGAGAACCCTTAGAAATATGTCAGGCCACACTCTGAATCTTCCCCCACCTGCTCCCCAGGCTTCTTTCTGTTTCAGTTACTGTACTAACATTGTGGATGATACTGAAATTCTGCATAATGTGAACAGGATAAACTATTTATAAACTGCTTTTCATGGGCCAGTTCTTTATTATAAATGAATTTAGCTTTAAACACATATGTTCAGTGTTTGGTAGCTCTGCTCACAGTGAGGTTCTGTCCTGGTGCATATTGTCCCAGAGAAGTAGCAAGTCACTGCATCTGATTTCATGGAATAGTGACAATATGCTACTTAGGCAAGATTTATACTTGACCACAAGGGGAAAAGTTTGTCACTGGAAAAACATGCATATGCCTATATATTCCCATATATACTTTATTCTCCAGATTAAAATTTGTATAATTTGTTTATTTAGTTTTTGAATTGAGAACAAAAAGAAAAAAATGAAGCCTGAGGTTTTAAATTAGATTTTATTTTTGTTATCTGTTAGATACTCACTGAAGCAGTCATAATATATCAAGAGTGATTCATATTTACATTGAACAAACACTATCAGATAAGCATTTGTTAACCACAGCAAACGAGCTTGAAAAGATCATATTTTCAGATATCTTCATTTCTTTCTATATAGTTTAATTGGAATCTTGTTAAATTTGAAATTGGGAGAATCCCTTGATAGAAGGATTCTTACATGGTATTGAACTTCATTCTATTTAAGAATACTAGAGGGAACAGAAACTCACTTTCTTAACAAAATTGAGTCTATTAAATTTACAGTGTATAATTTAAGAAATACATACACACATACATATACACGTTAAGGTTTTTAATATTTTGCCAGGGTCTTAAAACAAAATTCCTCAGGCTATAGAATTTTGTTGTCGTATATCAAAAAAATATATATTGGTGTATCCATTTATATCAAATGCACATAGGCACATTGTGAATTAATTCACTGCTTGCATCTACATTTCTAACCATAGTGACTTCAGTAATAACACCCATATAATGAACATTTCGGCTTGCTTTTACCTATTTAATTTAGTGTTTATTGTAAATCCTAAGGGTTTTATTATAAAGGGTTCGTTTTTTGTTTTTTGTTTTTAGTTTGGTAGCACATTTTGTACCAAAAACGTCAAACACTGTGCTGTGAGAATATCCACATCTGTAGAAATGTCCACTTCAAATAGTGTAATGTCTACCGTTATACTAACAGAATCGTATCATAGTTGATTTATTTTTTTTATTTATTATGGGTTGTTTTGTTGTTGTTGTTTTTGATATTGTGGGTTCTTGAGGCAATGAAAAAAACTTAAAATGTATTCTGACAAGAGTGCTCTAATAGCCTTTTCATTTTTTCGTTTTTAAACTCCACACATTGTGTTCAGTAGGCACAGACTCTGTCCTGAGCAGCTTTGCCTTTTATCAGCCTGCTCTTGTTTTCTTTTTGTCACCTAAACAGAGCTTTTCCTTAGAAAAGAAGTGATTGGTTTTCAGTGTTATGTTATCAAAGTAACCATTGGAGAACTGTTCTTCAGCTTGAGATACAGAAACACTATATTTGTGCCTTTTTTGTTTTTAAATTTTAACGTATACTGGTATTTAGAGCACAAATATGAAGGTGCCATAATGCTATGGCTTGCCATTGTTACCTCCTTGAATTCTCATGTGTCATTGTCTTGAAATAGTAATTCGAGAACCATGCATGTATTATGTCATTAGGATGGGTGTGTGCGTGTCATTGTGTATGTGTGTGCACATGTATTTGCTTAGACTTATGTGTGATATGTTGAGAAGAGTGAATTTCTGAAAATAGGACTCAGTTAAATGTTGAAAATTCAGGTTAGTTGAAATATTTCATTAAATGTGCTTTATTTTGGGGAACAATTGATTGACAAGAAAGTATAGTTTTCAAAAATGTGACCATTTATTGCATGATGAAATATGAAAACAGTGCCTTTTTAGGACATCAGTTTTAAAGTTCAGTTTTAAAATATTCACAAAGATCTCTTAAAAAGTAATCATGAGCATTATTAGGTTATTTATAAATCAGACCTAAGTTAGAATTTAAATTGCCAAAAGTGTAATTACTTATTTACCCATTTAAATTTTGTGCATGAATTTAAAACCCAAGTAAAATTATTTATTAAAATGTGGGTCATATATGCTACCCATTGTTACTAAATTAGAACACTAGAAACTTCAGTAAGTTGTTTTGTTAAAATTCACATCAACAAGCTTTCTTCATAACCATGTATATTTGAAACGGTGAATTATTCTAACTTGGACCTTCATGCCCTTTGATGGATAAAATTCAGTGTATTCTTGCAAAATAAGGTGGGTGGGTGGGTGTCTTCAGATTATAAAGACAGCACTTTCAGCACATAAGAGAGTATTGTGCAAACCTCTTTTATACAGATTTTGAGCTCTACTTTATTTAAGTGTTCATGGAATAATGTCAGTTTTAGGTCCAGTTGAACAAATATTGAGTGCCTACCATATGCAAGACTTCCTCTTCACTAGGAATGAAATCACCACACTGTGTCTTCTGTTTGCAGTATGTGGACTTTATGTTTGAAAAGGAATTCTTATATTTAAATATTTTTCTGTTTAGAGTTTATTGTTGTATACTGTAACCCAGTTAATTTCTCATCCAGTTTTTTAGAATGAAGATATAACTTGAGTCCCATTTTTGAAAATAAAATTCTGCTAAAATTTAAAAATTAATTCTGGGGGAAATTGATTTTCAAGATTCAAATGTGTAAAGACTTATATTGAACTTTTCAGCCTCATTTTTAATCAGCTGATGTTAATGATAAGATACATACTTTTTGTATCTTGTTGCTGAAAATATTTTTTGCATTTCAGCACGTTGAGTTAAAATAAAGTTGTTACTACTTATTCAGAATTAATTGGTTTATTTTGTGTTTATTTGAATATATAAACTCTTCTTTTTCAGATTGCTATGATGCTTTACAAAAGAGCCATGTGTTTGATATGGTGACTTTAAGTTATGCATACTAATTGTTTTTCTTACATAGGAAAGCTAGTATTTTTTGGAGTCTATTGAAGACTTATTCCTTAACTGTGAGATATCATACCTATATTTGCTTTGACATATGCATTACCATCAGTACTAAAAGACTTAATGTCATATAACTTTAATGTAGTACTTAAAGATCATCTTTCCCTGTCGTCCTATCCCTTCTTAACTTAATTATTTGCTGTCATCAAAAAGAACAGAATTGGGGCAATGCTTTCCTGGCCTAGCTTAGGCCAGTAACACAGTTAGTGCTTAAAAATTGTGGCCAAAGTGGCAGTACAAATGTACAGTGAAAAATCTCCCATACACATGCTTATGTACACACACACTGAATTTCCCTTAGAAGAATAAAGGATTGAAACATGTAAGAATTGCATGTTGTCTATGCAATTAAAGTAAAATAGGGCAAATGGTGGTCATAGTCTAAACTTTAAATGGATTATGTACAACCATTCCCCTTCTACTTTGCAATAGCCAGCACCATGAAAAAACAGGGTTTCTTTTAGGACATTGTTTCCTCAGTTCTACCACTCAAGAATCACTTATTTTTAAGAGAATGCCAATATTAGCATTTGTTTTTGATCTCTATTTTTAAACAGAAGGCACACTGGTAAAAAAAAAAAATATATATATATATATATTACATATAATATGTTGTTGCTACTTCTTTTGGTGCGAGAGGTTTGTGTTCATGTGCAGTGGATAGTGGCAAAGAAGTTTGTTCTTCCTGATAAGAATGCTTCCTTTTCATCTCTTCTTCTCTTGCCTTCCATCCTTAATTTTTTTTGTAAAAGACTCAGGTATAGCCAAACAACTGTAGGATTTTTTCCTTATTTAGGAATAACAATACAGCACACTTCCCCCTCCCAAAAACCAATGACAATTCTGATATTCACTTGGCTCTAAAATAGATTTATTGTCATAGATTATTAGAACTAAGCTAAAAAGATATGCAGTAAATGAGGAAAAATGAAGATGACATGCAGTTGAAAAAGAATAGTAAAATTAGATCCATTAAACTTGATAAATACCAGAAATGTAAGCAGAAATTTGAATCAGTAGAAGACAAGGCTCATAAATGCTCCCACATCACAAAGACAAGAATTCTATCAACAACAGTTCATTAAATGGAGTGCCAGGCACTGTACTGAACTTGATATGATCCATATCCTCTTAAGTCTATGTTCTTGAGGAAAGCACAGTTATATAATACAGTATGTGAATTGTGATACAAGAGGGGAACCTAATATGAGTTGAGAATGGAGATCCCAGAGAGCCTCTGCGGAAGTGATGTCTAAATCGAAATTGAGTGGCAGTTAGGCAGATTCTTGGGAGTGTTCTCCAACTGGGACTCGTGTGAAGTCCCAGAGGTTGACCAGGGTTCATGTAGAACGTGTATGGGAATGAAGATGAACATGGCTGTATCCTAATGTGTAAGTGAAGGGAAAAGAAGAGTAAACCAGAAGGCGAAATTAATGATTTTTTTAAAAAGGTATTGGAGGAGTCCATTTTAACCTGAGTGCTGAGGGGGTTTAAGTGAAGTGTCATGATCAACACTCTATCAATCTTCAGATGAATTGCAGGAGGCTAGAGGAGAAGGTAAGGAGACCCTGAAGAAGTAAGGAATGCTAGTGCTCTGTGCTAGGCTAGGAGCACAGAGATGGAGCAAAAGGGAGAGATCTATGAAGAAATACTGCAAGCTGTTAGAAATAAATTGCATGTGGTAGAAGAGACAGGTGACTCCTAGTAATCACAAGAGTAGCAGAAGCTTTGAGAGAAAAACTGATTATTTTGATTTGGAGCCTGTTGAGCCTAAGGTTCCTATGGGACGTTCTGGTTGGGTATGTGAATCTTAAATGTGAGAGCGATCTGGGTAATAAAGTCAGGAATCCTCAACATACAGTAGATAGACGTGCATGCAGGCTAGTAATGAGAAGACAGCACAGGTCAGAAACGGATAGTGAAAGAGCAGCTTACAAAAGAGGATGAATAGTCACAAAGATAAAACAAGAGTGATCCATCCCAGAAGTTGGAAAAAAGAATGTTTCAAGACAATGTCATGCTGACCAAATAGGAAGCTACAATATAAATTCAATATTCATTTGAAAGAGGACATGACAGGAGTCAAGTCAGGAAAGAAGTAAGTAGAATTGGAGTGAGAAAATGAATGTTCCAAGTATAGAACACGGAACATTATGGGATAGGGTTTAGAATCTGTTTCTTATTGTGTTCTCTTTTACAGTAAAAGAAGTATCAGTATATTATGATGATGATAAGAGTTAGAAAGTAGAAAACAGATGGGATTACTGAGGTTGTGATCAGAAGAGAAGAGAAATGGAAATCAGATCCCAGACAGGAAGATTGCTCCTAACATGTGCAAGGGAGAAATGTGTGGATATAGACTCAAATTTAGACTTTGTTTTGGTCTGAAAGTTGATATACTTATTTTATGTCTTTTATTCCTTGTGAGGTCAGGTACTCACAGTAAAAGGGACAAGTGATAGGTTTAAAGCAAAGGGTCAACAAACTTACTTTTTAAAGGACTTAGGTAGTAAATCCTTTACCTATTCAACCATGCCATCGTGTGAAAGCCCTTGCTTTAGACAATATGTAAACAAATGAGTGTGGCTGTGTTCCATTAGAACTATTTACAAAAGTAGGCAGTGGGCTAGATTTGGCCTCTGTGCCATAGTTTGCTGAATTCAAAGGTTTGAGAAGACCAGGGGAGTTTAATTGATAAGGTTAAAAAATATGAATGGCCCAGTTGAGATTGGAGACCATGACTTTACAGAGGATGAGGAGAACAAATGTTTGCCGCATAGCTGATATTACCAAAGAAATAATTGAAAGAGAAACAGTAACTGCAGATACTAATTTTTTCCTTTAAAAAAGATGAATTTTGGGGTTCCTGGCTCTGTCAGTAGAGCATGTAACTGGACCTCAGGGTTTTAAATTCAAGCCCCACACTCAGTGTACAGATTACTTAAAAATAAAGTCTTAAAAAATGAATTTTGGAAATGAGAAAATTTATAGGGTTCATGAGCAATTATCCAAACCTAGACACACTGGGTGACTTGTAAATTGTAGAGATAGGTAGTGTGAGCCTCAAGAAATAAATACTTTAAAGCCCTATTCCTCTGACAATAGTTCATGTGAAAAAAATTTTGAAATCAATAACTCTTAGCTTTGTAGTGATTCACTTCTAAAGTTAACATTTAAATTATATAGAAGTAGTATATTAGCATAGTACCCAAAGCATAGACAATGCTGAATATTGACAGAAATTAATTCAAGCATAGGAAGTTGAGGCTTGACTGACAGTATTAAACTATTAGAAGGAAGTCTAACTTACTGTAATATTTGCAAATGTAAAAGTTGACCACAACCTGGTGTGTTCCCAACCCTGCCTGCCCCAGCGCCTGTCCTTCAGGGTGACATATGGAGACAGCTATTAGCCTCCCTGCAGAGGGATCATCTTGCCTTGCTGATGACCCTGGCCGGTTTAGAAGTATAAACTGTATCAAGTGTAAAAATATAAATGTTATAAATACATATGTAAAAATGGTCATCTATTATAAATAAAAAGGAAACCAGACAGGAAGAAAATGGAGAACTGGAATTGGGAAATAAAAGTCAAATTTTTCCTCTTGCATAAATGGGAATTAAAAATATTTTCTTACTTATTTTTAAATGTTGAGTTATAAACATTCAGGGATTTTTTTCTTTTAATTAAGAAGCTTCAACCATATCCACTGGTAGAATATATAGAATATATAGTCAATAGATGATAGATAGATAGATAGATGGATAGATGNGGGGGAGGAACCAATTAGGACACCAAACAGAGAAGGCAAAGATAACATTACAATGTAGAACTAGTATGACTAATGGATAGGTTAAACACACCTACTATAAGAAAAAGTTACTCAGCAGTTATTTCATTCATCAGATTGTGCTAGCTGGGAATGTAATGAGAGGGAAATGCCCTGTTTTGATGGAGTTTAATAAAATGAATAATAACAGATAAGCCTTAGGGCATCTGGGTAGCTCAGTCTACCGCACTGGGCTTTGTGCTTGGGATTCTCTCTCCCTTTCCCTCTACCTGTCCTCCACTCACTCTATCTCTCAAAATAAAGCAAAAAACTCTTAAAGTAGTTTTAAAATAAAAATAAAATGCAAGCCTTGTGTAATGGAAAGTAAAGGGTGTTGTATAACATATCTCACAGTCCACAGTTGTTAATCCAGCATAGGGAAGGAAGAGCATTTTTATGAAGGAATATGTGTGGAGGCTCAGGTAAGAGGAGATGGTGATTTTACTGAAATTCAGTACAGCTGAAGGGCAGTGCTTCTTGTTGATGTGTTGTACCTCTGTGTTTGTGTGTCTTTTCTTGGGGATAGAAATCCAAGTGAGAGAATTCCAGTAGGTCTAACTCAAATTGACTAGATCAAGTAAAAAATGGAAATATTACCTCCACAAAAGGCTTGGAATTAGGTTGACTTTATATGGAAATGATTTCAAACTTCCTAGGAACTGATCATTCCTATGATATGTGAATTGAAGTAACTACTGAAAAGTATTTTCTTTTAAGGTACTATAAACCAGATTACCTTAGGAAATTGCAAAAAGTAAATCAAATCATGTGTATAAGACTAAAGCAGCATCCTGGAGGTAGCAGTAGCCTAGTAAATGTTTTCACCAGTTGTAACTCATTTGTTCATTTCTCCTTTGAGTCCTGTCAATGTGTACTTCTTGTATTTGAAACTTTTTATTAGATACACACAAACTTAACGATGTTTATGTTTTTCTAATGACTTGATCTTTTAATCATAATAAAACAGTCCTCTTTATCTCTCAGAATGCAGTCTTGAAGTCTACTTTAGTAATATTAATATAGCTACATCAGCTTTTTAAAGCTTACATTAGCATGGTGCATATATTGCCACTCTTTCAATTTCAACCTGTTGGCGTTTTTATATCTAAACTGAGTCTTTTGTAGACAACATATAGTTGTGTCTAACTTTTTTATCTAGTCCAGTAAGTTCTGCCTCTCATAAATACGTTACATGAATTATCTAGTTACTTACATCTGTTGTCTTGATATTGCTTTTCTGTCTTTGCCTTGTTTTCTGTTCCTCTGTTGCTTCTTTCCTGCTCTTTCTGTGTTTTTAAAAATGTTTTTAATATTCTATTTCTTCTGTTTACTTTTTAATCTATGCTTTATTTGCATTTTTGTTAGTTGCTCAGACATTATAATATGTGTCCCTATCACAGTCTACTTGCAATTAATATTTCATCATTTCAAATAAACTATAAAACACATACTACTGTTTCATTTATCACCGCCTTATCCTTTGCATCACTCATCAGATGCTTTACTTCTCTCTATATTGTAAATCCTACAATATCGCTGTAGTATTATTGTAAACAGTCAATAGTGCTTTTAAAGAAACTGAGAAGAAAAATGAAAGAAAATATTTTCTACTATTTCAATACTCTTTACTATTCTATGGAATAACCCATAGATATGCTTCTCCATATATTAACTGCACTTATTTAGAGAGCTCTGGAGAGAGTTTTGGATAAGTTAATGACTGATGATCTGAAAAGTAAGCAAATGTACAAACAAAAATATTTGTTAATGCATGGTAACCAAGAGTTGTACAGAGAGGGGATGAAATCTGAGCATACTGTGTGATTCACCTGAGAATGAAGTTTTTATACCAGCATAATGATATAAACAGTGAATATTGCCATAACCACAAGTTGTGATTTTATGCTCTTAATCTTTCTTAGTGGGAAATTAATAATGCCTGAAACTAAAAAGTTAAAAAAAAAAGCAAAAAATTAATAAATAGTAACAAGTTTGGAGTTTGGAAAGAGGAAGGTAAGTTCCAAATGGAAGATTTCACAGCAGTCAGAGTTTGACTCTGGGAAGTAGGAGTGGCAATAAAGTAGGGGACTGCTCTTTCTCCTAACAGGTTTAATTTTACTATTTGCCTTTTTATATTATGTGCATGTACTGATCTGATAACTAAAACAGTTGTGAAGCCAATGGGAATATCCTGGTGGAGAGGAAAAACATAAATATAGAAGAAACAGACTAATCGACAAGGTAAGATTTTCAGCTACACACATTGGGATGATAATCAACAAAGTAAGTGGCCTTAAACAGAAGAAAAGATAGATAGTTCTGCTCTATTGAACAAGAGGAAAGGTTGATAGGATCAGAGTAGATGATGGTAGGTTTCTGTTTGGTGATAGGAAACTGAAAGATGTCCTAGTTCTGTTTTCCCTGTGAAGAAGTCAGCATGAGAGTAAAATGGAAGCAAAGTGTCACTGCCTTTCCCTGAGGTCCAGCAGTGATGTCATTGAGAGGATTTTCTTTTTCAATCATTTAAAAGTTTTCCATTAGTTTTCTTTGGGCTACATCTGTTGTTATATTCATCATTATATACTGATACTTTACTACTTAATTTTGTATGTGTTTCCTTTCATAATTTCTCATTTTCTTCCACTTAGTCTCAGGTTTACATCCCTCATAAGACTTCTGTAGTCTTTTGAAGATGTGTTCTTTTTCCTTCTCTGAATAACCCACATAAGCTTTGTGTATGAATATCTGAGGGCTGTTATCATCTGAAGAAAAATTATAAATGCCTATGTCATCCCTATAATTTCTGAACTGCTTGTGTGCTATGGATAGTATATTGTCAAAATGTTAAAGAAGCTTGAAAGCAAATGCAGATGCCAAACAAAGTCTCCTGTGCGTAAGTTTCTGTCTCAAAGAGACTGACAGGGTATGCTTTGAGCCTGGAGGAAGGATTTGGTATGCCTGATGATAGTAACTGGAGAAAGATGCATAGACACTGAAGGATACTCAGTCTAAGCCTGATAATTAGAACTTGTGTCCACTAACCACCAGTGTTTGCTGCTCTCAGACCACATAGATTTTATTAAGAAACTGGGAGCTGGTGTCACTGCATTTGAAGCCTCCATTGTTTACCAGCTGTGTGTTCTTGGGCAAATTACGTAAACTCTGAGTTTATTGCCTCATTCCTTAAAATGTTGATAATATTATTACTTTATAAGAATGCTGTGGGGGCACCTGGGTGGCTCAGTCGGTTAAGCATCCAGCTTCAGCTCAGGTCATGATCTCGTCGTTTGTGGTTTTGAGCCCCGCTTTGGGCTCTGTGCTGACAACTAGCTCAGAGCCTGGAGCCTGTTTCAGATTCTCTGTCTCCCTCTCTCTCTCTGACCTTCCCCTGCTCTCTCTCTCTCTCTCCTAGAAATAAATAAAACATTAAAAAATTAAAAAAAAAAAACCAGAATGCTGTGAAGATTGAATGGCAGAGTGGATGTGAATGCACCTACCACACCGGACATAAATACAAGCACTTACTTGGCCACAGAAGGAAGTAGCTCTTATTGCTCACTGCCACCAGCAACCAATCAATCAACAGTTAAATGAAACACCAGCTTCTCTAAATTTAAGGAAACGTTCTCTTTAGAGAATCAAGTTTTCATCCTTTCAGTGAGGCAATTAGCAATCATCTGACATAGGAAGTATGAAAACAAAATGGGGAAAGATGAGACAAGATTAGGGAAAGGGAGAGCGGATGGAGCAAGAGACTGGAGAGTATGAGAGCAATTATAGAATAAAGATGCTGAGGTCTTGGGTTTATGTCCATGCGCATAGATGTAGGGGGAGACCCAATATTTCCAAACTGTGCTCACGTGACCAGTGTATAAATGCAGGTTCATCATGAAACTAATATTCAGCTTCAATGTTCCCTCACTTGCACAAATGAGCTCCTTCCAGGGCTCTGGGAGAAATTGTGGTAATGTGATTACATATTCATGTGTTTTCATAAAATCTGCAAAATGTTTGGACTGCAATTAGTTAAGATGGTTGCCTTTCACTTCAGCTTTCTCTGTCACTCTTCCCATCACATTGGCCAGGAGAGAGTTAGGGGGGAGGCATGGGGTTGGAGTGGCCCACCCAGGCATTTTGAGGCTCCTACCAAGGAAAGATGAGTTGGGAATATATTTAGTTTAAGTTTTGTGGGATGCATATTTGTGGGTCACAAATGCTCATGTTAAGTTATTGCTAGCTGTTCTGTTAGGAATGGTTTCCAGGAATAATCCTACTGCCCATCATGCAACATCCTTAAAAACCTGTAAAAACAAAACAAAACAAAACAAAACCCAGGGCCATAGGTTGTACCATGGTATAAATATGTCCTACTGCACCTGGCATTGAAGTAATGTGTAATGGAGGAGAAACAATGTTTGAAAAGTATGGAGACAAATGGCTTGTAGAAAAGTCTAACCTTCAGATATGTCCATTTGCAAGAGATGAACTTAGTTCTCATTAATACCTCAAAAAAAAGTTGTGTTAAGAATATACTCAATAATGCCTCATATGTAATTATCAGTGCATGATCATTATTTTTCCTGATGGAATTTGTGTGAAATTTATCAAAATGTCGTATGTAAGGCACAAAACCTCTAGCAGTATTGAAGACACAGTACAATTGGGTATGAAGTCATGTTTTAAGCATCCCAATATACCACATCTCATTACCAATAAAATGAAGCTGACGTTTTAAAAAAAAAAAACTATCAGTACTATAACAAATTTCATCAGCCATGTTTCAGGCTGAATTATGTTTCTGTTACCTCTTTAGAAACAATACATTACAAAATTGTCGATATGAAGAAGTGTGCAAAGATTATGCAAACTGTAAGAAAAAGAAGTATAGTGTATGTCAGGCAATTAGTAAAACTATTGTGCTTATATTGATTCTGTGATGTCTATATCAACTTTGAAAAGCTGTACTTTATTGTAATTTCGTTTCTCACCCAAACTAAATATTCATTTTTCTAATAAATTTTGTAGTAATAATTTAGTTCTTTTTTCTCTTAACAACTCTGCGCCCCCACCCCCCCCTCGCCCCCCAACCAAACTGTATAAACCTCAAACGTTACTTGACCCTGCCTGGACAGTGAGATAATTCAGGATAGAACATTTTTTCTAGAAAGGGACATTAGTTCACTCCTAACGCTGCTGAGAGCTTCCAGTTAATCACGAAACTCAAATGAATCATACCACAGACGGGGCTACTTTCAGAAATTGACTCCTTTTCTTTTAGTACCTAGCTACGGTCTTTTAATTCTCCATAACGGATCAGCTGCATCCTAGAGCAGATGCTGGCTAAAGCCTTGGGGCATCCTTGCACTTAATGACTTTCCCTTTCAAATTAGCATGAGACCTCTCAAGCCTTATTTCCTCCCAGCAAAATGGGGCAGCCAGGACACAGGATCTAGAGATACCAAAAGAAAAGTTTATGATGTTCTCTCTGTTATTGCTCTAAGTAAAAAGTTTATCTTAATTTCTCTTTTTTTTTTAATGAAGGATAACCCTATGAAATCTCTTTATGTCTTACAAATTGAGCTTGAATTGTTTCTGAGATAAAACCAAGTGCTCTTTGTTACAGTGATTACAAATGAGATATTAATACTGTGAATATTAAATTTGGCTTTCCTTTCTATCGAGGCTGAAATCATCAGTCTTTTTAACAAGAAGATCTATGCCCTGGTTTCTCAAACCTATATACAAGCATGCTGAACCAACTTCCTGAGCTAGAAGCCATGGGAATGAAAAGACAGCAGAGCAGACATGAAGCTGCTGCATCTTACTAATCTGTAAATTAAATGATCCTCACATGGTCTATCTTCCTTCTGCTTTGATCAGACATCTGCTTGTTTGTGTTTTCCAATCAGGCAGCGTTTCATTCCTTCCCTTCCTCTCCAAAATATTTCTTTATTTTCACATTTATAGAAAGGGCTTTACATAATGGCTATATTTATTCCTTCTGTACCTCTTAGTGGAATGAAATGTATCTCTGTATCTCATCTCCATTTAAGTTTAGTGACTTCCTGTCTTCTTGGTCAATGTTTATATCTCTTAGGGTTTTGAGTTTGTTTTGTGAAAAAGATGCTAAGAACCTCTTTCCAAAATTGTCTCAGACCTACTTAGAGTCTTCAGACATATATAGTTTTTGCTGATTCTCTCCTACTCCTTTTCCCTCCATTTCTCTATTCATCCTTGCTCTCCCTGCGCCCTTCCCCTTGATTTCATTACCATTCAGAGAAGACTGAGGAGAGCAAGAAGTTACTTGCTGGATCTCATACTCTATTGGGACCTGAGAGGGATTTGGTACACCTTGACAACATGACTAGTGATGACATCAGGCAAGAGAACAGTTTCTGCCTAGAGACAATTTGGATCTCAGACTAGATTGCAACCATTGGTGAAGTCAGAACATCACAGAAGGCACAGAAACTTTGTGAGCCACCAGTAGAAGCAAATGATTGTGAACTTAGGGAAATGTTTCTTAGAATTGTGAAACGAAATTTTTATCTTTCCGTTTCTGGGCGAGCTACCACCCCAATCCTGCTTAAGATATCATTTTGAGAAAATATTCACTTGATATTAAAAAAAGCCTTTAAAAACTTTAGATTAGAATAGATGTCTCACCAGCCACCTGAGCTCAAGCTTCAATCTGCATTTTTATTTATGTTTAATCCACATTCCTCACTTAGTCCACAATGTTCTCCTTAATAATTTATCTCTTACACCTTTCTGTCATTATTCCAACCAGGAGGGAAACATCTCCAGAGATTCAAGTGGCAACGAAAAATTTTGTGTATATCTTTTTTTACATTTTTTAAAAGTCTATTTATTTATCTTGAGAGAGAGACCGTATGCATGAGCAGAGGAGGGGCAGAGAGAGAGAGGGAGAGCGAGAATCCCAAGCAGGCTGTGGGATGTCAGCACAGAGCCCGATATGGAGCTCAAATTCACAAACCATGAGATCATGACCTGAGCCAAAACCAAGTGTCAGACACTTAACCAACTGAGCCACCCAAGTGCCCCAACTTTGTGGATATCTTGACTCTGATTACAGAATACTCACTGATCTTCAGGACCTCATATGTGGCTATCAGAATTCAAGGCTTAATTTATCTGGGAACATATCACTACTATTTACATCTTCCATTTCCTCTAGATAGGAAAGATCACCAGCTATTTAAGCTACAATTACTTTTGTACTACATCTTTTATAAATTTAATACTACAGGAAAAAATATTTTAAAGCATGCACAAAAATTAAGAAAAGAGCAAAAGAAAACATGACAATCATTAAATGTCAATATATTTTTGAGATACTAGTTAGCTAAGGCAAAAAGAGAAAGCTGATGAATTAACATTATCCCATAAAAGGAAATGTACCTGTTCCTCAGATGACGTCTTTTTAAATGTCGATTTCTAATGCAATTAATCAGATTACAACATTCCAATAATATCACCATCTCCCATGTTCTTCAACTCTTAGATATATGCAATATCTGTAAAATGGCATAGTAATGGTAGCTATTAGAATTCACCATTTCTGTAAGTCAAAGTAGTTACATATTGCCAATTTCATATGGCATAAAAATCATTATCACATTAGCTTAAGTTTAGTAATATAGGGAAAAAATGTTCCCATCTTTATCTCCAACCAAACCCATTGCTCCTTTTAATGGTAATTGTGTCTTCATCCAGAATATCTTTAATATANAAACCCACGAACCGTGAGATCATGACCTAAGCGAAAGTCGGACGCTTAACCGACTAAACCACCCAGGCGCCCCTATGGTTTACTTTCTAAAAAGAAACTTAACACCACAATTTATGTATCAGTAGCTTCTTGTCCTCCTCACCCCTCCGTTTTAAAAAAAACGAATATATAAATATTCCATTGTAAGAATCTAATATGATTTATTTTATCAACCCCAATTGATGGATTTTTCAGGTTGGTGGTATTTTTAAGATGACTATTGACATCATCAGGTAAATCGTTTACTATTACAAACAATGTTGTAGTAAATAGCACGGAAGGCACAATCCTATATGTGCAGATGTAGGATTAAGATATATTCTCAGGAATGGAATCGCTGGGTCCAGTGGTAAACATATTTGCACTTGGGATGTGCAAATATGCATTATATTGCTTCTACAAGGGCGGTTTATGCTCCTGCCAAGCAATGAATAAAAAAGCCACTTCCTTAAAGCTTTGCCAGCATACTATGTCATTAAATGGTTAGAATTTCTGCCTATATGACAGGAGGAAAATAGTGTTTTTGTATGGTTTTAATTTGTATTTCTATTACTATGAATAGAGCTTAGTACTTTTTTCATTGAAGGTACTCTCCCGGCCCTCCGCCCAGAAAGAGGCTACTCTTTTCTCCCCTTACTGTGAAGTTATGGACCTTTTTCCCATCATTTTCTAGAAGCACTTTATATATTAAGAAGATTGACACTATACTTCTAATATAAACTTTAAATACTTTTCCCAGTTAGTCACTTATATTTTGATTTTGCCTATTGTTTAGTTTTTTAACTGAGCAAAAGTTTTTATTTTTATAGAAGTCAGTGTATCCATTTATTTATCTTTTCTTTAATAGCTTCCAGATTTTAAATTATAGAAGGGCTCCATGTCTGTAAAGGATTTTGCTCAAGTTTTCTTCTAATACCTTCATGGTTCTTTTAAACAATTATTTGATTCTTGTGGAACTGATCATATTATAAAATGGAAGATTTGAACATTATTTTTTTGATGCCTAACTAGCTCTTCCAACATCATTTATTGAAAGTCCATTTGTCCTTTGTCATTTCAGATGCAGTTTTATATAGGTCCAACTTTGGATAGATAGTTTCATATTTATTTTGTTTCATTGTCTATTCTTGCACCTGTATCACACTGGTTTCATTTTACAAAATTTTTTATCTGTTTTAACATCTGAGAGTTTTAGTCCCTTTTCAATGCTCCTATTTTTCAAAATTTTCCATGTTATTTTTTCTTGTTTATTTTTCCATAGATTTTAAAGTAACTTTTTCTAGTTCTTAAAAGGGTCCTGTTGATACTTTTGAGATTACAGTACATTTTTCAGTTAATTTAGGGAGAACCAACATCTTGTTATTTTTATCCCCTAGAAACTATACCTTTTCTTTGTTGCAATTAGAAACAGGATCTTTTTTTTCTCCTATTACATTTTGTAACTTGTTCCTTTTATATATGAAATCTATTGATTTGTGAATACTAATTTTCTACTCTACTACCTTATTGAATTCTCTTGCTCCTTCTAGTAGTTTTCAGGTTAATTTTATTTTCCAAGTATATAGTCATATCACTTGCAAATAGTGACAGTTGTATATATATCCTTCCCATTTTATACAAGCAATATATTAATATATTATTCATTGTATAAAAAATCAAGCAATACAGAAATATTGTGAATCACAAATAAGAATCCTTTTTAACATCTCCAACCAACCATTTTCCTCAAATGCAACCCACTGCTCATCTAAAGTTTTCTCTGTATATTCCCATAGGTCTATATGTGAAATTATGCATAGTTTTGTTTTTCTATCTTCATATTTAGAATGTATTTTCTATACTATCATTTTACACAGTAGTCTTTAAGAATAATTCTTTCAAACAATCACAGATGTAGTTTGCAGGTACGAAACAAAGACTTGCTTTCCTGAGTCATTTTAGAGGAAGTTACTAACCTAATAATCTATAAACCTGAATACTTTAGTGTAAATTTCCTACATACAAGGATGTTATCCAAGAGAATCATCAAAATCAGGTAATCAACATCAATATATTAAAATCATCTGAGACTCCATTTGCCTTTCACCCATTGCCTTACTAATGTTATTTATAGCAAAAGAATCCAGCTCAGCCTTATTTGTTACATTTAGTTGTAATGTCTTTAGTCACCTTTAGTTTTTCCTTGACTTTTGTGATCTTGATTCCTATGAAGATTACTGGCCAATTATTTTGTAGAATATCCTTCAATTTGGGTTGGTTTGATATTTTCTCCTGATTAAATTCAGGTTATACCCAAGAGCACAGTCACAGGAACATCACAGAAGAAAATCTGTATCCTTCTCATTGTGTCTTATCTGGTGGTACATGACTCTCATTTGTCCCATTACTGATTATATTCACTTTGATCTTTTAATTAAGGTACTATTTGCAAGCCTTTGCCATGGTGATGTTACTCCTATACTTTTGTAATTAGTAAGCATTTTGCAAGGAGTTATTTTGAAACCAAGTAAGTATCCCACTCTTCATCAAAATTTTTACTTATTTATGTATTTATTTATATCCATATGAACATGCATGATTTCATATTTTATTCAATGGGTTGTCCTGGATCAGGCCAGTGAGGGCTTCATCAAGGTGATTTCTGTGTTTTTTGTCGTGTCTCCTGATGGTCTTTAAGTACTTCCTTGCTTCTGGTACAGCAAGATGTTTTAGACTTATATTTCTACCTCAGCCCTAGAATCAGCCATTTCTTCAAGCAATCCCAGTTCCTTTCAGTAGAGAATGATATTTAGAAGCCAGGATCTAGACACTTGGTATGCTTACTGCTGCTAGAGTATCTCTGTTCCCAGATCCTTTTCATGGACAAAGCTAGAGAATATATGTTTATGTATATGTATATGTGTATGCATTTATATATTTACATCCTTTTTCTGAACTCATTCTATGTCCACCCTCATATTGAAAACCAGTTTCACACTGATAGTTCCAGTGTGAAAATTTTAGTATTTTCCCTTTCATAACGAGAGACCCCTTCTTTGCTGGTGATAAAATTGTCTCACATTACCCTTAAGAGGTTTAGTTATTTCATTAGGTTTCCTGAATGTAGTCAGTCAACTATCTCCACCACCACCCCACCCCCCAAGCTCACATGGGCATCATCTTCACCCTGTTCAGATTCTGATATCCCACTCTAGGGCACTGAAGCTTCTCCTGTTTCTGGGGGGTCACCTATCTTGTATTCATGTAATGACTTTAGAAATGAAATTGTTCAGGAAGAAGTAGTGCAATAGGAAGTATAGATTGATATTTTTAATGGGTTTTTTAATAGTAAAATAACCCAAACATCAATTTGGAAATCAAAACCAGTCTTTAATTGGCTTTATGTTTTACTTAATGTATGTATTAAAACATCTTTCAGTGTAAATATATATACATCCCCTGCCTTCTTTTCAAATTGCCTTGATCAGTCCTATATTATGGTTATACTGTGGCTGGTCAATAGAAGGATGATAAGATCTACCTTTGATTTCTTGAATATTTCAATTTACAAACAATGGATATATTGTAGATATTGTCTTTTTGTTTATATTTCCACGTAGAAAATGCAAAGTGGAACTTCTGGGCTGAAAGATACTATTGGTACATTATTTTAGTCAGTGTTTTGGATAAATTTTCTTTTGACCTACTTATGTTTTCTTAGTGATTTGAAAGAAATTCCATGTAATAAGAATATTAAGACTGTTTCTTATGTTGCAACTCTTTCTATTTTTTGGTCTGCCATTGTTTTCTCATTCTTTTATGGTGTCTTTAAGCCATATGCAGTTCAAAAGAAAAATATATATATTAAAGAGGATATATATGTTATATAGTATAACATGTATATTAAAGAGGATTAATCTATCCATCTTTTTCTATAGCTTTCATTGATTTTTTTAATTTTCTTTAGAAATTTCTTCTGATTTTTTTTTTCAGACAGCTTTTCTTTTACTCCAGTATTTTCAACTGACACAGGGCTCAAACTCAGGAACCGTGAGATCATGACCTGAGCTGAAGTCAGACACTAAACTGACTGAGCCAACCAGGCTCTCCATGACGTATTTTTAAAAATATTTTTTAACGTTTATTTATTTTTGAGAAACAGAGCACAAGCAGGAGAGGGTCAAAAAGTGACCCAGTGAAGGGTCACTTCACAGTGAAGTGAAGGAGACCCAGAATCCAAAGCAGGCTCCGGGCTCTGAACTATCAGCAGAGAGCCCGATGCAGAGATCAAACCCATGAACCTTGAGATTGTGACCTGAGCCAAATTCAGACACTTAACAGACTGAGCCATCCAGGCACCCCTCTTTCTTCATTTTCTTAATGAGCACTCTTGATACACAAGAAAGTCTGCATTTTGATGAAATAACATTTTTCTATTTTTTTTTAATTGTTAGTGTTTTTTGCATACTATCTCCCCACCCCTCCCCAAAATTTGCCTGCCTCTTATTCGCTAAAACATTTTTTTTCTGTTTTTCTGTTCCTTTAAAACATTTGGAAGTTGGCTCATACAGACAGTTTTATGATTCATTTTGAATTGATTTTTGTGAATGGCCTGAGGTAAATGACAAGGATCTTTTTCTTTTTTAATTTCAATGGCATATCCTGTTGTTCAAGTGTTACTGTGTTGAAAAAACTTTCCATAACCCCACTGATTCACTTGGTACTCTTGTTGTTAAAGAGAAATTCTCCCAACATAACATTAATCACATTAAAGTGTAAAATGTGGTTGCATTTAGTACATTTACAATGTTGTGAATAATCACTTCCATCTCATTCCAGAACCTGTTAATCACTCCCCAAGGGATACCTGTACCCATGAAGCAGTTGACCCCCATTCCCTGAATACTTTTCTTAAAAATCAGTCATCAACAAACTGACCAACGTGTCCAGGTCTTGGTTCTGTTTTTGTTGATGTATATACCTATCTATGTGACAATACTCCATGTTTTAAAACATTGTTGTCACTTTATAGCAAGACTTGCAATCATGTTGTGAAAGTTTTCCAGCTTTGTTCTGTTTTGAGATCATCTTGACTATTCTAAATCCTTTATTTCAATATGAATCTTAGAATTAGTTGTCATTTTCCATTGAAATAAAGTGTGGTAATATTTTGAGTGACATTTCATTGAATCTATAAATAAATTTGAGGAGCACTGATATCCTAACAATATTGAACCTTCAAATTCCATGAATATGGTATATTTATTCACTTTTTAAGGCTTTTTAAATTTTTCTCAGCAATGTTTTCTATTTTCTCATATTTATTCCTAGATTTTCAGGTTTGTTTGATTTTAAGAAAAACTATACTTAAAAAATATAATTTAGAATTGTTTGTTGGTTGTATTTAGAATGCAAATTATTTTTGTAATTTGACTTTAAATCCTGTTACCTTGCAAAATATACTTACTAATTCAAATAGGTTCTGTAACTCTCTTAGGGTTTTCTATCTGTATAATCATATCATCTGCAAATAACAATTTTTCTTCTTCTTTTTTAATCTTAATATAATTATTACACTTCTCTTGCTCCAATGCTTTAGTAGAGACCTCCAATACAATATAGAATAGCAATGATAGGAGTTGCATATTTGCCTTAGTCCTGATCTGAGAGGAAGAGCATTCAATAGGCATCATTAAGTTTGATATTAGTAGATTTCTCATAAATACTGTTTATCAGATTGAGGAAGCTCAGGTTGCTTTCTGGTCTTCAGAGTTTATCATTATTATTGTTGTTGTTTATTGGTGATTTATTTTGTCAAATACATTTTTGGGGTAGATTTTTAGGTAATAGTTCAAATTTTCTCTTTATTCTTTTCATATAGTGAATTACATTAAATTTCTAAAAGTATTTATTTATTTGTTTATTTATTTATTTGAGAGAGACAGAGACAGCAAGTGGAGAAGGGGCAGAGAGTTAGGGAAAGAGAATCCCAAGCAGACTCTGCACTGCCAGATCAGAGCCTGATGTGAGGCTCTAACTCACAAAACCGTTAAGATCATGAGCTGAGTGGAAATTGAGGTGGTTGCTTAACTGACTCAGCTACCCAGGGGCCCCTACATTAAATGGTTTTTAAAAAGCTAGAACTAAATTTCATTCCTGAAGTAAACTCTGCTTGCTAGTTTCTCTTTTTTATTGTTAGATTTGATTTTTAAATATTAAAGGTATTTGTATATGCTTAAGAGGAATATCAGTTTGTAATTTGCTTGTCTTGTAATACCTTTGTCAAATTTTGAAATTAGGCTTATGCTGGCCTCAGAAAACAGATTGGGAAATGTTTCTACTCCTGTGTTGTCTATTTTTTTTCAAAAATTTTTCAATTTTTTAAAGTTTTATTTTAGAAAGAGCGAGAGCTCATAAATTGGGGAGGGGGCAGGAGAGAGAGAGAGAGAGAGAGAATACTAAGAAGGCTGTACACTCAGCATGGAGCCCAACCACTGGGCTCAATTTCACAAAGTGTGAGGTCTTAACCTGAGACAAAATCAAGAGTCGGTTGCTTAACTGACTGAGCCACCGAGGCACCCCTATACTATCCTTCTAAAAACCTCTTTATGGAACAAAAAACAGACACTCAGATCAATGGAATAGAATACAGAACACAGAATTGGACCCACCAACATATGGCCAACTAATCTTTGACAAAGCAGGAAAGAATATCCAATGGAATAAAGTCAGTCTCTTCAGCAAATGGTGCTGGGAAAACTGGACAACGACATGCAGAAAAATGAACCTGAACCATTTTCTTACACCATACACAAAAATAAACTCAAAAGGGATGAAAGACCTAAATGTGAGACAAAAAGCCACCAAAACCCTAGAGAAGAAAGCAGGCCAAAACCTCTTTGACCTCAGCTGCAGTAAGAAGTTGCATCTCTGGAACACATCTCTGGAGGCAAGGGAAAGCAAAGCAAAATGAACTACTGGAACCTCATCAAAATAAAAGACCTCTGCACAGTGAAGGAAACAATCAGCAAAACTAAAAGTCAACTGATGGAATGGGAGAAGATATTTGCAACTGATATATCAGATAAAAGGTTAGTATCCAAAATCTATAAAGAATTTATCAAACTCAACACCCAGAAAACAAATAATCCAGTGAAGAAATGGGCAAAAGACATTTCTGCAAAAAGGACATCTAGATGGCCACCCGACACATGGAAAAATGCTCAACATCACTCATCATTAAGGAAATACAAATCAAAACCACAATGAGATACCACCTAACACCTGTTAGAATGTCTAACATTAACAACTCAGACAACAACAGATGTTGGCAAGAAAGCAGAGAAAAGAGGATCTCTTTTGCACTGCTGGTGGGAATGCAAACTGGTGCAGCCACCCTGGAAAAAAATGTGGAGGTTCCTCAAAAAATTAAAAATAGAAATACCCTATGACCCAGCAATTGCACTACTAGGTATTTATCCAAGGGATACAGAAGTGCTGTTTCAAAGGGGCCCATGCACCGCAATGTTTATAGCAGCACTATTGACAGTAGCCAAAGTATAGAGAGAGCCCAAATGCTCATTGACAGATGGATAAAGCTATGATACATACATATATATAATGGATTTACTCGACAATCAAAAAGAATGAAATCTTGGCATTTGCAACTATGTGGATGGAACTAGAGGGTATTAGGCTAAACAAAATTAGTCAGAGAAAGACAAATATCATGACTTCACTCATATGAGGACTTAAAGATACAAAACAGATGAACATAAGGGAAAGGGAGCAAAAATAATATAAAAACAGGGAGGGACACAAAACATGAGACTCTTAAATATAAAAAACAGAGGGTTTGCTGGAGGGGTTGTGGGAGGGGGGTGGGCTCAATGGGTAAAGGGCATTAAGGAATCTACTCCTGAAATCATTGTTGTACTATATGCTAACTTGGATATAAATAAACAAATAAATAAGATCTCTTTAGTGTTTGTAAGCTATTAGTAACACCTCCTGTTTAGTAATTGGTTATTTGTATCTCATTTCATCTCAATCCAGTTTTGCACAGTGTTTATCAATTTTATTAATCTTTTCTAAGAATGAACTTCTGGTTTTGTTGATTTTTTTATTGTTTGCTTTCTATTTCATTGATTTTGATTTATTCATATTATTTTCTTTCCTCTACTTCTTTTACATTTGATTTTCTCTGCTTTACAAAACTTGTTAAGGTGGAAGCTTACGTCATTTATTTTATGCTTATCTCATTTTCAAATATAAGCATTTAGCTTTATATCTGAAACATAAATTTATGTCCAAATACTATTTTAGTTGCTCCATAAGATTTGATTATGTTCTTATCATTTAACTTGAAATATTTTCTAACTTCCTTTATTGTTTGAATCATGATTATTTAGAAATTGGTTGTTTAATTATCAAGTGCTTAAGAATTTTCTAGACATCTTATTGTTATTTATTTCCAACTTAATTTCATTGTCACCAATGAATATGCTATGTATAATTTCATTTGAAATTTATCCAGACTTGTTTTATGGCATAGTACATGTTCTGTGTGGGTACTTGGCAGTTGTTGAATGTAGTGTTCTACACTGGGTGTAGTGCTCAGTAAAAGAAAATGTGAAGCTGTTCTTGTGAAAGAAAAATTTTCTAAAGATAAGTTACTAGTAGATATTTATTCAGCTTTTGTGAGTCAGAGGGCATCTAGTCTTAGCAAATAGAAAGGAGCTCTGAAGAGCTGCACAAGGAGAGAGATTTTTACAGACCAAAATGAGGAGGAACAAAGAAGTTACTCTGGGCATCTGCTGATTGGTTAAAATTACTTTCCTCATATGGAGCAAATGAGACTCTAGGAGCAGGCCAGGTAACTTGTATTAAGCAGACAAGCTGTATTGGTCAACTTGGACCTCCCAGTTCTGGGTGAGCTGAGTAACTTATTATTTGGTTTGCTGACATGGGGCTTACTGTGAGCAACTCAGTCTTGGGCCTACTTTAGGTATCTTCATGGTCTATTCCTTAGATACATAATTCACATCAATTTTATCTGTGCATATGTGAAGAGGTAGGGATATATTTTTTTTTCAAATGTGTAACCAATTGTTTCAATGCCCATCATAGTTGATTTCAAATGCCACCTTGTACATGTCAATAACTATTCTTGACTACTACATTACTTCTTGAGATCAGGTACACAATTACCTAATACGAGAATAGCCATAAAAAACTAGTTCTACAAATTATTGACTGCAGGAAATATTTTTTATGTAGATGTAATTCATGAACAGGAACACTTATAGTTCTTCTTTGCTTCTCTATAGCATCCTAGCCTATATATATATAATTCTATGTATTCTACTTTCATATATATATTCTACTTTATATATATATATTTTTTGTTTATTTATTTACTATGAGAGAGAGAAAGTGCAAGTGCGGGGGGAGGGGGGAGGGCAGAGAGAGAGAATCAATCCCAAGCAGTCTTCATGCTGCCACCACAAAGCCTGATGCAGGGCTTGAACTCACGAAACCACGAGATCATGACCAGAGCTGAAACCAAGGGTCAGACACTTAATCAACTAAGCCACCCAAGTGCCCCTACTTTATGTATATTCTAAATATAAAATGACTAATATGTTTAGGGTGATGTTTAAAATCCTTCCAGACAGCAACCTGGTTATGCAACAAATCAATAAGAAATAGCTGTCAGGAACTGTGCACTTTTGGAAAAATCATGACTTGTACTAAATAAATGCTCAATGTATATCAAGTAATTTGAATTGGTTTGACTTGGTGATATTCTTTTTTAACTCTGGAAAATAGTATTATTTGGGGTGCCAGAATCTTCCTATAATTTAACTGTTAAGTGTGACATGTTCCCTTGGAAAACTTTGTCTCATGAAAGAAATGTTATGAGTCATGGTGTTAGTTGGTCAGGGAAGGCTGTGAGACATATGACAGTCGGTGACAAGTGTTTACTCTGGCTGCTTCTGCTGCTGCTGCTGCTGCTTCTTCTTCTTCAACTTTTCCTGCACCACTTTGGCTACAATTAATTTTTCCTTCTTAGAATGCTTAGAGCTTCTCTCTTAAAATGTTGAGCACATGACCTACTTGGTCTATAAAAATGTTTCTCCTGAATATACTCACATGCACACACAATGGAATTCTTTATCTATTCATCTGTTGACAGGCACTTGGGTTATTTCTATATCTTAGGTACTGTGAATAATACTGCAATGTACTTGGGAGGACAACTATGTCTTTGAGATACTGATTTTGTTTCCTTTGGATATGTACTCAGATGTGGGATTACTGGATCATATGGTAGTTCTATTTTTAATTTTTTGAGGAACCTCCATACCATTTTCCATAATGGCTGTAACAATTTATATTCCCACAAAAAGTGTACAAGTAGTCTCTTTTCTCCACACCTTCAGGAGCCTAAAAACATTGAACTTGTAGAATCAGAGAATAGAATGGTGATTGATGGGGAAAGGGATGCTAATAAGGACATATTGGTCAAAGGGTACAAATTTTCAGTTAAAAGATAAGTTCTGAGGTTCTGATACAAGAATGGTGATTATAGTTAATAATCCTGTATTGAATACTTGCAATTTGTTAAGAGAAGAGATCTTAAGTGTTCTCAACACACCTCCACACACATCCGCACACAAATAGGAATTATGTGAAGCGATGGATATGTTAATTAACAAATAATATATACAAATAAATAATCTTGAAACTAATGTTTAAGAAGAATGCTCTGTGGAGGCACCTGACTGGCTCAATTGGTAAAGCATGTGACTCTTGATCTTGGAGTTCTGAGTACAAGCTCCATGTTGGTGTAGAGATTGCATAAAAATTAAAATCTTTAAAAAAAGATAATAATTCCTGGCTATTACAGATTAAGACAAGGTTCTGCTTAATGAGATATCTGAATGAATCTTACAACATACTGCTATTTCTAGTTTTCTTTGTAAACATCCCAGTATTGAAATATTTGAAATAATAACTAAAGAAATGTGAAAGAGCTCTAGATATTGCTTTAAATAATGGCCAAAACTGTGACATATAAGTGACAAAAATTTTAATAATGAAATTAAAAATATTATAACATTTTCAATGCTAATGATAAATTTTTATGTTTATGAATTACGTTTCAACATGATCTATAAAATTCATGGTTTATGTCTAAATTTTATTAAAAATACCAGTTGCTCTTGCTTCAGCAGAGCAGTTTCTCAAGATTAAAATTCATAGAAGCTACCTAAGAACAATAATCACTCAAGGAATTTGGTCTAATTGGGCAATCCTGTCAATAAAACACAAATTATGTGAAAAGCTTGATAACAACAACATAATTAGTACATTTTCTGAAATTAAGGCAAGAAAAATAAATTCTATGGGATAAATATATGATAATTTATGGATTATGTATGTCTTTATTTTGTTATTCATCCTAACATCACCAATCCTTCAACAGAACACCCAGGTGGATCATCTTTGACATTTTGCCAACTTTCAGTTAAATCAAACCCACAGCTTCCCAATTTCTTTTAAAATTTTGTAGTAATGATGGCATATTTGTCAAAACAGGAGAACAAAACATTTAACAATTTGAGGCATGAAATTTAACTGAAATAATTAGACATGTGATGCAGGTCTGCTTATATTCTTATCCTGAGCCCTACAAATGTCAGGGGTGAGCTGGTGCATTGGAATTATACTTGTGACCTCTCTACATATGCAAGGAATGAGTAACCCTAAGTGCCAGAGGTCTTAGCACAGGGGATCAAGTCTGCTGGGAGTGAAGAGTGAGGGAGGGCGGCCCAGACTACCGCCTCACCTGTTTTCCTGCACAAGCATCATGGTGTCTCAGGCCTGACTCATGATATTCTTTCCACCAGAAATACCCTCTTCTTTACATTCCCTCAGATACTTCCTATTCATTCTTCACATCTCAATGTTGAATTGTGTCCCTCCAAAAACGATATGTTGAGGTCCCAATACCTGGTACATACGAGTGTGACTTTATTTGGCAACAAGGTCTTTGTAGATGTAATCCAGGTAAGAGGTCATACTGAATTAGGATAGGCCCTAAAGCCAACGACTGGTGTCCTTGTAAGAAGATCACAAGAGACTCAGTGAAGAAGGTCACGTGATGGCAGAGGCAGAAAGAAGCCAAGGAATACCAGCAACCACCAGAAGCTGGAAGGGGCAAGAAAAGATTCTTCCCAGCAGGTTTCAGAGGTAGCATGGCCCTGATGACACCTTGATTTCAGACTTCAAATTGATTTCAAATTCCTGTTGCTTTAAGCCACCAGGTTTGCTGTTGCTTTGCTACAGCTTCCCTGGGAAACTGATACAAGTGTCATGGTGTTTTCTAGCCTGCAGGCTGGACTCAGGAGATTCTTCCTTCCAGAAATACCCTCTCCTCTTAGTTCATCTGCACACTTCCTATTCATCTTTAGTGTACTACTCACCACTTCCAACTTTGTTAGCCTTTGTTGACAGCCCAAGGCAGGTTTGGCTTTATGCCAAAGGAGAATGTGGCCAACTAGAGGCTGCTGCTGCTTCCTCTAACCTTGTATCAAATTACTATTACCCTGCAATTGGGAAGAACCATGCACCATCTCATAGCAGCCAGTCCTTCTGGTATGTTCTCGGTATCAAACTGTTTGACAAATCAAACTGGCACAGCCTTGGTCGATTCTTTCCAACTCCACCTTTTGGAAACAGGCAACCTTGGCCAGCAGCTGCTCATGCTCTCAGAAGGACAGCTATCTTAGCATTCACTCATCTGAGCAAGAGAACAGCGTTTTGCTCTGCAGATGATTCCACCAGATGCAATGGCTCAGCTTCTCTGAGCCCCATTGTCTAAAGTCTTCAGTGCCACCTACCTGGCATTTAAGTCAGGAGCAGCATTTTCCAAAGTACCCTGGTGTCAGCAGCTGCTTGTGTGAGTAACACTAGGTTTAATCATCCACTTATGCTCTCAGATTAAGAGTTGATTAGGCCAATTGTATCCAGATCATTTTTTCCCTATGAACAATGGCAGCTGCAGAGCACATTTTCAAGAAATCCAGCCCAAAATATGAAAAAAAGATACTGGTTTTTTTTCTTAGAAATAAAATAGATTGGAGTCACCTCCTGAATTTTATTTTCTCTCTCCCTGGGTTTTAACAGCAAGCCTAATGTAGCTGTATTAGAAAAGAAGCATTTTAATCGGGAGGGAAGGAGTTTGCCCTCTTAACAAATCAGCATTCTCTTCTCTGCAAAACATGGAACTTGAATATGCAAATGATCCTCTAGTAGGAATTATCATTAGTCATTCTTTCACAAAGCAATAATTGAAGAACATTGTAGTATATGACAGACAGCATTAAGATTCATCAAGTTTCAATTCTTGAGATCTGTCAGCTTGTCAAAAAGCAGATGTGTGATTTTGTGGACCTGCTGGTGAAACATTGGACTCTTTCTCTTAGTGCACAATAGTCACCGCCTATAATCTGCTTTGAAATGAACAAGATCTGGCATGGTATATCTTCTATCTAATGGGCAATATTACAAACAAGATTAAAAGAAATGGCTATAAAGCTGTTGTCTTTGCAAATTGAATTTGGCAAGATACTACCGCAGGCAACTAATAAGCTTACTAGATATATTATCTGAACTGATCACCAAACTCAGGAATGGCATAGTTTTCTTCACAGGCGTTGGTAAATGCATGGGGGAGTTTGTTATTCAAGTGCTAACAGTTACAAAGAATCTAGGATGGATTCCAGCAAGAGAACATGTAGTTCAATTTTAGATGCAAAGGAAGGAAAAAGAGATAATTATTCAGCATAACTTTTATTGTTCATTTGGATCTTTGAAATAAAGTTGGGGAACCTGTAAACTTGAAAAGTGTTACTATTAGTATTAATATTGATAAGAGTTACTATTTACTGAGTGGCTAGAATACAGCTGCTATTGTATTTATTGCTTTCCATTTAATCTTCATAGTGATAAAAAGAGGTAAGCAACACTGTTACTCTCATTTTCTAATGAGTAGTATGAGGGTTTTAAGCATTAACTTACCCAAGATCAAAGCCAGACAAGGGCAGGGTCAGAATTCAATCTATGCCCATCTGACTCTAGAGCCAGCACTTTTTAGTCACTGGGTTAAATATCTCTGAGCCAGAGAAAAACATTCTATTGTTGAGAAATCCTATTTATGAAGCCAACTGAGTCATCTGATTGCTTTGTGCCTATAACCTAGATCTAGGGGAAGCACAGCCCGAGGGAGAGGCACATTTTACTCTTAGGAAGGATATAACTTCCTCTTTCTAGTTTTTGCTCCCTCTGAACAAATACACTTTTTGTACCTATGGAAGCACTTCAACTTCTTAAATGAAAGGTTTTAGAAGTGTGGTACTGTGATTTATAATAAGAAATATATATATTTGGTCTTTATCCCCACTCCTGGCATGGAGTTCCTAAAACCCTTGGAATGTTCTAAGTGATAAGAACCATAAAAGTGTCTTACTATTCATCACAAACCCCTTTCAACCACACTTGAGTTTACGTGAATCAGGTGACTTTTGCAAAGCACATCAGAATGCAGGCTGGTTGTGGACAAGCCAACCAGTGGAAAGTTCCACTGGAGGGTTGGAACTTTCAGTTCTAGCCTGCTGACCTCGGGGGAGTGGAGAAAGGCATGAGATTGAATTAATTGTTATTGGCTAATGATTTGATCAATTATGTCTATGTAATGAAGCCTCATAAAAATCCAAAAAGATGGGGTTTGGAGAGGTCCTAGGTTGGTGAACATGTGGAGGTTTAGGTAGAGTGGCACACCTGCAGAGAGCATGGCCCCTCTCACATACCTTACCCTATACACCTATGTCTTCCATCTGGCTGTACCTGAGTTATATTCTTTTATAATAAATCAGTCAAAAGTACACAGATAACCCAGGTGTGGACTCATGATTAGCATCTGAAGTGCAGGGGTAGGGGGTAGGGAGCAGACTTGCAGGACTGAGCTGTGGGATCTCATGCTATCTCCAGGTAGATGGTGTCAGAACTGAGTTATAGGAAACCCAGCTGGTGTCAGAGAATTGCTTGAAGTGGAGAAAGATATGCACACTTTGGATACCAGATTGTAGGTGTATAGATTAGTGTGACTTTAATTCAAAGATTTCTGTGGAAGGTAATTTTAAATGACTGCCCCCCTTCCCATATTTCCAACTCTTTTCTTTCCATTTGCTGACCTCCAAACATTGTATTTTTAAGTCTTCTTTGAGTTACGTGAAGCCATATGGCCTACCTCCAGCCCATGAGAAGAAAATGCAAGTCTGTTGGGAGTACATTCTGAGAAAGTTTGTGCTCTTCTGATAAATGGGAAAGAGACTGTTGATCTTTGAACCAAGTCTACCCTAGACTTGTTCTACGAGAAAAATTAACTCAATTCCTAAAGTTACTGTGAGTTGAGTGGTTTCTTTTGCTCAGTTATGCTCATAACAGCTACAGCTCCCAATGTTTAACCATATTGAATTTTTTTTATTTAATTAAGTCAATAGTCACATAAAACAAATAACATATCTCCATTTTGAAGATAAGGACAACACTACCTATGGTGACAAAGCTGGTGCAAGAGCTGGAGCTGTAAGCCAGTCTCTCTAATACCTGCCTAGTGCCTTTGAAACTCTCAGTGAAGAAGCTGTGAATACCACGGGGTCTTTCCTGATCTTTGCATTAGAAGTATTGAAGAACTTCAGTACTATTGTGGGTTGATTTAAAATGGAGAAGAGGAAAATTTTTATTAGGAACAGTCCTCAGAAAGATGAAAGGCGTCAATTATGGGATAGAGAGAGATAGATTACAAATGTAATGAAGAATTTCTTCAGAGAGAAGCAGAGGAATGGGATAAAAGGGATATAAACTTCCATTATGGTAGTGAATAAGCTGAGGGTTTGCACCGAACAGGACAAGAGATTTATCTAAGTGTTTTAGTGAGTTTCCTTTATTCAAATCTAAAGAAAGGTTTGGTTAATGAATAGAGCATGGGTAGATAAAGAGAGAAAGGAAACAAGAGAGAGACAGAAGAAATAAGAAAGAAAGAAAGAGATGAGAATATGAGCTATTCTAAGCTGGAGTAACCATGTAAACCTCCTCAGCTGAACAAACCAATGCAGTGGTTTGCATAACCCAGATACCTGTCTTCTTTCCTTCCTGTCCAGAAATCTATACTGAGCCTTCAAAAAGGATCCTGCTTCAATCTTCCCACTGGCATTTGGAGAAAGTTGAGTGGTATTCTACATTAATGATGGTAGGCAGTCACACTGATAATGTAGTTGAAGGCTTCCCTTGGCAAAAAAGTCAACTCCACATAGCCTGATATTCTGATTGACTCTGGCCCAGGGCATTGACAGTCCTATATGAAAAGCAAATTGTTTGAGGCATAAGTCGTTGGCACCCAGCAATATACCAAGTCAGAATGCATCACAGGTATATTAGTCAAAAGATGGAAAGAGAATGAAGAGTTTGGATGTAAATACAGGGATCACAGCTTTGGAGCCTCAGGACCTGATTATCAGGCCTGATTGGAATGCCATAAAAGGAGAGGCTAAAGATATTGAGATGAACTACTTGGGCCAGAGACAGAAAGATGGTTAGAGAAACTTTGCCAATCTACTTATCCTAAATGGATGTGCCCAAATATTTTATAATGGGTGTGATCTCTGGGAGGTCTCATCTATACCGTGATTATAATTATCACCTACAGGTCAATGACTCAAATTTAAATCTCTTGTCTGGTTCTTTCCTTTGGAAATATTCCTTGGTTGTTGATACATAACAACTTCAAATCAGCTGAGCAAAGCAGTGCTCAGCTGGGTCAAGCTAGCTGGCTTTAAGTTGTGTTTAGGTCAACTCCATGTATTTTCATTCTGGGACTTAGGCTGGCGGAGGGGGCCAGTGGCTACCTAAAACATATTCTTCTCACAGAAGATCAAAAATAACAACCAAAAAAAAAAAATCCACAAGAGGACAAGTCAAACATGAAAGCATATTTAAAGTCTCTGTTTACATCTCATTTGCTACTATTCTATTGATCAAAGAAAGTTATGTGGCCTAAGCCAAGATCAAAGGGGGAGAAAATGCTCCTCCCACTGGTGAGAGTCATTGTAAAATTACATGGCTAAGGGTGTGGGTGTAAAATTCTATTTAACAGGTGAGTAAAGAATTGGGAACAAAAATCCAACCTGCCACAGAGCTCTAGCCCCATCTATCCAGCTGTCTACCAGAGATAAATGCATTTGGGTACCACTAAGGCACTTTAAATTCAATGTGGACAAAATTGAACTTATGATCTATGTCCTCCTTACTCCATACATGCACACACAGCTCATTACTTCTTATGTTTCCTGTGTTGGTGAATGGTACCCCTATCCATCCACCCACCTGCATAAGCTGAAATGCAAAGGTCATCCTTGGCATCCCTCTTTCTATCATCCCCCTCAAATAATCAATCACCAAGTCCTATTGATTTATCTCCTAAACATCTCGAGTCTATCCACTTTTCTGTTTCTAATACTATCCTTTGCTGTAGCTACTAATACCTTTTGCCTGAGCTATTGTGGTACATCCTAACTGGTTTCTTCATATCCATTCTCACCTATTTCTATTACTGCTTTGCTTTATAGAGGAAGTGATCATTAAAAATGCGTATCATCTTATTCTTTTCCTTAAAGCTTTTCACTTTCTTCCCACTGTCTTCATGATAGCTGTTGAAGGCCTTAACATGCACCATAGAGCCTGCATGTTCCAAACGTTCCTGATTCTGCTGTCCTGTTCTCTGACACTTTCTCTCCTCACCCCCGTACTTAGGTACCACCATGCTTACTTTCACTTCTTTATAGCTCTCAGCTCCTCTGACTTGGAGCCTTTGTTCATGCTCTTCTCTTGCGAGTAGGGACCCTCTTGACCATATGCTTTGCCTATTTAACTTTGATTTGGCCTTCATATCTCAGCTCAAATGTCAGTTCCTCAGAAAAGCTTCCTCTGATCATTAATATTACAACAAAGTCCTCATTATATACTTTCTAGGTACAAAATTCTTATCTTTCTGGCCCTCATCATAGGTTTTTATTATTATGTGATTGCCCAGGAAGGAAATACATGTTAAAGGAAGATTAATGAAAGGAACTTGTTACAAAGATGCTGTACTTGTGGGAAGCAACTGTTGATGAAAACCACTGCCATCCCTGGGGCTGGAGGGATGGTGGGGAGAAAGAGTATTATCAGAGCCCAGAAACTAGTGATGCCTGGTGGGTGCTGGATTCTTAGGGGAGAAGCCACATAGTGGGAGTTAGAGCCACAGACTGGACTGTCCAAGGAAGACATGGGGAGAGAGGAGAAATATCTCATGGCTTTCTCCTTCCTATAACTCCCCAATCTTGACAGTGTCTTCTGTTGGCTGAACTTCTCAGGAATCCAGAAGGCAAAAGAAATGCAGCAGATCAGGGGAAGTGCAGAAAATAGCTCTGATAGCAAACAAACATAGGCTCTTGACTAGCAAGTTACATATTTTTAAAATGAGATTATTTGCATACTACTTGTCTCCTATCTAGACTGAGCTCCTTGAGGAAGGGCTGTGATAATTTTACTGACCATTGATTCCTCACTGCTTTTCACTCCTCAATTAAAGATTAACACTGGTCCTTAATATTTGTTGAATGAATGAACAAATGAATGACATCCAAGAGTGCCTAAGAATGGGGAAGAGCTGGTCTGCCATATTTTGATAGGCATTAGCTTGAGAATGGGCATACTTCCCTCCATCTCTTTCATTACTCCAATCTACTTCCTCTTCCAGAAGTTTCCAATTAAGTCTTACCATCCTAATATGGTGGTTTATTGTTGGGAGAATTGACAAAAGAGAAGAAACTTTGATGCTAACTGTTCACATTTACACACACACATATGCCCGTGCACACAGTGTCTTTCTCTTCCCTCAGCCATAGGAATAGGCCCCTGAGGAGGGTCTTTGGTAACTTGCAGAGCCTATTCTCATCACATCAGAATCTATGAAAAACTAGGCAGATGTCAAGCTCCTGTTTTCCAAGGAAAACATTAAATAATGGTGTCCAGTCCCCCTGAATTTGAGCAGAATGTAAAATAAGATAAAAATCAAAGTGCTGACATTCATACTATCTCACAAAATGATTGAAACAGGTTATTTGCAAACATGTGTTTGGCCCTATTTCCAGAACTTATCATGAAAATATTTTAAACTGTTTTGCGGGAACATTGATATTTTGGGTAAGCTGTCTTGGAAATGGCAACTTCTAGGAGAGGTTACCATAACCATAGCCACGGATAGCAGGTGGTAGTGGCAGAATCTGAAGTAAAGTGAAATACCTTTCCAGGAGTCCTTTCTAAATAATTGTACCCGTTGTGCAAAATTGTATCAAAATCTCCCTATGTTGGCACTGGCAGTAATGTCAGGCCACAAAGACCAGGCCCCCTGGGCCCACAAATGCCCCTTTCATTCTGTGTTCTTTCCCTAGTACCCTTCCTGACCAGTGTGAGAGAGACAGGAATGTTTTGCAAACATTCCAGTTTCTCTCCTACCTTTCCCAGGATCCTCACAGGTAGGAAGGGTTACATGACTGGTTCTAGCTAATGCATTCTGGTTGGGAATGATGTGTGTCATTTCCAGGCCAAGGCATAGACAAGCTGCCACACTGCCTGATTTGGACTCATGTGCAGATGACCAGCTTGGGTCACTGAAACACACATGGAGAAAAGTTGCTTTAAAGAGTTATATGGACCCACAGGAGACTTTTTGTGAGCAAGAAAGAAACCTCTGTTATATTAAACTACTGAGATTTTGAGATAATTTCTTATCACAACATGGGCTAGCCTATTCTGACCAATAATGTGTGGATATAATAAAAGCAGAAAGCCTTCTAATACCCTACTTTTATATATTGTTTGACCTTTCCTTCTGTCTTTTCTCTTCCCTTTGAGAGTGTGAGGAGTATGTTGAGGTAAAAAATCACTGTCTAAAAACTGAGCTAATTTGGAATTTGGTTGTGACACTCTTTATTCCAAATATATTAATCTAGGTCTAATAATGAAAGAACTCCTGGTGAAAGTAGACAGGAAAAATTCTTTCAAAGCCACTGAATTTTCATTACAGGACAGACACCTCCCAGGGAACATTCTGGGCAGAACCTTTGGGCATCATGTTACCTGGGGAGGGGGTGTTGGAAGAAGGCTTCTTGTACCTCAAATGGTCATCTACCCTTCTTTAAGAACACATATTTGTTAGACTAAGACCTTGTCTCTTATTAGCATTCAGTGCTTAAGGGACATTTTAAGAGACACTCAGGATGCAAAGATAGGAGACTTCTATTGATGCCTAAAGGCATTCACAGGGCAATTCTCTTGTAGTTGTAGCAAGACATTACAACAATGGCCAGCCATGAATGAATTAGGCCAGAATTAGACTCTCAGAGCCTACAAGTCTGTTTCATCACTCTGTTTTATTTCTCTTATCTACTTATCACCATGTGAAATTATTTTTTTTTTATTAGCTTATCTGCTTATTAACTGCTTCCTCCATTAGAACATAGTACCACAGGAGGTCAGAAGTTGTCTGTATTCATCACTGTATCTCCAGAGCCTAAAAGAATGCTTGGCACAGAGTAGATGCTCGATAGTACATTTGTTAAATGAACGAATAAGAGAAGCACCCTGCCCATGAACATGGGTACAGCATCTGGAAACTCAAGGCTGGATGGGAATTCAGTTCTGTCTGGAGCAGCATGAGAACAAGGAGAGTCTGGAGGCATGGCTAACAGGGAAGGTGGAAGAATTGTTCTCAATGAAACCATGTGGAAGTAGAAAAGGAAAGTCAACTCTCCTGGTTAGCCTTAGGGCCAGTGCTAGAAGTCTGAGACTGCTTAAGTGGCTAAGAAATCCCTGGAAACTTCTGGTTAGCATTCTCTAGCAGGTCACCTTTCCTGATCAAGGGCACACAAGACATGTGGATGTAGAGCATAACACAAGGAAAACTCAGTTTTCTTTCTTCCTCTTTCTTTCTTTCTTTTTTTTTTTAATTTTAGAGAGAGGGAGAGAGACGGAGAGAGCATGTGAGTGTGGGAGGGGTCAGAGGGGGAGAGAAAGAGACAGAGACAGAGACAGAATCTCAAGCATGCTCCATGCTCAGCATGGAGCCCGACATGGGGCTGGATCCCATGACCCTGGAATCATGCCCTGAGCTGAAATTAAGAGTTGGGTGCTTAACCGACTCAGCCACCCATGTGCTGTGGGAAAGCTCAGTTTTCAAATGTGCCCCCAAAATGGATTTCCATGAGGCTTTGTAATATTTATAAAGACTTCAGAAGCTATATGGTTTTTGGGGTGTTCTTTCCCTAGGACCTGTAGGAATTAATAGATGTGCCATTTTGATGGCACCTGTTGACACATTCTTAGAAAAAGTCAAAGAGAAAGTAAATACAAATGAATTACATTTTTGCAGAACAAAATAATCCCTAAAGTAAATATTAAATCTGTCCTGAGCTGTCACTGCTTAGGCACCATTTAAGATCCTTGCAGCATGACCTTCCATGGGGTCTTGGGGCACTGGATTGGCCAGGGGCTGCTGCAGCACGGCCTGACGTCACTGTCAGGTGCAGCCCCAGCTGGAGGTACCCTGATTGCAGTCAGAGATGCTTGGACTTCTGAGGCCGCCACAACCTTCAGGTGTGGGGGAGTTCACACAAACCTGGGAGGCAAGCTTTTGGCCAATGAGAAATGCAAGTGGAGATGCGATACACTCTTCTCCCTTTCTCCCCCAGACAGAGGGCCTTCCTGAGTCTCATTTACAAGTCTTCACAGAAGAGTGTTCCCTGCGATCCAGCATGTGGCGGCCAGCTTGGTGATCCTTGCCTACTCACTCCCTTCTCTGCCACCTGGAGATTATATTCTCTGATAAATATTAGCATACACATTTTTCCTCAGGCTCTGCCTTCTGGGAATGCAGGATTAAAACACTGTCTAAATATTTCTTCCCAGGAATTATGATAAGCATCAAAAGGAAAATATGACTTGAAGGTTAAATATTTATTGTGTGCACATATTTTTTTTCACATTTATACCAAGTAATATAAAGACCAATTGCTTTTAGGATCCTATGGAAATTCTGTTAAAATAAAGTCCAGACTCCTGCCAACACAACTGTTCCTATGAACTGTAGGAAGTAGACCATATGAAGAAAGAATTATTATTTTTTACTAGCAAGCTCTTTGTAATTTCAAGAACTTTTCAGATTACTACTTTTTTATACCTTTGTACTAATACTACTTTTACATAAGGGGAAATGGACGAGAGGAGGTTGAATAGACATGTTCAAAGACAAACAATAAGAAGGTACCCAAATAGGGTATAAATGATCTAAGTTTTCTCCTCTTCAGTCAAGGTTTCTCCCTTTTTGCTTTCCTGCTTGCTTTTTGGGGCTGAAGTCGATTAAGAGACACACAGAAAGATGCACACAAGAGCCTGGAGGCAAAAAGCAAGCCCATGAGTTGACATGGGTGGAAAAATCAAATAATTTTTCACTTAGCAATTTCAACGTAAATAAACCTCAAATTTCAAATACGATCCTGCTACCTGGAAGATAAGTGTTCCACTCGAGCCATTTCTGTTCAGGATACTTTGCCCTATGACACAACATTAATAGCTTGGCTTGAAATGTATGGGTGTAACAAAAGTCCAGGTACTTTGTGCCAAATTATTGCATGCAAAATCTGAATACCAAGAGAAAGAAAAACACTGATTTACAATATAAAGAGAACGAAGAAGCAGGAAAGACCTCTACAGTTACTTCAAGATCAGGAGTCGTGGGCCTATAATTTTATTTTGCCATTTGAAGTGCTGTTCAAAAGATTTCAGGCATATTCCTTGTGGGGGTGTTTGCTTGGCATTCACAGAAAAAGGAAAAGAGTGATTTAGGGGTCACCAGTTAGAACAGGCAGGCTGTGCCAGCGGGTACCCCTGGGGAATTTAGTTCGTATCTGAGCCCAGAGTCCTTTTGGCTTCCCTGTATAGAAAGGACAAGTTGGAGACATAGAAGAGGCTTGCTGACTGCTCTCCTGGTGGGAAATGAGAAGTGTCCCAGGAGAGATCTTCGGGCAAGATGAGGGATAGAGGTTCTCCCCAGCAAAGGCAGGGTTTTCACTAGCTCACGCTAATGTGCATCTCGACATGAATTAGAAAAAAGCACAATCCTTCCCGGGGGCCTCTGTTGCTGTTGCCCTCATGTGATGGCTACTCTGCTGGTCACAGCTCTCCTGTAATGGAGACCAGTGCTGAGATCCCCCGTGGCCTTAGGAGAACTCACAGTGCTCTTGTGGTCCTCCCAGCACACTGAGACACACACCGTGATGGGACTAGGTTGTCAACTGGAGGAGAACAAAGGCACAACACAGACTGGAACTTAGCAACTCCAACCCGAAGAACGAATCCTAGCTTCCAGAGATTCAGTCTAACTAAAATGTCCTTTGAGTGGGTTCTCATCACTTAGGTCCTGACCTGCAGCCCTCAGGCAGAGACCAGTGAACATGCCCCCTCCCCAAATGTACTTTCCTTGGAATTTTGGCCTCACCATCCTCTTCCCCAATTTCAAAGTACTTCCAATCCAAAGGAGAGAGAGAAAGAGAGAGACAGGACTTCCCTCACCTTGTTCATGCCCTGAGACTCACCTCTTGGAAGGATACTTGATTGTCAGATGACCTAGTCCTGTTAGAGAAGGCAGATCGCCCCCTTCCTCTCAGGATGAGATCTGCCCCACACTTCAGTTAGCTGTGTAGCACACGTGCCGAGACCAGGAATCCCACCCCTGTAGCTCCAGTTTTCTCCAACACCAAGAATAGAAAGCAAGTCTGTGTTCATCTCTTGAAACAGCCTGGTGTTGGTGCTTATTGACTATAAATGTTTTTTTTAATTAATGTTTATTTATTTTTGAGAGAGAGAAGGCAAGCAGAGAAGGGGAAAAGAAAGAGGGAGACACAGAATCTGAAACAGGTTCCAGACTCTGAGCTGTCAGCACAGCCCCACGTGGGGCTTGAACTCACGAACTGCAAGATCATGACCCAAGCTGGAGTTGGACGCTTAAATGACTGAGCTACCCAGACACCCCTCTTTTCTTTTTCTTTTTAAACATGAGGCCAGATCCACCAAGTCAGATGTTATATTATCTTTCTTTTAAAAAAAAAAAAGCTTATTTGAGAGAGAGAGACAGAGAGCACCAGAGAGAAAGTGGGGGAGGGGCATAGAGAGGGAGGGAAAGAATACTGAGCAGGCTCCTTACTGTCAGTGCAGAGCCCTACTCAGGGTTCAATTGTACATACCATGAGATCATGACCTGTGCCAAAATCAAGAGCCTGACACTTAACCAACAGAGCCACCCAGGTACCCCATAAATAACTGTTTAGGTGAGAATCCGTCTCAAGAAAGCCACATTTTGCAAGCACTGGACAATCTACCTTTTAGTGTGAAGAATGTAACAATTCAGGGATACACTTTGCTAAAACATCCCATTTACACTGCTATGTAGTTTATGCCTTGAGTTCCTGGTGTGCAATGGACACACAGGAGGGCCAGGGGCAACAGGTGTGGCCATGGAAGGTCTGTTTCTTGACAGAACTTGGCTAAGTTTCCCTTGAGGGTGCGATCCATACCCTCATACAGGGTTGTCTCCCTTCTGTGTCCTTTGCAGTGTAGAACTATAACTTCTCTTCAAAACCAGACAGCCACGAGGAGTTTTAGTATTTCCTCTTTGTTTTGATGGTCTTTCCCATTGAGGTGAGAAGGCCCCTCTCTTCGTAGATTTTCCTATTTATGTATAGCAAAGGTGTAGGTTGATTCATTTGTCTAAGCTAATGGCGAGGGCTTGGATTAAGGCATGTCACTGCATACCCTGCCTTCTGAATGCCCTCTGTGATGAAACTGCTACCATTATTGAAAAAGGTGAGGTCAGGGTTCTGTAGGGCCTGGTTACGCAGGTATGGGCAGTTTGCGAATGCTTTCTCGGTCACCTCAGAACAGTCATGATCTGGTTTCTCTTCCTCAGAAGGTAGGAAAGATGTGGGGTTCAACGTCTGCCCTGTTTTAAGAGTGACCCATGGATTCTCGCAGAGGAGCCCCTGGTATTGTGCTAGCCGAGAGCTGGAGAGGCCTAAGAGACAGAGGGACCTTGACATTTAGTTCTTGTCCCAGGGTGAGCTTATCTGCCTCCTTAAGGAGCAGAACTGTGGTTGCTAGTGCCCTAAGGCATGGTGGCCATCCTGCCACCCCTGGGTTCAACATCTTTAACAGGGACATTACTGGCCGTTGCCATGGGCCAACTGTCTATGTGAGAACCCCGAGGGTGACCAAGAGGTTATAGAGGGGTCTTGCTATTGCTGAGAATCTGGGAATCCAGATTCGGCAGAATCTCTCAGCCCCGAGGAATTCTTGTAGCTTCCTCTTAGTTTGGGGCTGAGATAGGGAGGGGATGACCCTTCTCTCTGGCCCTAGTGCTTTTTCCTTGGGTGACGAGAAAGCCTAAGCATCTGCTGTACTTTTCCTCAGCTTTGAGGCCTGTAAGCAGTCCACCATGAACACAGACCTATTATTACTGTAGATTGTGGTTGGTAAGCCTAACCGGGGGACAATTTCTTCTTTGAACTCCTGGTGGGGATGGTGGCTCAGATAAGGGAGGGAGCTGTATTTACCTCCTTATTAGCTGCTATCTTGGCTGCTTTGTCTGCTAGACAATTTCCTCAGCAGGCTTGCTGTTGGCAGATGTGTCTTTTTTTTTTTTCATGAGACCCCATTCTCAACAGGAGTTGGAGGAGGGCCCTTGTGCCTTCTGCACAATTCTCTTGGGTATTGCTGGCAAGGAGGAGGCCATCCACATGCTGGACAAGGGTGCAGTATGTGGCCTCCCTTGGAAAGCCTGCAAGGTTTCTGGCCAGTGCCTCCCCAAAGAGGGCAGGCGAGATTTTTTTGATGCCTGTGTCTGGTTCGGTCCACTCAAATGCAAACAAGGTTTGGCTCTGGGGGACCAAGTGGAGACAGAAGGCATAAACGAGCTGGCAGAGACTGGGATCTGACTGAGGAGGGTATACAGGTTTGGACCACTGGGTACAAGGCTTGAACTGGTTGGTACCCGGCTCCTGACTTGACTGGCAAGTGCAGGGTATTCCAGGGTGTTTGGCATTCAACCAGAATGCTTGCTTTTTTGGATGCCTGCCCTTGACTCTTGTGGAGGTGGTATTGCTGCTGTCTCTGCGGTTGAGCCCCTGGGATTAACTCTACAATGACAGGGGCCCGATTGTGGGCAAGCCCGAGGGGTTGCCCTCGGCCCACACAGTGGGGAAGGCAGTCCTGAATTCAGGTGGGCCACTCAGTTACGCTTGGGCACCGCATAGCCTCCACTTAGATCCAACTGGGGGCTGGTATATTACATTGGCTCAAAGGTTACTTGGGTCCCCAGCTTTGAGAGTATATCTGGGTCGAGGAGAGGGATAAGGCACTCAGTAGCAGGAGAAACTCATGCCTTACCATGTGGCCCCTGAATTCATATAAAAGTCATAATTGGGCCCCCTGCTTTTATTTTGACCGTGGGTTCATGGGGGCCAGGAAGAAATGAGCCTGGTCCCCCTCAATCTAAATCTATTCTTGCTAGGCCTATGAGGTCTTTTTTGCAGGGTTCTTGTGCATAATGGCTGGGTTTCTGGGACTTTCCCTGATTTATTCTTTTAATGTCTTCTCCTTGCAGTAGGTTCACTGACCCCTTGCTAAGGAGGTTCTAGGCCTCCTCCATTTTGGTGGCTGGACCTTCCCCATACTTTTGTCGTGGCTCTTTTGTGCCTCAGGGTCAAATGCAGTGTAACCCTCGCATAGCCTCTCATAATAATCCCTGCTGGATTCCCTTTGCTGCTGGGCATATTCATGGGCTTCTTAGCCCCTGCTCGGATCTCCACAGGAGAGCCTCTTGGTACGGTGGCTGTGGACCGGCATCTGGAGAGGGCCTGCACCTGGCCAAGGGCGCAATCTGGGTACTGGTACAGGGGAGAGAGGATCTGCCAAGTCTGGAGGTGCTGAGATCGATGGTGGCAGAGTATTAGGAACCAGGGGCTTCATACGGTAGGGGCAAGATTGATGCTTCCTCCAGATCACCGGCGAGACTTTGCGGATGTCGGGACTTCTGTTGACCTTCCTTGGGCCACTTTGTCGAGGCGACTAAGTCCCTGGCCTGTCCCTGTTTATTGCAGGCAAATCTCACCCAAGTGGGAAGGGTTGGCAATCTCTAACCAGGAGTCGACATACAGGAACTGATAGGGTAATCTGGGGCTCTGGCGACAACATGCCAGACACGGCAGACAGGTGGGGCAACTAAGGTTCCCTCCGAGGGCCATCCTACACCAAAAGTGGGCCATTCTAACCCACATAGGGACCTTAATTTGCCTGGGGTCATCTTAATTTTACAGTCTCCTGAAAACCCCTTCTTTGCTCAGCCCCAACCCCATAATGTTCCTGTGAGGCGAAGTCGTGAAGACAAGCAGGGGGTAGGGGTGCCCCCTCTAATGAGGAGACCAGTCAGATGCCCATCTGGCCGTGTCCTGAGGGAACTTAGGTGACACTTAGCCGGAGCGGTCTCAACTTTGTGACTTAATGATCAGAAACTATTCTGATGCTGCCATAGACTATATGCCATTCACCACAAAATCACAGATGAGCCCACTCAGACTCCACAGACTTTTGGGGACCTTAAGGGTGCCCACCTGTGCAGCCACAGAACTGAACTCTGCAGGCAAGCCAGGCAGAGTCGCACATTCACACTCACATACGCACCTGAGGTTATTACATTTCCTCCCACAGAATTTCTACCTGTGAGACCAGTGAGGTCGCCGGGGCGTGATCAGCTCCCTCTTCCACCATGATGGGTGGGCCGGACAGGACAGGGCAGATTTAGGGCCCAGGCCTTACTGGTTTCCGACGTGGGTTCCGGGTCCTCATTTGCCAAGTCTCCTCGCATCTGGGGGTAACGGCGGAGCAGGCCCAGCCAGGGCCACTAAGCTGGAGACTGCCGAAATTCAGGCAAGGTGCACCTTCTCCTTTGCGATTCCTCCTTGCGTCACCGCCTCGCCGGTTTCCCCTAAACTGTGGCAACAACGGGCCGGCGCGGTTGGGTTTCCTGGTCAGGGAACCAAATGTCAGGGAAAGTGGTTTGGATCACCCGGAGGAAGAACCAAGCGGCAGCCTCGGTGGGCTCAGAGATCGTTCTCCAGAGGTCTGAGCCCCGAGGATAAGCGGCGGGAACAATTTTATAGTCTGTTACTTCCGGATTCCTCATTAATATGCGGGCGCGACAAGCAGGGTGGGAAGAAGAACCCGGAAGGAGAGTCTTCAGTCAGGGACAGGAATTTTCCCTATCAGTCCTGTCAGCCATCTTATAACAGGTTTTCCCCTATCAATATTTAGGAGGAGTTAAACCACTCACGCATCCTCCGAGTGTCCTCATTCATNTTTATTAATTAATTTATTTTTATTTTTTAAATTATTTTCTTAGAGACTATTCTCACTACTCATATCTACTATTTGCTATCTGCTCAGGACACCCTTCCCTCTTCTGCATCACCCTGGTCCCCACCACGCTCCCTCCCGACTACTGCAGTTGAGTGATGACTAACTACTAAGCACATGGAGTTTGGGCTTACACTGCCTGGGTTCAGATCTGGTCTGCCACATCTCTGTCTAGACTTGGGCAAATTATTTTACTTCAGGAAGCCTCAGTTTACTAATGTATAAATGAGAGATAATATTAGTATGAGGATTTAATTAGATAATGAAAAAGTATTTGTAACACTTATGATACATCATAAGTATTAGCCTAAAAATTCCATGAAGCCAAAGACCTTTCCTGTCTTGTCACCCACTCCATTCTGGTGCCACCACAACATAATGTATGGTGGCCAAGGAGTGCTCAGTACAATTTCATCTTTGCAAACTTTCAAGAGTATGGCAAATTGTATTATTGTTAAAAAATGTTTCTGCCAATCGCTTTGTTTGGAGGGAGGGGTAAAGGTATCAGGATTGGCTGTGTGAGTTGCTTTGGTTAATCAAATGGGAATGGGAATGTCCTGTAACATATCCAGCAGAGGCTATAAGGACTTGCATGCAGTTTTCTTTTTCTTTCTTTCTTTCTTTCTTTCTTTCTTTCTTTCTTTCTTTCTTTCTTTCTTTCTTTCTTTCTTTCTTGTTACCATTGATTGTGGGTGTAGGGGGTGGAGAGAGGGAGAACACTTAACATTTACTCTCTTAGCAACTTTCAAGTATATAATACAGTATTGTTAGCTATAGTCAGATCCCCAGAACATATTCATCTTATAACTGAAAATCTGTATCCTTCAACCAACATGCCTCCCTTTCCTCCTCCTAGCTCCTGCCAACCTAGCTCTTATTGCTACAAGTTCCACTTTTTAAGATTCCATATATGAGGGAGATCATACAGGGTTTGTCTTTCTCCGTCTTATTTCACTTGGCATCATGTCCTTCAAGTTTACCCATGGTGCAAATCACATGTGGTTTTCTAACTTCTCTCTCCCTTTGTCAAAAGACCTGCAATGTTCCAGGTAGAAAGAAGGTGCACTATTAGTAGGTCCTAGAGTAAAGTCAAGTGGAACTGAACTGGTGTTTAACTGTATCAGCCATGGAGAAAGAATAAGCGAGAAATAACCATTCCCTTGTTCTAAACCCCTAAAATTCTGGGATGGCTTGCCACTCTTCTTTATCCAGGTTGATCACTCAGGACACATGCATAAATATGTTGCTCTCAGTCAGCTACAGAATAGAAGCATAATGTCCTTAGCATGACTTACAAGGACCTTTACCAAAATTAGTCCAAAGATCAGCTCCTCAATCTACTTCTCCTTCAGTCTGTCTTGAGACACTCTGTTTAATCCACACAGGATTTTTTAACATCTGAACATCACCTTGGAGGCCTGTTTCCACCTCTCTCAGATCCTGTCTGTCGTTGGCACCTGACTTAAGGAGACAAAACAAGATCTTCTGACTCCAGTGAGTTTAAGGTAGGATTTAGAGCTGATTATTAAATGGTTTGCAGAATCACTGGAAGGACTAAGGGAACTAACCAGTGGAATTTCCAAGGAAGAAAGTCAGAGCACAGAACCGGCTGACAAGTCAGCTTCTGTTTGCTCCACAAGCACAAAACTGCCTTTCCCACGTGGAGGTGGCCCCTCCAGCTGCCTGCCACTCCACCATGCCTTTTCTGTTACAGCTCGACCCAATTCCATACCTGAATCTCTCATAAATGCATGTGTCTGGCAAAGTCCAAATCACACACACAACCACCAGATGCAAGGTCATTTGAGAAGTATCTTTTTTTAAAGCTTATTTATTTATTTTGCGAGAGAAAGAGTGGGGGAGGGGCAGAAAGAGAGGAAGAGAGAGAATCCCAAGTAGGCTCTGCAGTGTCCACAGAGAGCCTGACAAACATGAGATTCGAACTCATGAACCTCGAGAGCATGGCCTGAGCTGAAATCAAGAGTCAGATGCTTAACCGATTGAGCCACCCAGGTACCCTGAGAAATGTTTTTAACCTCTAGGCCTGCAATCCAGGAAGGCATCCTAGAAAGAGACTGGAATAAATGCTGATAATATCATTCCATACTCTCCAATGCATAGTTTATTAATTTCTATAGTGCTTTACCCTCGTTATGGACTGAATGCTGTGCCCCTCCCCATGCATGTATCAAGCCCCAACCATTAATGTGATGGTATTCGGAGGTGGAACATTTGAGAGGTGATTACATTTAGATGAGGGCATGAGGGTGTGGCTCTATGATGGGATTAGTAACAAGAGGAAGAGACCAGACCACCAGCTGTTTCTCTCCCCCTACCCCTCCCACCTTCCTCCTGTCCTTTTTCCCTCCCCCTTCCCTTCTTCCTCCCTCTCTCCCTCCTCTAAGGATACAATGAGAAGGTAGCCATCTGCCAGTCAGGAAGAGAACTCTTACCAAGAACTGAATTGGCTGACACCTTGATCTTGGACTTAACAAACCTCCAGAACTGTCAGAAGTAAATGTCTACTGTTTAAGCGCCCTCCCCCTCTAAGATTGTTATAGTAGCTCAGGCTACGATGACCCTCATTGAAGAACCTTCATGCATCTTGTTTCCTGAAGACCCCTTGAGAAGTAGAGAACGTGAATCATCATCCCCATCTCTGTGATGAAAAATTCAAGACTCAGGCAAGTCACATGGTGAAACCAAGACCAAAACTCAGGTTTGTTAGATGCTAGTCCAGCGCCCCTCCCAATATGCCCAGGAATCTCAATTTTTCTAAGTCTTAGGCCCCGAAAACTTAAAAATTGAGGGTGACAACTGCAGCTGCTGCTGTTTCTCTGCATAAGGCGCATTATCAGCGATGGTACTGGAGGGCTCCCCGAGGAAGAGCCCGCCCTCCAACAGGGTGGGAGAGTCAGCTGCTGGGAAAATAATTAATCCTCAGTCCTCTGATTCCTATTAGGATAGTGTCTCTCTCATTTTTTATCTTTAAATGAAGTGAAGTGGGCGCTATCAGAAAAGTGGTGCTTCCTCCTTGACTTGTTGGGAAGTTGGGGGGGGAAGCAAAAATATTTTCCACATTTTGATTTTCACTGGAAATTTTCACCGGAAGAGATAAATCTTTGTGGGCCACTCATAAGCCTAGAAAATCCTATTTGCTGTTATACAAATCTAACCAGAAAAGAGAATTATTGATTTTCTTAGAAAATAATGAAAAGCCATTAACGCATTTATGCCTACATGCCTTTAGAATTTCAGCGTGAGAATGTTTTTGTAATGTTTTCAGTAGCATTTCCTAGGCCAAAGAAGAAATACATTTTATTTTATTTTATTTTATTTTATTTTATTTATTTATTTTTTTTTTAAGAAATACATTTTAAAACTCAGGAGTCTGAAATATTCATTTTGTAGCCTGTACATCTATAAATTATTTTATTTTATTTTATTTTATTTTAAATATTTTGTTTATTTCTGAGAGAGAGAGACAGCATGAGCAGGGGAGGATCAGAGTGAGAGGGAGATACAGAATCTGAAACAGGCTTCAGGCTCTGAGCTGGCAGTCAGCACAGAGCCCGATGAGGGGCTCGAACCCACGAACCATGAGATCATGACCTGAGCCAAAGTCAGACACTTAACCAACTGAGCCACCCAGGCGCCCCTAAATGTAGAAATTATTGAATCCTAGAAAGTTTGAGCCAGACGAAATCTCAGAAATGGTCGGCCTAGTGGAATTTAACCAAATTTAAAGCAAGTAAATTCTTAGTTCAAATAAGATTTTGTGGAGAAATCCCAACCAGATAAGACAAAAACTGTTCTGAAAAAAGTGGGGCTAATGGCCAAGTCTGACTCATGTGGCCACTTCTCACAGTGCTCCCACTCATATGTCTCTAAGGAAACCCAGGCTTCAAACAACCCAGTTTCAAGGGCAAAAGTATGGTCCAGCTTGAGGCCATATACATAGTACCGGCACTGGAACTTGAACCTACCTCTTCTGATTTTTGTTCTTTCCTTGAAAAATCCCTGGGACAACATTTTCTTTAGTAACTTTTGCAGATCTCCCTTTGCCCTTTTTCCAAGCACACACCCACTTCTCACTGAAGCTTGAGGTTCAGCCATTTTTGCTAGTAGATCTGCTAGGATTCCTCTGCTCGTATGGGTCTTGCAGTCTTGCATTCCAAACCCATCCACTGTGCAAGGTACTCTGGATGCACTGGAGACAATTGTTCCTGACTTAAAGGGGTGGTGTGACAGTGGGTTGTTAAAAGGGGAAACCCAGAGATAAGAGGAATGAAAAGATAAAGATGTGGTCTTCACAGCAAATTCTAATTAATCTTGGACAACTCTTGAGACATGATTTTTGTGCTTCTAGGGTCTGGATATTTAAAGGCATAGAGCCAGAAAAAACCATCCCGTCTCTATTCTAGTCCTTTCTGCCTTCTCCACCCAAGCACAGCTCCAAATTCTTCAAGGCAATGGCAGTGGCATTTATTTGCATAAAAATTAAGTTAACTGATAGAATTTTCTCAAACTAAAGTTTATCTCCCAAAGTATTTCTTAACCTTTGGTGTCTACTACTGCTTGTCTGTCACTGAGAGCTAACAGATGGCAAAATTAATGAACATATAGCAAAGGAAGATTTATGCAAAACATAGAAGCAACTGATCCTGCTCAGGTTAGCAGCTTGTTTCTTTGCGACCCAAGGGATCATGGCTTTATGCTACATCCATCCGTACAGTATAGGCTGTCCTATGTTTGGCAAGGATTATTGTTAAAAATTCATATCATAATAAGAATATCAATTTTTGATATTCTGCATCATTGCCCAGAAGCTGGTAATAGTGGTAGTGTCTGAAAAGATAATAGGTGTTTGAATAAGAGGTAAGAGAGTGACTTTTCTTTGCATATGCTTTTTTATATGTAGAAATGTTTACCATGTGTGTCTTTTCAGTTTTCAAATAAATTAAAATTGAGATATATATGCTTTAAACACTCTGATGCTGAGGTCTCACCTCACAGATTCTGAACATGACCTGGGCAGTGAAGTTTTTTAAAACCTCCCAGGTAGTTAGAACATGCAGCCAAGATCAAGAGCCACTGCACTAAGCTATTACCAGAAACTCTTTTACTATCATATACTGGTAATTGTAAATTATTTAAAGCAGGCATTCATAAATTTTTTTTGAGCAAGGAAGGTCTCCTTTGATGTCAACAGTTTTCACAGTCTCTCACACCAGAGTTGACATATTTTTGGTATGTGCTTATTGCTAACAGATCAAATGTCCAAAGTTGCTAAGAATTAATTTAAATAAAATTGACATACATTTGAAAAATAGTAGTAGGTATATAAATATAGGTGAGAAGAAATGCCAGTAGTCTTTGCAGGTAATTCTACATTCTTATATCTTCTTATCTAAGACTTGTGTATCTACGTGTATGAGTCACCTTGCAAAATCCATAGTTCCTTAGAAGTCCATAGTCCATAAAGCAGGAATCATTGGAGTTAAGTATCACTTTTCCTGGACAAGACTATATGGAGACATTTTGACCTCTTGGGCAGGAAACAGCAAATAGCAAGTGTTTCCACTGTATTGACTTGAGATCTGCTTGTTTTTTCTTATTGCTTTGTTCAAATTTCTACCCAGGTCCCAGTATTCCCTAGAATACAAACTGTGCCCTGCAATTCTATTTACAACCTTTGCTTAAATATGCACCAGACTTTCCTGGGAAGTTTTCGGGGCCCATTTGTTTTGCTTGGAATGACAGTGGACAAAGCACAAGCCGTCTTATCCTCCTCGACCATGATGATGCCCCTGCTAAAACTAGCTTTTCGTGAAAATCCCTCTTTGAACCCTTTGTTAACATTGTGAGGTAACTAGTCCTTTACCTATTTGAACCCAGCCTGACTTTTCTCTTTAAAGTTATCTTGGCTCCCTTGTATTGGATGTCAACAGAAAGGCCCTGTGAGGATTTTTAAGGGCTATCAGCTGCTTTTGGGAGCCCAGGGAACCTTTGGACCTCCTCCATAACGTGGCAGTATGAATGTGAGAGCTTTATTAGAAGCTCATTAAAAGTAGAAAAATTGCCAATCCTGAATGCTCCATGCTATGTTACTCCCAATTTTGCGGTCATCAATTATATTTACTCTTTTACACTTCCAGCCAACCATCAAGTTTCAGTCAACCCAAATTAACATATGCTAATCTAAGAACAGCTTGATATATTGGATTTTCTTAGATATATTACCATACCATGCTTCTTGGCATGATTTTTACTAAGCCTTACACATTTTCTTGTCAGTTCTGAAAACTATGGATTGTTTTTTCTTCCCTTGTGCGTATCCTACTCTACCTTAAAGTTAAAAATCATTAAAGAAACAGAAAAGCATTTCACCCCTTGAATGTGCAATATATACATAGTTCCCAAGTTCTACCCATTTTGCAAGTGAGCAAGATTTAAGCCATCAATCAACCTGCAGTAACTTATTTAATTATATTTTAAAGGCATATGAGGTAATAGTAGTAGCTGAAAAGAAACCTAAATAGGCACATCACAGTTAACTAATAGTGCCAAAGGGTTCACCAGAATTTGCTTCTAAGTCCTCAAGAAGAATGGCTTATTCTTTTGTCGATTTTCTGCTTTGGCTGTTCCTCAGTCATTCCTATGATATTGTTTTATAATGAAGTGTTTCCTCTTTCTTTCTTTATAGTCTTTTTTATATAATCATAAAAGTAATACATGTTTATTATGGGAGAAAAGATGTGTTTTTAAAACAAGCCTTAAAATCTCCACTGTAATTTACTATCCAGAGATAAGCATTAACATTTGGTTGCATTTCCTTTGCTTTTTTCTGTGTAAATGTGTGTGTGTCTGTGTGTGTGTGTTTATACGTACATACACACAAATGTATAAACATAATAGGAACATATAGTATGCGTGTACATTTTGGTGTTCTGCTTTCTCTCTTAAAATTTGTTATTAGCATTTGTTTCCCAACACCCATGTCTCCTATTCTCACGTTGATTCCCCCAGTTCCCAGTCTCATTTCCTACCAGCCTCCCCACTCTTGTTTTCTCAGTCCTCACCTTGCTACCCTCCCTTAATCTATTCTCAGCGCCATAGCCAAAGGCATTTCTCTCCTGTGTGGTATTAATCATTTTACTCCTTTATTTTAATATTTTTTAAATGTTTGTTTACTGAGAGAGAGAAAGAGGGAGAGAGAGAGAGCGAGAGAGCGAGAGCGCAAGCTGGGGAGGGGCAGGGAGAGAAGAGAGAGAATCCCAAGTAGGCTCTGCATTGTCAGCACAGAGCCTGACACAGGGCTCCATCTCACGAAACATGAGACCAAGACCTGAGTCGAAACTAAGAGTTGGACACTTAACTGACTGAGCCACCCAGGTGCTCCTCCCCTATTTTAAAGCCTTTGACATGTTGCTTCTTTGCTCACAGGGTAAACCCAAGTTCCCTTTAGTTGCCTGCATGACCTTCAGCTCCTTGCCCAGGCCTATCTTTCAGTCACAGCTGGTTGCTTTCTCCTTTCATATATTTTGTCTGGTTACAGCGTTTCTCAAGGTATGGCCCACAAGCCACATGTTTTGGTCTTACAGAGCAACTTTTAAATAATGCATCTAGGGTCACACACTAGGTGCCTTGAATCAGAAGCTCTAGATGTCACTCTATTTTTAATAAGTTCTCCGAGTAATTTTTGAATACCCTACATCATGGAAACTTCTTTTCTAAGACTCCCCAATAGAAAAAATTAAAATCAATTGTTTAAAGGCATTTCTCATCCATTCTTTACCTCATTTGATCCTCCTTGCATTGCTCTGAAGTTGGTTTTATTATCATTCTACTCATTCCACAGATGAGGAAACATACGGATGAATCAAAGACATTAAGAGATTTGTCCAATCCACATAACCAGTAAGATCTGCAGATAACCTTCAAGTCTGCTTTTTCCAACTCCACATTCTGGGAGCTTTCCACTATAAATCACCAGCTTCCCACTTTGGCCTGTAAGGAGGGAGACTTTGTTCTATGTACCTTTAGTAAATGTATTCATCCTTCAAGACTGTGGTAGGCATCATAGGTGTTCTCAGCATAGTCCCAAATGCCATCTTTCCAGTACACGTGGGTTGTCAGACTTCTACTGCAAACACCTAAGAGTCTCTGTTTAACATCTTTCTCTTGACCCAAGCAAGAGGCAGACTTAAATGCCAGGGAGTCAGAGCCCTTAGGAGCTAATGGCAGATGGGAGCTACAGCTACACCACTTGGGGTGGGGTGAGGGAATTTTGAGATATGTTGCATAGAGCCCCAGAGACCTTCAAGTTCTTCAAGTGACACACTGCTTCACAAAGCTTCCTTTTATCCCCTCCCTTCCCTCTCCCTCTCACGTTCTCATTCTCCCCTGGTATTTTCTGGGGATCCCCTACCAAGGAAACTTCTTGAACTAGCATATATCTCAGGGTCTGCTTCAGGAACCCAACTTTAGACAAAGCCCCTGATTAAACATGGCTTTTGAATTTCAAGAGACAGAACACAAATCACACAACGACAACAGCATAAACTAATGCACACATAGCTGAGAAGTGCAGATACAGACCGAGCTACTGATACAGTCAGACGCACATGTACAAAGGATGCTAACCTTTCTGTGGCTTTCTTTCTGCCTCTTCACCTCTCTCCTTTCCCTGACATCTCCCTGCTTTGTTTTTCTTCATATGGCTTTATTCTCAGAAAGTATTCTGTGCTGAAACATGTTGTAACCTGAAGCAAAAGGAAAAGTATGCCCCCTTCATTTATCCGTATTTTTATATATTTTAATGTCTATGTTTTTTCCAGAAATAGATTTTTATCTTTTGTTATCATTGTTTAGTTTTTATTTCATAATCACAAACTTAACTCTGCAGTCCAGCTAGATTTGGAGGGGAGTTAGGAAAGTATGGAACCCATAGAGCTGCAGTAAGAGCACAGAGGTTACAGAGAAGTTCAAGCAGATAGTGGGGGAGGGGTCCTCTCCTCAGCTACAGAAGGAATGGTCTGCTGGTTAAGATAAAACCCAAGTCAAATTTATTAGATCTGTGCACAGTCAGCAATGGTGATCTTCTTGCTAGTCTTGCCATTCCTGGACCCCAGATGTTCCATGGCTTCTACACTATTCATGCCCTCTTTCACCTTGCAAAAGACCACATGGTTACCATCCAACCACTCAGTCTCAGAAGTGCAGATGAAAAACTGGAAATTGTTTATGTTAGGTCCTGCATTTGCCATGAACAAGATGCCTGGACCCGTGTGCTTCAAGATGAAATTTTCATCATCTAATTTCTCCCTGTAAATGGACTTACCGCCAGTGCCATTATGGCATGTGAAGTCACTAGCCTGGCACAGAAATCTTGGAATGATCCTGTGAAAGCAGGAAAAGTTATAACCAAATCCTTTCTCCTCCATGCTCAGAGCATAAGAGTTCTCTGCTGTCTTTGGAACTTTGTCTGCAAACAGCTTGAAGGATATGTGGCCCAAGGGCTTGGAATCCATGGTGATGTCAAAGAACACGATTGGGTTGACCATGGCTGGGTGGCACTGGTGGCTCTGTGGTATCTGCAAGGTCCAGAATTAGATTTTTAAAATATTATTGATGAGCCTGCTTCCATTACAGTTAGATTATAATAAGTTATTTTTAGTGTAAATAAAATATTTATATTTAAAATAATATTTTAAATTTTAATACACATACTTTTCAATTTTTTCAATATTTTTTCAACTGCTTTAATATTCTGAGACATACTAGTCATTAAAAAATAGATAAAAACATAGATATAGGGGGCACATTTTTCCTTTTACCTCAAGCTCCAATAGAGCTCAATATGACATTGTCTTCATTTAAATTTTTGATATTCTGTTTGTCATAGGTTATTTTATTTATTTAGTTTTTGGAGAGTTCAGGCAGGGGAGAGGCAGACAGAGGAGGACAGAGGATCTGAAGTAGGTTTTGTGCTGACAGGCCAACAATAGTGAGCCTGATGTGGGGCTCAAACTCATGAACTGTGAGATCATGACCTGAGCAGAAGTAGGATGTTCAACCAACTGAGACACCCAGGTGTCCCTGCCATAGATTATTTTAATTAATGTTATTATTTAATCTGTAAATTTAAATATTGTCTATCTCTATTTCTGAGTCTTTTTGGTACATCCTCAAATTTTGCAAACTGGTGTAACCACTGTGGAAAACAGTGTGGAGATTCCTCAAAAAGTTAAAAATAGAACTACTCTACCATCCAGTAAATTGCACTACTGAGTATTTACCCCCAAAGTACCAAAACACTAATTCAAAGGGATATATGCACCCCTATGTTAATAGCAGCATTATTTACAATAGCAAAATTATGGAAAGAGCCTAAGTAATGGGTAGGTGAATGGGTAAAGAAGGTATATAAAAAGGAAGGAAATCTTGCCATTTGTAACAACGTGGATAGAGTTAAGAGAGTATTATGCTAAGTGAAATAAGTCAGTCAGAGAAAGATAAATACCATATGATTTTACTCATATGTGGACTTTAAGAAACAAAACAATGAGCAAAGAAAAAAGAGCAAGAGAGACAAACCAAGAAATAAACTCTTTTTAAAAAAAATTTAATGTTTATTTATTTATTTTGTGTGTGTGTGTGTTTGCAGAACCACTTTTATTTTGTAAAATAACAAGAATTTAACAACCAGTAAACACCAGAAAAAAAAGAACATATAAGAGCCCTTTTCCTCATTTGGCTCAACAACCCTCCCAGACCTTTTTCTTCTTCATGGTGCTATCAATCCAGAAACTTGAGATAAAATTTACAAAGGCACTGGTACCCTGTTTAACTTAAAGATCTAGCAGTGAGTACCTCTAAAAAATGTTTATTTATTTTTGAGAGACAGAGAGAGAGAATGCTAGCAGAGGAGTAGCAAAACGACAAAGGGAGACACAGAGTCCAAAGCAGGCTTCAGACTTTGAGCTGTCAGCATGGAGCGTGACACAGGGCTTGAACCCACAAACCATGAGATCATGACCTGAGCTGAAGTCTGAGGCTTAACTGACTGAGCCACCCAGGTGGCACAAGAAATAGATTCCAAAGTACAGAGAGAACCAACTGGTGGTTACCAGAGGGGAGGGGTATGGGTGATGGGTGAAATAAGTGAAGGAGATTATGACTACACTAATCATGATGAGCACTGAGTAATGTATAGAATTGTTGAATCATATATTGTATACCTGAAACTAATAAAACACTGTATGTTAACTATACAGGAATTAAGGTAAAAAGTTTAAAAAAATAAAGTAAAGTAAAATAAAAATTTAAAAGTAGGTGCTCCCTGCTTATGACTGCTTCAACAGAATCAGCCACATCCCTCCAATGGCGTGATCTGTCCAACGGTTGATCCTGTTTTGATCCTAGCTGTTTTGGCCACGTGGCTAGCAGCCCAGTCCTCTGCTGACTGGGGCTGTTGTACCCTACCTGTAAGACTCTGGCTCTCAGTCTCCTCCATACTGCACTTCAAACATTTGCAGTTTATTTTATGTCAGTTTAACCTCAACAAAATTGTTTCACACACAACTTCCATCTCAGAATATTATAAAGCAGACGTCTCTCTGCTTTTCAAAGCCTTTGATACATCGTACATACTATTATCATCCCAATTTGTCCAGTTAGTATTCTCATTCTGTTTATGGCAGAATTCAACATAAAGTTAGTGTGTTATTCTTGAACGTGTGGCCCAAGAAGTCTCAGATGGGTGACTAACTCAAAATTAGGGATCATTGTTGTTCCTTACTTAAATCCTAAGAAAAGCCAGTCTCCTCCCTATATCCAAATGCTATTGCTGCCCTTTTTTTTCAGAAATAGACTCTCATAATTGGAATGCTTTTTGCTTTTGCTTCCTATTGTTTTAAAATCTCTTTGGGGCATCTGGGTGGCTCAGTCCGTTAAGCGTCCGACTTTGGCTCAGGTCATGATCTCACAGTTCGTGGGTTTGAGCCCTGCATCGGACTCTGTGCTAACAGCTAGCTCAGAGTCTAGAGCCTGTCTCTGCATTCTGTATCTCTCTCTCTCTGACCCTCCCCTGCTCACGCTGTCTCTCTCTGACTCTCAAAAATTAAAAAAAAAATTTTTAATTTAAAAAATTAAAAAAATAAATAAATAAAATTTCTTCATTTCCTGGGGTGGCTCAGTCAGTTAAGTATCTGACTTGTTAAGCGTCCCACTTCTGCTCAGGTCATGATCTCAAGGTTTGTGAGTATGAGTACCGAATCAGGCTTTATGCCGATAGCCTCAGGAGCCTACTTCGGATCCTCTGTCTTCCTCTCTCTCTGCCCCGTTCCTATTCACGTGCTCTCTCTCTCTCAAAAAATCAAATTTAAAAAATAAAAAATAAAATCACTTTATTTCCTTAGTTCTTCCTGAGAGAAGTCTAAAGTAGTGTCCCTCAAGTATTGTCCACAATGTTCACTAATCCACAACAGATATGCACAAGAAGTTGAGAAGAAGAGTATAGAAAGCATTATAACAATTTTGAAGAATAATTGTACATCTATTAAGCCTAATAATTAAAATATGAGCTTTATTTCATATATCTTTTTATTATTTTTTGCTATTTTTTTGAAGTTATAAATTATTTTAGTATAGAATATATGACTTCCCATTTGTAAAATAATTGAACTGAATATTGGCATAGAAAAATATTTATAGTTATAAAATGTTGTGGACGAAATGACACAAAGGACAAGACACACACAAAAGACAGACACAGACACAACTCCGGCCGGAGGAACAATTCTACGCAAGCCCCTCTTGCGGTTTATTTTATACCCCGGTAACTGGATACAAACTGAAATCTACAAGATGCATTCCTTTACCAATTAAGGGCAAGTAGCCAAACACATTTCAAGGACAGGGGGGAGCAAAGGGAGGAAGCGACCACAACATGTTTACTAAGAGGCCTGCCCACAACTCCAGCCTTCTCCTTACTTCTAAGGAGGGCATGTTCCCTCGTTTGCGAGCGGACCATTCAACTTGGATATTGTGTGCAGGCCTCCTGGCAGAGCACCCTGTTTGCAGGCATGCTTTGCCCAGGCAGGGAGCCCCGTGTGCAGGCACATCCCCGCGTCCCTAACCACGCTTTCTTGTGGTCACTGTCGGGCTCCCACACAAAATAAAAAGAGTAATCTTTTTTTAAAATATATTGACCTCTGAACTCTGTATAGGAAAACCTTTTTAAGAATACTATAAGAAGTAGTTTCAGTATGGGGCGTCTGGGTGACTCAGTCGGTTAAGCATCCAGCTTTGGCTCAGGTCATGATCTCACAGTTCATGAGTTGTAGCCCTGCGTCAGATCTATGCTGACAGCTCAGAGCCTGGAGCCTAATAGGGATTCATTGTCTCCCTCTCTCTCTCTACTCCTTCCCTGCTCATGCTCTGCCTCCTTCTCTCTCTAAAATAAATAAACATTTAAAAAAAGAAAGGAATAGGGGCACCTGGGTGGCTCAGTTGGTTAAGTGTCCATCTTTAGCTCAGATCATGATCTCACAGTTTGTGGGTTCGAGCCCCACATCAGGCTCTGTGCTGACAGCTCAGAGCCTGTAGCCTGCTTCGGATTCTGTGTCCCTCTCTCTCTCTGCCCTTACCCCGCTCATGCTCTATCTCTCTCTGTCTCAAAAATAAATAAAAAACATTTTAAAAAATTTTAAAAAAAGAGTAGTTTCAGTATAATAAAAAAGGTCTAGAGTTTGGCATCAGACTACAAGGTTTAATTTCTGCCTTTCTCACTTGCTAACTGATTTGGGGAAATTACCTATTCTCTGCCTTTTTAACTATTAAATAGTCATAATATAGCCATTATCATCATGAAACCTGCCATATATAGTCTAGAAATCTATGAAAATTGCTTTGAAGAAGGCCTGGCACACAGCAGGTATTCAATAAAGATGTTATCTGTTAATAATTTTTTTGAACAATTAGTCACATCAAGAGGTCAATAAAGTACCCAAATCCCTTACATTAAAATGTTTTAATTATTTATGAATATTAATTAGAAAATGACCTTTTCAGAGGCGAGGGCTATATCAAATCAATCTTTGCAACCCTAGACTCAGTGCAAGTGCTAGTGCCTGGTGGGTAATTGGCACTCAGCAAAGATGCCTGGAGCGCTCCTCTCCAGGGGGTAGGCATCCCTGGCTCCTCTCACCTTCCAATCTCAACTTTTAGTCTTTGCCTCAGAGCCTCCCTCAGAGACCCCTCTCCCCACTGGTGAACACAGCCCATCATGCCCTGTCACTCTCTGACCTACTAGCTTCTTTCCTTCCTCCCATCTCTTACCACTGTCCTCAATTCTCTTTTTCTCTATTGGCTTTCTTATTTACTATTTTTCTTCTTCCCACTAGAATATAAGGTTCATGGACTCAGGAAATTTATTTGTGTTTTTATTTGCTATTTCATCACATCAGTGCCAAGAACAGTGTTGGGAACATAGAATTTTCTATTCATTTTTAAAAATTTTATTTTAAGGCCATATCTATTCACAACCACTTGAAAATGAGAAAAACAAAACAAAATGTAAGACGTGAAACTCATCCTTTTACCACAGGTAGTTTGAGGGACACTGATTTAATGGGGCTTATCTACCTTTTCTGCACATACATAAAATAAGCCACAGGAATGTTCAGGGACTTGCCCAAAGGCTAACAAGTGGTTTTATTGGAGGACCAGCATAAACCCAGATCCCTGGATCCAGGCCTTGCGTTCTTCACTCCCTTCCTGCTGAGACTTCCTTGTCTTTAGCAGAATAATACATTGAGCATCTTAATTGTTCAAGTGTGTGAGTCCTTAAACTTGTATTGCAGGTGACCAACAGCATGCCCTTACTCTGAAACTTTTCCTTAAAACTGCAACAGATGATACATCAGAAAGTTGAGCTGAAACAAATCCCTGACTGGCGAGCAAGGCCAGGAGTTCTATTAGAACTGGATTTGCCTTGCTAAGTAAACATGCTTATTTGGTTTTAATATATTAGGCTTTGCGATTCAGAGCTAGATTAAACTGTCAATCATCCCCCCCATATTTCATATTGTTTCCTCTGGGCAGGGGCATGTGTGATGTTACACGTGTCTCGCCAATAAAACAGCCCTCTGGATTGAAATCTGTTCAGGACTTATAGCAAGATGTCAAATTAATTGTACTGAAATAATGAGTTAGCACCAAATGCTAATTAAATATTGATGAAAGTCATTCTTTCAATTATCTTCATTATGGCCCCATGTTTTATGTAGGCATTAAATGCTTGCAGTACGNCCCAAGGGGCAGATTAGAAATCAGAAGGCCCCTCTAAGTCACTACTGAGCTCTGCTAAATCATGGCTTTTTCCACTCTGGTTAACTTCTGGCAGCCTTTTCTTTTAAACACTTACCCTACCTTTTACTCTTTCCCAGACTGTAGGCGCAATGGTTGCCTCTGGCAAATATGACAGTTGCTAACATTTGTTGAGTTGTGATTCAGATGGTTCTCAGAGAGCACAGTCATTGTGCTGCCAGCATTCGAATCACCCAAATTACTATTTAACACGGATTACTATTTAACACGTAAACTCCCCAGCCCCGCACAGGTGACCCAACAAAGAAGGAGGAGGCCAAGAAGGTGGACGATACAGTTTGACAACTGATAGATGACAGCATTTCTCTTCCTGACTGTATAGTAGAATAGATCTAGGGTCTTTAACTTTATTTTTTTTTAACTTTTTTTTAATGTTTTTATTTATTTCTGAGAGAGAGAGAGAGAGAGAGAGAGACAGTGTGAACAGGGGAGGGTGACACAGAATCCGAAACAGCCTCTAGGCTCTGAGCTAGCTGTCAGCACAGATCCCAACGCGGGGCTGGAACCCACGAACCATGAGATCATGACCTGAGTCGAACTCAGATGCTTAATCGAATGAGCCACCCAGGTGCCCCTAGGGTCTTTTAAAACATAGTGACTTACCTGATTTTAGGTAGGGCCACAGCACATATGTGTATGTGTGAACATATGAGCATTAAAGACAGTATAATGGGTCCTTAAACAGTGTATATACTCTGCCATCTTTTCTGCTTGGAAGGTTTTTTCCACTTCTGTGCTTGAAAATTTCTTTCTCCATTCATTGTTAGTGATGCACNGGAATGTGAACTTACTTTGTGCTGGCTGGTCATTTTTCTGTTTTCAGATCCTTTCCTCTCAATATAATACATGTTCATGGGGAGAATCACGTGCCACCGAGATACCTTGTCACAAAGCCGTGGCAGCAGTACAGACTTGGAGTCTGGTAGCCTTGGGCACATGTGGTGAAGGCTGACTCCACCATTTGTTATTTACTGGGATTTTACATAAGTTATTTAACTTCTCTGACCCTCAGTTTCCTCATCTGTGAAGGGGAGATAATAAAATCTACTTCCAAGATTGACATGAACACCAAATAAAATAGTGTACAAGCATGTTAGGTATGTGATTAATCTCCAGCAAAGGTGTAATGCAAGGAGACTGTTATCTGAGTTATTTGTAACATGTAAAAGGGCTTGTAAGAGATTCATAGCAAATGCTCTGTAAATGTCATTTAAACAAATTAATTGGATTCTATAGCTGTTCTATATTCACTCACTGAGTCGAGGTAGAAATAGAAAAAAAAAAAAGAGCATTAGAGAGAGCTGGTTCTGTCGATGAAGGCTTCTGCATCTGTCATGGACAGCAGCATTCTGTCCTGTAGAACATGGCTTTTGTCACTCACCAGCTCACAGTCCTCCAGTGGCTTCTGATTGAATGCCAAAGTGCTCACCTTGTATGAATGAACCCTGGCCATTTGTTTAGCATCAACTCCTACTGGGCCCCCCTTGCTTACTGGCTTCCAGCCACACAGTTCTTTATGCGTCTTCTAGAACAAGCCAAGCAAAGGCCCCTCAGGGTCTTTATGATTTTGTGTCCCTTCTGGCTGGGTCCCTTTCTGCTTCATTGCATTTATGGCTGGCTTCCTCATTTCACTCAGGTCTGTGCTTAACTTTCACCTTACCAGAGAGACTTCTTGGTTACTCTACATAAAGCAGCACCCATCTCTTTTCTTTGCTCTATTCATCTTCCTAGAGTTTAGCTAGAGTACTTACTGTCTGCTTATTTTATCATCTTTCTATCCTTCTAGAAAGTAAACCCCATAACAACAGGAACTTCATGGGTTCACTCACGTATCTAGACGACTGCTTGACAGGTATGGAATGAGTTAATGACCAAAGGCTGGTGGTAAGAAGGGAAAAGTAAGTAACATTGCTGAGCACTTACTCTGCTGGGCCACGCTCTAGGCTATATAATCACTCTTTAGTATAATGTCCTTACTATTGCATGCATCTGCTCAAGACTCACAGGCAATAAATTGTTGCCAGTGCAAAGTCAAAATGTTCAAAATCACAGTTATGCTCTTTCCCCTCAGCCTGCCCTGGTCCCAGTGCAGATAGCACTGCTCAGTGAAGGCAGCAGCATCTTCCCAGTTGCTCAAATTAGAAAGCCAAGAGTTGGGGCACCTGGGTGGCTCATTCAGTTAAGCATCTGACTCTTGATTTTGGCTCAAGTCATGATCTCATGGTCCTGGGATTGAGCCCCAAGTTGGGCTCAACATGGATCTTGGAGCCTGCTTGGGTTCTCTCTGCCCCTCCCCTGCTTGTATTCTCTCTCTCTCAAAATAAATAAATAAACTTGAAGAAAAAAAAATAAGAAAGAAAGTGAAGAGACTTCCTGGAGGCACTCTCTTCCATCACTACCCATGTCAATCCATCATGGGTCTAGTGACTTTGTGTCCTAAATATCTCTCAAGTAGATCTGCTTCTCTCCATCTTTATTAACACTCTAGTCCAAGGAGTCGTTAGTTGTTACTTGGATCTTGTAGTACTTACTACCTGGTTGACTCTCTTTTCCACACTTGCTCTCTAACAGCCCATCTTCTTCAGAGACCTGAGCAATCATTACAAAATGCAAAACTGATTGTGCCCTGCTGTTCTTCCCTTGCTAAAATATTTCAATAATTTCCCATTGTCCTTAGCTTACTGAGGTCCTAAATATGGCCTACTGTGGTACCATTTTGTCCTTGCCTCCTTTCCATTGGTTTCCACCTTGCTTACTGTGTACTGGCCACTCTGACCTTGGGCCATGTTTCTGAATAATCCAGGCATCTTTCTGGCTCAAGCTGCACATTCGCATTGCCCTTCTGCCTTGGTGGCCCAGTTTTGGTTAGTTAATCTCTCATCCTTTTGGTTTCAGCTTCAATTATATTTCAGAAATATTTCCTAATCCCATCCCACAGTTTAGGGACTGATATGACCCATCAGCAAACCAGTGGCTTCTTCAACAGGGAGTTTACGACAGTTGTAACCAAGAGATTGTGAACTTATGCCTATCTTTCCTACTAGATTATAAACTTCCAGATGTAGCATTCTATGACATGTATTTTGTGGATGTTTTTTCATCATTTAGTCTAGAGTTGTGCATAGAAAGCACTCCACAAATGTTGAATTAATGAATATGACCTCACTTTGAATTGTGGACTTGATGAGGTTAGAGCTTGACTTTGAACCCAAGGTTGTCCAACTCTTAACTACACTAAGGTTCTTTCTGAAGGCACTGCTCAGGTCCAAAGCCAGCCGAGAGACCAAAGAGAAGTGGAGGACTAGAAGTTCCGAGAACCTGGGAGTTCAGCCTGGAAGGAAGAGCTGGGAAGCATCTATGGTGGGGCTGTCTCAGCCCAGGTGCTCAAAGGCCACTGTATTCTTCCTTCCCATCAGACTCTAAGACTGGTTTAGAGTTTACCTTTGTTTTTTCGCTCCTCTCAACTTAAAAAAAAAAAAAAATCCATGACAGAATATCACCTTTCAGGAGGCACACTGCCTCATTTGGAGCTGTTAAGATAAGGGAAGCGAAAGCTTAATTGATGGAGAGTGACGAGGTGGGTACTGCTGTGTATCTGAAAATGAGGTGTGTGAGTGGAAATTGGGTTTGTGGTGACAGTAACAGCTGAAAGAGGGCCACGCTGCTAAAGAGCAGCTAAAATTCACTCACTCATTCACTCACTCACTCATTAACTCATTCATTCAGGTGGTGATAGAGCTCCTTTTATGTAAGAAGCATTGATTTAGTATGAAGTATACAACAATGGAAAAAAAAGAAAAAAAACAGGTGGCACTATCCTCTTGGATCTTATATTTTGGTGTGAAAGAGACAGTAAACAAAACTTAAACATATAACAATATTAAGTGATGAGAAGCACTTTGAAAAAAATTAGTGTATGTAAGGGGATAATAGATAGGAAAATGGGGTAGGGATAATAGATAGGAAAATGGGGGTAGGTTAGTTTAAATGAGTAGTCAGAGAAGGCTTCTTTGAGGAGGTGACATTTGGGCAAAGATCTAATGAAATAGGCCACATGAATACAGAAGGAAGATTTCAAATAGGAAGCAAGTGACATACAAAGAAATTTGGTTCATGCTTTGGTTATGAGAGACTAAATTTTTTAAAAAGTGTATTTATTTATTTTGAGAGAGTGAGGGAGGGGCAGAGAGAGTAGGAAAGAGAGAATTCAAGCAGGCTCCGCACTGTCAGTGCAGAGCCCAGTATGGGGCTTGAACTCGTGAACTGTACCAAAATCAAGAGTTTGATGCTTAACCCACTGAGCCACCCAGTGCTCCTGGGAGGCTAAATGTTTAACAAATGTCAGAGGAGGTCATTAGGAAGATGTGACCACTGGATGACCCACGAGCTGGACCCCAACAGTCAGAGGTGCTTCTCACTTCCTTCCCTGTCATTGGAATGTACATTCCACTTCCTTTTCTTGTCCTGGAAGCTGTACCAAGGACACACTCTTGAGACAGCGGTGTGAGGCTGAGACCATCTAGATGGTACACATGGCTGGTCCCAGTTAAGGCTGCCATGTAAGTTGCTAAGATTTGACAAGTGGGTGCAGAGATCTACTTGTCATGTGGGCACCCAAAACAAGCCTCATAAATAAGTTCCCTTGCTTATTAAACCTGACACCTATTGGGGTATCTGGGTGGTTCCATTGGTTAAGTGTCTGACTTCGGCTCAGGTCATGACCTCATGGCTCGTGGGTTCGAGCCCCGTGTCGGGCTCTGTGCTAACTGCCAGCTCAGAGCCTGGAGTCTGTTTTGGATTCTGTATCTCCCTCTCTCCCTCTGACCCTCCCCTGCTCATGCTGTCTCTCTTCCTCTCTCAGAAAAAAATAAAAAAATCATTAAGAAAAAATTAAAAAAACAAAAAACCTGCTGCCTATCAATCTGTAGTGGCTGCCTTTCTCTGGCCTCTCTCTGCCCTAGTCATGGGCTGATTTTAGATTATACCAGGGAAATTCCTAAAAAGATTGGAAACCAATACCAATATTGCCCATGCCCACCATGGAAACTCAAGTGGTGTAACACAAAGAATGCTTATTTCTTGCTCATAGCAGAGGCTAGTGTGGGTTTAGTGGATGTGCTTCCCTGTATAGTTTCAGGGATTCAGGACCCTTCCCCTGGTGGCTCTACCACTCTCTAGCATCCCGAGTCCTCTCTATCCCATTGGCAGATGAGGAAAACAGATCATGTGGGAGGTTTTTACCGGCCAGTTCTGGAAAATGGCAGGTACCTGTCCTTTCTTATTTCACCAGCAAGAACCCATCACATGCCACTCCTATCGATACAGGAGGCTGGGAAATGCAACCTAGCTCTGTGTTCGGGAGGAAGATGGTTCAGGTTTGGGAGGCACCTAGCTCACCTCTTTACAGCATACATAAAGAACACAAAGGAGCCAGAGTGACTGTTGCAGAGGGAAGATGAAATTTGAGAGGGGAGCAAGTGCTAGGGGCAGGTAAAGCCTTTAGGTCACAAATTTGTACTATTTTCCTGAGTATATTGGCATACTACTGGAAGATTTTGAACAAGGAAGTGATATACTTGTTCTTTTTTTTTTTAATATTTTTATTTATTTCTAGGAGAGAGAGAGAGAGACAGCGTGAGCAGGGGAGGGTCAGAGAGAGAGGGAGACACAAGCTCTGAAGTAGGCTCCAGGCTCTGAGCTGGCAGTCAGCACAGAGCCCGACGCGGGGCTCGAACCCACGAACCGCGAGATCATGACCTAAGCGAAAGTCGGACGCTTAACCGACTAAGCCACCCAGGCGCCCCAGGAAGTGATATACTTGGATTTCAGTTTTCAAAAAGCACTTGAAAGCTCCTGAGAGACTATAAGGTAGGGGACAAAATAGGCAAGGATAGTAATTCATGGGAGAGGTGATGATAGCTGGGGCTAAGTAAGTCACGGCTGTGGTGAAGAGCTGAACAGATGTCTCACTGAACGAACGTAGTTTGGAAGGAAAAGCAAATAAGAGTTACTGGTAACTTGAATGTGGAGCCTGAAAGAAAAAAGAATCAGTGAAGTTTGCTAAATTTTTTGTGTGAGAAACTAAGTAGATGATTTTGCCCTTTACTGAGATGGCGGAAACTGGAAAGGGAGGAGGGGACAGAAATGGAGACTTCTTTTACAGATATTATATTTGTAATGCCTATTGAACAGCCAAGTGAAGATATCAAGTGGGCAATTGCATATAGAAATCTCACGGTGGGAGGAATGGAGGGATTGGAGCTAGAGATATCAGGATTATCAGGCTGGGGTTATCAGGATATTGGCATATGAAACCAAGAGATTATAGGAAGTCACTAATGTCAGTAAAAAAGAGATGAATTTTGAGGCCATGCTCAGGAGCGTTTCAAGATCTAAAGCTCAAATCATAGACTCATGGACTCAGAAATAACAAAGCCCTAAGAAGTTACCAGGTCAAACCTCTCATTTTTTTCAGTGAGAAAACTAAGCTCAAATGATTCCTTTGCTTAACTAAGATCACATCATTTGTCTTGGCAGAATTTGGTTACAATCCAGATATTAGGGCTACTTGCCCACTGCTTTTTTGTCCATCTGATAATCAAAATAATAATTCCTGTGGTGAAGGGTAAGAGAGGGGAATCAGAGGCACCTGGATGGCTCAATTGTTTGAGCAACTGACTTCTTGATTTTGGCTCAGGTCATCACCCCAGGGTCATGGGATCGAGCCCTGCGTGGGACTCCATGCTGAGAATGGACCCTGCTTAAGATTCTCTCTCTCTCTCTCTCTCTCTGCCCTGGCTTGTGTGTGCTCTCTCTACAGAAAATATAGTAAATAAATAAAAATAAAAAAGGGGCAATCAGTGAGATAAAAAAGGAAGGAAATAAACTGGAGAATATGTTTACCCCCCTTTCTATCCCCCTTTTCATCCTTCTAATGGCTGCAGAACACATTCTATATAAAGGATAAGGTATTAAGTCACTTTCATATTATTTCAACTTTGAAGAGACTGGGAGAGGACTGAACAGTAACCAATTCTGAGACATATTTCAGATGAAAGGGGGAAAAGCGCTGTTGGAAGGGGAAAAAAAGGAAAAACTGCATTCATTGTTTTTATATCAAAAGCAGACGTTAATCGGTTTTGTCTTTTTTTTTTTCTGGATTTGGGCTGTGGTTGGGGATTTGGGCTGAGGAAAGGTAAGGAGGCCAGACACATGATGGAAGTGATGGGGGACCAAATGAGAAGCATAGTCTCAAGAGGCAGATCCCATTTACCCAAACTGGGAAGAAGTCAAATATGGAGACTGAAAAATAATTATAGATGGTGTAAACATAGATGGTACTGAGAAGAAACTATCTAGACTGATAAATAAAGTACATATAGTGAACAGAAAGAAACAGATGAACATAGAGGAAAAGAAGAAAAGATAAAAAGAGAGATACAAACCATAAGAGACTCTTAAATGCAGAGAACAAACTGAGGGTTGCTGGAGGAGTATTGGGTGGGGGAATGGGCTAAAGGGGTGATGGGCATTAGGGAGGGCACTTGTTGGGATGAGCACTGGGTGTTATATGTAAGTGATGAATCAAAGGATTCAACTCCTGAAACAAATACTACACTGTATGTTAACTAACTTGAATTTAAGTAATTAAACAAACAAACAAACAAACAAATGTTGAATCATGTAATGTCAAATGGTGATTTTCTGACTCCACCATACATTCTAGATTTACTAATTGGCCATGTATTGTAAGATGAAACTTTCCCTTCTCTTACCTTTGTTTGTTCATTTATATCAGCATGTACTCATGGCTTCCTATTTTATTCAAGGAGTTGCAATATGTTATAATTATTCTTTTATTTTCATATTTATATTGTCCTGGGCTATACCAAGGAGGCCCCTTTAAACTGATTTATGTGGCCTTTTGAATTCTCCATCATTCTAGAGTGTTTTATTACTTCCTGGCACAAAAAGTTTTAGTCTTATTATGTCATTTTCTTGCCCTAGTCCTAGAGAGAATTATTTCTCTTTTTCTTTTTCCTTTTCTTTCCTTCTCTGCCTCTCTCTCTCTCTCTCTCTTTCTCTCTCTCTCTTTCCCTTTCCTCCCTCCCTCCCTCCCTCCCTCCCTCTCTCTTTCTTTCTTTTCTTTCTTTCTTTCTTTCTTTCTTTCTTTCTTTCTTTCTTTCTTTCTTTCTTTCTTTCTTTTTCTTTCTTTCTTTCTTTCTTTCTTTCTTTCTTTTCTTTCTTTCTTTCTTTCTTTCTTTCTTTCTTTCTTCTTTCTTTCTTTCTTTCTTTCTTTCTTTCTTTCTTCCTTTCTCTCTTCCTTTCTTTCTCTCTTCCTTTCTCTCTTCCTTTCTCTCTTCCTTTCTCTCTTTCTTTCTCTCTTTCTTTCTCTCTTTCTTTCTCTCTTTCTTTCTCTCTTTCTTTCTCTCTTTCTTTCTCTCTTTCTTTCTTTCTTTTCTTTCTTTTTCTTTCTGATTCTCAGGTAGGCTCCACACCCAGCACAGAGCCCTATGCAGGGCTCAATCTCATGACCTTGTGATCATGACCTAAGGTGAAATCAAAAGTCAGACGTTCAACCAGCTGAGTCACCCAGGCACTCTGAGAGGCATTATTTCAAGAAGCCCTGGCTCCTTTCAATGGAGAATGATATTAGGGAATCAAGATCTAACCTTCAGAGTGTTCTTGCTGCTAGAGCTTCTCATAGGACAGCATGAGGAAATCTGAGTGTGCAACCATACATATTCACCTCCATCTCTTTATCTGCTTGTGTGTCTATCTGTGTATCTATCATCTATCACAAACCAGTTCAGTCAAGCACTATAACGTGTACTAGCATTTCCCTTTCCTTAATTATAACTCTCTTATCTGGTAATAAAATGCCCAGTTTGCATTATTCTCAATGTATTTATTTATATGCTCCATCTCTTGATTACACCAGCTAAAAATTTCACCCTGGACACATTGGTCCCTCCTATCATACCTCAGGCCCCACTGAGACACTCGCTAAAAGCTTGGACCCAAAGAAGGGGGAAAAGGAAGTCCCCTGTGTATTCCAGGAAAGGAGTCATTGAAGGAGGTTCTCAGATATCTAATCTGCTATAGTTGGCAGAAAGCATTTTCCCTACTCACCCTCTGCTTTCTCCTCTATTGTCCACATTCATCACCTAAAGAGCCACTTGCCAAGACCTCAGTGTTACAACTGCCACAGGGTGAATAAGAACATGGCTGTCAGGAGCCAGTGTTGCTCAGTGAGCACCCTGCAGCCATGGAGCACAGAACGCACCCTCACTTCTCTGCCTCTGTCTACCACTCTGCCCCAAGGCCACTTAGCTTGAGCTCAGCAGTGCAGGGTTCCATCAGCTTCGGGCTCTCACCAATGCCCTGATGACTTTTCCATACTTTCATTAAATAACAGACACATGAACAAAAACAGTTTTGTATGGTCTTGCCTTTACCTTTTGTTGTAGACTTAAGTGTGGCTTATTGGCTGAATGGGGAGTGAAGTCCTTCTGCTCCTGCTTTTCTAACTTCCCTCTCACACTTCCCATCCACTTCCTACTCTCATAACATTCAAATTCTCCTGTCTTCTCTGAATAACCAAATATGCACCAAGTATACTGATGGATGTGAATAGGTCCTGGAAGAAAGAGATTGGAGTGACATCTGGTCTACAGCTCGGCTGATCCCCAGCCAGATCCCCATTCTCCTTGATCTTATGATCTCTTATACTCTTAATACTCAAAGGATAGGTTAACAACATCCTTTAAAGAATGGTCTGGGCAGCTTCTTATAACTGGCTAAGCCCCATGGAATTCTCAAGAGAAATGCTCTTCTCCAGAGTTGGCCAGCCATAGGTAACTCACACTAGAGCCAAGCTGAATGGAACAACAAATCCCATGTGGGGATTGATGGATCATTTTTGGATCATAATATGATGGTGGTCAGCTTCCATATCTTTTTCATTTAAAACATAACTCTATGTATTTCCTGCATTTCAGATAGTACTAAATAGCAGTTACAGAGTTGAATATTAATAGTACTACTTTTAATGAATAGTTCTTTTTTTTTTTCAAATAACTCACTGTATAGTTTAAGAGACAAACAAATGAGCAGATGATTGCAATGCACTATATGTGGTGAGGTGCCAGGAGTATGATAGAAATGTAGACCAAATAAATAGGAACTGACAGAGATGGGTGAGGAAATACTTTCAAGACCAGGTCATGAGCATTAGGTGAAGAGTAGAGTCAGCCATACTGAGTATACAATAGAAATAAACTCATTGAGGTGACAGAGAACTTGACACCTGGGGAGTGTGTGTTAATTAGTAAGAATATCAAGAAATAGCAAAGTCACAATAATGGTATATTGTACAGCACAATTTGGTACAGTCTTCCTGAAGGACCATTCATGTTTCAACAGTTTTGGTCTGTGATTCATCAATTCTACCATTATGAATTTATACTAGGGAAATGATCAGAGAGAAAAATATGCACAAAAATATTTATCTCGTTATTATTTTAATAGCTATTTATAACATATAAAGTACATATAGTGAAGAGAAATGTTGGAGTATTTCTTGCTGTTTCTTCCCACTCCAGGCTAAGACTAGTGTGTCTTCGTCCCTTTCAGGCTCCAGCTCTTGTTTAACATCTCTTCTTCTATAATAGTTTCAACTCACTGGGTTTTTGTAACACTTTCCTTTCCTTCCCCAGCAGGTTTAGGAATAGTAGGGATTTCCCACTGATGCCTTTCCTGGGTGCCTTAATATCCCTTGGTCATTCCTCTACCATTGCAGTATGTCTGGAAATAGTCCTTTTATTAAATTTTCTTCAAAATACCTTTTCAGGGTGTCCTCTGTTTCCTGCTGGAATACTGACTGATAGATACATCCCCTAAACTTTTAAAGAACCATTTTTGAAAGGAGGGCTTCTAATAATTCTACAAGTATAGATCTGAATGGATGGACCCAAAAGGTAGTTTCTCTGATTCTTAATTGACTATAACACACATTATTGAGCATACCAGAGGCCAGGAACTTTGCTAAGTGGTAGGGAAGAACAATGAACAAGAATAATGAAGAAGATCCATGGTCTGAGCAGGCTGACAGTCTAGTCAGAAGGACAATACTTCGCTTATAAAAAATATTTATACATTATTTATTATTGCATCCACATTGTACCCTAGTCAGATAGCATGTAACTAAGCTTGCATCTCAAGACAACATCTATTAACAAGTATGTAATCTCTAGACGCAGCTATTCTGCCATAGACTATATTTATTACTATCGCATAAGAAAATCAAGTAAAAATAATATTTGATGATTGTAGTTTAACGGACCTGTCCTTGGCCTAAGGTGCTAATATTCAGCATGGGATCTTCTATGCTGATACTCAGACAGGACCTATGCCTTAGTCAATTGGGAAAGTTTGGGGATGAAAGAGTTACACATTTTCAGTTGGGCAGCACCAGGATGTGTTTTGAAATGTTTTCTCCGTTACTTATTACACACTCATATTATTTGTGACTGAGTTAATTGTATTTTGCCTGTTTTCTCCCCACCTCTTACTACGGTGAACAGAAAGATGACCGTTCTTTTATTTTCAGCTGATGGGACTTTATTATATTGAGTTATAAAGGACATGAAGAAAAAACTTCTTGATTTTTACCAGAAAGAAAGGCTATAGTTTATTTCTTAACTAAAGTTGTTATTTTTGGTAAATGTCATCTATGAATAAAAATGCTTTATTATGATATACTGAAATATAATAGGGTTAAACTGGAACCTCGAAGCCAAAATACATGGAATTTGGGAGCCAAAGCAAATGGAACTATGCATGTTAAGCACGGGGGATATAGAAAAGACTTGGGGGTTTATGTTGATAGTAAACTTGACATGAGTCAATATGCATGATTACTAAGAATATTGTGACATTATTAAGTGACATTAATGAAGAAGAACATTTAAGACTAGGGAGGTAGTTCTCTTGCTGGACTCATTACTGGTCCATCCCACCTTGACTGCTATAGCGTAACTTTTTATAGTGTAACATTTAAAGGAGAAGCACAGGAGTTCAGCTGGTTAAGCATCTTTGGCTCAGGCCATCATCTCACGGTTAATGAGCTTGAGCCCTGTGTTGGGCTCTGTGCTGAGCCCGGCTCAGCGCCTGGAGCCTGCTTTGGATTCTGTCTTCCTCTCTCTCTGTTCTTTCCCCACTCACAATGTCTCTGTCTCTCAAGAAAGGAATAAATGTTACAAAAAAAGAAAGGTTAAAAAAGAAAAAAGGAGAAGCACAGAGGAGAGGCATGGGAATGGGTTAAAGGGCCTAAAAGCATGTAACATGGAGAATATGTGAAGGACAAGCAGAAAAGACAAAAATGAGGGTGAATAAAAGAGAGGGCTTTGAGCACCATAAATGTGGTCATGTCAAAGACTCTGTGGATGTGTAGCATGGAAAGCAAGCACCATGACCACTGGGTGAGGGCTACAGGTAGGCAGAGAGGGAAAAAAAAATAATTCTTTATTGCAAAATAACTATTTCTGCTGGCGTATATTTTGAAAATTGTTTTGTAGGCAACATCAGACAATACTGTTGCTGAATGGTGGGTGATTTGGTGCCTTTTTTTTTTTTTTTTTGAGGCTCTTTGGGGAGGTTAGCTCTCTGTTTTTTTCTGCCTTTGAATGATTTTCAGGTTCAAACTATTGCAGCCATACTTGTGGAATAAAATTTTGAGGATCCCAAAGCTCAGGATTTTATGTGCTGGAAAAGAAGTAAAAATAACCTCTGTTAACTGCTGTTCACCTGCCCTTGATGAACTTGTCCCAACAGGATATTCTTTCACATCATCATTTTATATGATTGCACAAAATTCTATTGCATAGATGTACCTCATTTTTCTTAACCAGTTTTCTTTTTTGAAAATTTCAGTTTGGTGTTTCATATTAATAATAGTGCTCCAGTGAATATCCTTGTTGCTCGATCTTTGCTCTTATCCATGACTTGCTCCTAAGCAGTCCAATAGCAGGGTCCAAGAATAAAGGGGTCAACATCATAAAGACTTCTGAAGATATTTCCAAATTGTCTTTGAGAAAGGCAGACTATGCAGTTTTCTTTCCTGTATACCTTTTTAATTGAATATTAATTTTTAAAAAAATTTTCTCATTTGTTAAGTGAAAAAATACCTTAATTTGTGTTAATTTGTTTAATTATGAAAAAGAAAGCTGTTTCATATATTTATTAGCCATTTTCTTCCTAATCTTCCTCCTGCCGTCCCCCTTGGACCGATTTTTTTTTCTCCCTCTCCTATCCATGCCTCCCTTCATTTCTTCCTTCCTTTCTATAGTTTCCTTGTCTCTATTGGCAAGATTACATCATGATGCTTCCATAACAGCCCCAGATAGCTCACCCCCAGGTTTATGTGACATGAGAAAAATAGATCCTCTATTCCCTTAAGCCATTCTAAGTTAGGTTTTGTATTCAGTGCAGTTGATAATGTTCTCTGCCCATATTTAATTGTGAAGACCATAATTTGGTTATCTATCTAGAAGAGGTCTTTAGACTTAAAAGGTATGAACACTTATTTAATAAGTGTTGTCAGTCAATGATGTTGTAATAGAGATGTGATGGTATGATCATAGTATAATGTATAAACTTATCAAATCACTAAGTTGTACACCTGAAATGAATGCGCCATTGTGTGTCAACTATACTTAAATTTAAAAAAACATTTTCAAATTTTATAGTTTTTAATTTATTTTTCTCTTTTTTGTGTGGTCTGTTTCAATATTAAAAATTCAGTTATCAAATTTATCCATTTTTGTTTTATGGCTTCTGCCTTGTCGTCATATTTGGGAAGACCTTAGTACATGATCATGTATTAAAAAACAGGATGGCATATCCATTATTCTCCCCTCTCACACTTATGGTAGACATTGCCAACTGACTGTGCCACTCGTTCTTTATTAGCCATTTTATTAGCCATTAGCCCTATCTGGGCCTCTTTTGGCAAACAATAAAGTTTCATGTAGCATAAAACTCATTTGCTATCCTTGATTTATACTAGTTTGTGTTTTTAAAAATATCCATTCCTATGTGCCATCTTAAGTCATTTCTCAGACATGATGGAGCATCAGTAAATAGAGAGATAGACCGGTCTACTGCTTTATTAACAATATCGGTCAAGCACCACTAAAAGCAGATAATTGCTATTAACATTTCATAGACCAGAAAAGAAATTGAGAAGAAACATATCTTTTAATCATGTAGCTTCCAGTCTAACAACAAAGTACAATTTAAATGATATCTCTCAAATGACAAAATCACTCATCTATCTAAAGGAACCAAAAGCAATTATGTAGACAGACATGTTTTCTTTCGGCCTCTTGCTTCTACTATATAGGCTCATATTTGAATATTCTAAGTGTTTGTGGAGGAATCTGACACCTGGGGTATTCAGGCCCATGCCAACTTCATGGGAGGATGGAAGGGGGAGGAGGTAAGCATCTCTGAACAATAGTTCAGAAATAGGAAGTAGTGATTCCTGAATTAGAAACAATAAGTACAAATCTTTAGAGAACAAAAAGTTCTTTAGTAGGATTTGAGAAACCAAAAGTAAAGGTGTCAGAAGCATGACATTTGTGAGTCATGGACATTTTTCTTTGACTTTTGATTTGGCTGATTCCCCTCATTCTCCCTCTTGTGACCCACCAGCCTCCTATTTTGCATGCAATACGCTGATGCTTATTATGATTTCTCTTCCTACTTTCCTTAGAATGGCAAACAAAGGGGCAATGAAGTTGTAGATACACATAAAATTCAAAGACATTGATTTTTTAAAATATGCATTCCATAGTTATTTTTAAGGTTTAATTTATATTATTGGATCCTGAAAGGAAATGCCTGGACAACCTCTAAAAGCTTCTCTCTAGCTAGTATCTGCCACTGTGCTGCTCACTGAAGATGAGTGGCTGGCTGCTCTGATGTTATCGATGGTGATACCACAGCATAAAGTAGGAAGAAATAAATGGGACTGGGCTTCATTGGTTTAACCTCTAGAAGAATCATGGAGCTAAGAAGAGAGGTTGTGGGAGGGGATCAATAGTTGACAAATGAAAAGAGTCTCGGTCAGTTGGAAAGGGCATTTATTTTCCCATGACGTAGCAGAATAAATCACTTGTAGAATCCGCATCTCAGGATTGTCTTTTGCAAAATAACGCTCTCTGTCTTTCTTTACCTAAAATCTTTGGGTACTACAGTACAAAGTTTTCTTCTACATTGTATAATTGAGAAAATAGAAATACACCACCTAAATTGATGCTGGAAGGAAAGCAAATCTATCACCACCATCATCACCCTGAACAAGTACTTACATAACATATAAAGTAGGTGGAACATACCATCATGGAATCTGCTTAATACAATGTGATTCCTGTTGCCATCAAGTTGTTTTCCCACAATAAGGTAGTGTATAGTCTACAAGTAGCATGCTTATGTTCTTTTTTATTGAGAGATTTATCTCAAATCATGATGTTTCTCTCGCTAATTCTTTGTGTAAGCCAAATTTATCTTTCACATTAGGGGGACTCTTAGTTGTATGTAATATAAATTTATTTGAGCTATTTCTTGGTTTATTTTACACTTGTTACTCCTTCTCTCCATCCATTCACTGTCCTTTTGGCTAGCGGTTACTATGTGCCACTGTGCTGCTCTATGCTTGGGGATGCTGAGCCCTGGAGACTCATTTTCAACCATCTTGTTGATTGATTTCTGGCTTGGTTTAACAACGGGAGGCGCTGTTAGGTATGAATGAGCGTAAGATGAGAGAGAGATCTAGATGTTCATTTCCTCCCTCTGCTCTTCTTTGAATGGTGGCTGCATTCTTTTGACCACAGCTCCCACCAGGCTAGGCAGCCCTTTCTTCACTACTCCAGATCCCCACTGGCTGTCAGCATACTCTTTCTTTACCCTGATGATGGTAATGGCTTCTAGCTGTTGTGCATCTATGGGTTCATCACGGCATTTTTCAGCTGGGAACAAACAGGTGCAGAATTTCAGTAGCTTAATATGATAGACTTTTGCTTTTTGTTCAGGTGATTTTGCTCAGGTNTTCTAGCTGTTGTGCATCTATGGGTTCATCACGGCATTTTTCAGCTGGGAACAAACAGTTGCTTTTTGTTCAGGTGATTTTGCTCAGGCGACATGAGGACTCTGGGTCAGCTGTGGCTCAGATCCTAGGTGTCTTCTCTTTCTAGATCCCTGGCTGAAAGAATATGATGTTTTCATGACAGAGGGGAGAAACTCAAGGGAAAGCCCAATCCAACACCCACAATTACATGTAAAGGTTCTGTATGGATAGAGCAAAGGTCAAGTGTACTCACATCTAAGTGGCCAAAGCATGTAACATAACCAAGCCTCAAGTCAAATGAGTGGGGACATACGCTTCTCCCACAGGATTTTCAGACTGGGCAACCTGTTTTCTGTGGGCACTCTGACTAATACACTTATCTCTAGGGGAAAAAAAGGACATTTATTACAATGATATATTGAGTAGTCTTACTGAGCCTAAAGGCAGGGATTGCAGCCTGCCCTGGAAATAAACCAGAATGAGAGACTTAAGTACACTTGGGACTTGCTTTCTCTTCTCTGTTCCTTTCTGTTTGTTTCCTTCTTTCTCCTTCTGTAGGATCGTTTCATTTGCTTCTTTACCTGTGTGTTGGAAAACACACAGTCTTTATGTGAATTATGGCCAACAGTCTTTAGGTGAATATTCCATAATGAACTGTCTCTTGGTCCTAAGTCTGAATTCCTAGAGAAAGCTTCTGACTGGCCTAGTGTGCAAGAGATGCTCATGCCTAGTGCTGTTGAAACAATCCAATGGGAAAGGTTGTATTGTACAAAATAGATGCTGGGATCCAACAATATTACCATATCGACTATGATATGTTAAATAAGATTGTTAGGAAAAGAAGGGGCTGGCAAGACCACCCACTAGGTTCCCTAGGTGCCCAGTACATCTGGACATCATTTTAGTTATGTTTTCCCCTTCTGATGATTATTTTGTTAAATAGCATTTATTAATTAAGTAAATGAGTTTATCTTTGTTTAGTTCAATATCTATTCTCTACTTAAAAGAAATCTGGGCTTTATATTATGAATGTTATGAAGACGATTATGTCTTATTTTTTAAATCTTTGATTTTCTTTATGTAAGACACTATGTCTAAACTTTCAATTTTTCTCAAATACAGAAAGAAAGAATACACCTTAAGTAGACATCTCTCTGAAGACACCTGAGAAGTCCAACTACCAGTCTACCTGCATATACAGCTTTGAGCCTGGTATAAGGATATTCTCATTGACATACCAGGTAAGTGTAGAGATGGATTTTGAATGAAAACAACGAAGTCTAATTGTTTACACTGGTTTTGGTATATCTATAATGTATAAGAAGTATCAGTAGCAAAAAAAAAAACAATGAAAAGATATTGTGCTTTAAGGTTCTTGTCATCCCTTACTGCTCACAATCCATGTGGTATTTACTTTCACCTCAACACCACTATGAGCCAGGCATATACCTCCATTTTGCAGATGAAAAAAATCCAAGCTCAAAGAGGTTGAGTAACTGGCTCAAGTTCACAGAGCTATGTGTGAATTTGCTAGTGACAAATTCAAGTCCTAAATCCAGGTCACACTAACTATAAACTCTGCTTATTTGTAAAGTATTTAGGATGGTTTTGGATCCATAGTAGGCATCGATAAACATTAGCTCTTTCTCTGTAAAGACTCTTTCATTTATATAATGCTATAATTTACATGGTCCTTTCAGAAAGTGAGGAGGGTGGGACTGCAATAATGATAGGCTCCATTTACCACATTAGATGCCACAGAGGCTCTGAGAATGAGTTGGCTTCGTAGAGTCTACTATGAGTGGGATCCTCTTAATTAAAGTTTGTAATATATGCTTTGACACAGCAAGTTCTGCAAAACTGTTTTATGTTTCAGGGACTACAGTCATTCTACACTTTATTTGTCATAGGGTAGATGACAAAAAAGACAGAAGGCAGAGGACATCCTATTTTTCATTTAGTCCTAGGTATCCCATTTTTTAGTTCATATTGAGCCATATGCTATTTCCCACATAGTTAATTCAGGAAATGTTCTTAGTGTCTTTTTATTCCAGTCAAGAGTTTTATACATAAGATATAATGACCTATTTAGTAATTACTATGCTGTGCATTATTACAACTACATAAAAGCTATGCATATATATATATATGTACAGACACAGATATATATGGATAAAGATGAGGAGGAAAATATAAGAATAAATAGATTTAATTTATCAGTGATGGCATTATGAGCAGTATTTTTAATTTTAAAAATCTGAGTTTGAAAGTGACTTATTCAATTAAAAAAGGAAACAATAACAGATAAATGTACCATAATGCTTCAAAATACACACCAAAGGAAGCATCTTGGAAAACTGAAGAAAACATTTTTAATCATCTAAAACACTCCAAAACATATTAATATATCTCTTTCACAATATACTAGATGTTTATACTATGATTTTTCTCTAGAGATGGAAAAGGCTGGCTATAGAAAATGGCTGGGAAATAGGTCTTGTGTTGTTTACTGTATTGGTAAATTTGGAATTATGAATCCATGTAAGTGGATTACTAACAAAAAAAAATTGAAAACATATACATTTCCTCCCTGTCTCAGTAGATGAAGCAGAGTTAGCATGATTCTGAAATTGTTGTTTCATTATCTTTTAAGAATTTCCCATCAGTATTTTATATGAGTTATTTGGGAAACCATTTTTTTTAGTATAACTTTCCTATGTTACCTTTGAGTGCAACTTATCATGTACATACCACTTAAAAGGCAATGGCTTTATCTGGGCATTGTGAGACATTCAATTAAGTACAAAATGTAATGTCTGGCTTTGGTGAACTTACTTTACTTTCTAGGACCTATGAAGAAGTGTAAATAATAAGGCAAGCTAAAAGTGTGTGTACCGAATTATTAGTGCAATGCTTAGACTCGAAGACACAATTTAAACAGATGCAGATCAAAGTGGGCTCAAGTTCACAGAGAAGTTTTATGCAATGTTTGTGTTCGTTATGTAGGGCTGAGGTGCAGTAACAAATCCATACTAATAGTTTGGTTACCTTGAGAGTGATATGTTGGCTTTTTTCTTATGTAGCAGTCCAGGATGGGCTTTCAGTTAGCTGCGTGGCTCTACTCCATGGTAGGCAAGACACTCAGACTAGCAGTTGCTTTACTTCTTCACTGTCTAGCATCTCAGGACCCTCAGGGCATCTCCCTGAGACAGCCAAAGGGAGGAGTACAGAGAAGCCTGAGAGCACTTTTATTTGAGTCTACTCCTGGAATGAAGACATCCCTTCCTCCCACACTCCATTAACTGTAGCTTGCTGCATGAGAGGTAGGGGAATGGTCAAGTTGGCCAGCCACATACTTGACCTCCTCTTGCAATGGGAGAAGGAGGAAGGTCCATTCTGGTGGGCAGCTGAGAGTCTCTGTTGCAAATGTGGGGAACATCCGTGATTGGGAAGGGATAAAAAAAGAGAATGAATGGCTTTAACCAAGCAGGAAGAACAGTAATAACCATGTTGTTAAGTCTCCATTTCTTTATCTAATAAACAAAACTTATTCCAGAGAATTTCTAAACTTGTTTCCGCCTTTACTTTTCTGTGGTTCTGGGAGCTGGCTTTCAATGGGTATTGTGTTCAGCTGGAGTAATGTGTTCATGTTTGAAATGGTGCATGATAACTCTTATGTGGGTAGAGTGGTTTTGGATAATCTCTGTATTGCAAAGGAAATTTTTTAAAAAATCAAGTGACAGATATTGATCAAGTAGCTACTCTATACCAGATACTTTGAGCCAGTGTCTGGGGGTGGGAGGACACAAAGAAGTTAATTCATTCTTTTTGAGGATAGATTACATACTATTTATGGAGGAGCTGAACTGGATGAAAAAAAGGGAAGATTAAAAATGAAACAGACTAATTTATATGCCCAGGATTCCAGACCTCACAGTTTGGGGCAGGAGATGAAGGCAAATATGAAATGACCGTGAAATATCTTCTATAAGATATTTTGTGAAAAAAAGATCTTTAATATTTTCCTATAAATGTTTCCCTATAATTTGTCTCTTACAATTGGACATACTATGTTTCCATTTATTTAAAGTTATGATTAATTAAGCTAAGGTTAACTGTAGTTTTACTGCAAATAAAAATGCATGACTCCATCCTCTATTTTATAAACTACTTAATTTAAGACTCTATATAAGGTAAAATCAGACCTTTAGGCAATTAAAGTATCTCACACAATTTACTAATTTTATGGGAATATATTTTGTGTTGAAATCACTGGAAAATTCTGCCAAATGTAGTGTTTTACTGATGTTAATTCTTACCCAGTCGTACCTCTAATATATCCCAAGACTCTTATCTTTGGATATGACTGCTGTATCTTGACTTTATTTTTCTATAGTTTTAGTTTTTAAAAATTTTATGTTCATAAGGAAATTATAACTCTGAAGATTTTGGAAGGAGAGCATTTCCAGCCATGTTCATGTTTAGTTTAGCTTCTAGATCATGTCTTGTTACACACTCACTACAATTATTTTTGTTTTGTCCTGAATATCTGTTTCAATTTATCTTTCTGTAACATAAGACTTGAGATTAGGAGTCAGGAGACCTGTATTTCAGGCAGGTTTGTCACTTAATACTGGGAGTGTTCTTTACTCATGGGGTCTTGGTCTACTTTTTTGTCAAATGAAGGAGTTGAATTAGACAATAGGTAAGTTGCACTCTTTGAAATATTACTCTTTTATATCTTAATATCGGGTTGTTTACTTTTCTTTATTTGGTTATCAGTCTATTACTGTAATTTTTGTTGTTCAAGGGGTCTGATCCCTTTACTTTTTGGGGGAAATTATTTTCAGAAGCTTATTTGAAAGAGCATAACTTAGGATGCTTATTTAAAATGTAGAGTCCTATAGTCAATGACATTGTAATGGCACTGTGTGGTGACAGATGGGAGCTACACTGGTGGTGAGCGAAGCATAATGTATAGAGAAGCTGAATCACTATGTGGTACATCTGAAATCCATGTAACATAGTGTGTCAACTATAATTAAAGGTTTTTTAAAAAAATTAAAGGCTAAAAGAAAGATGCAGATTACCTATACAAAATGTATAATCCCTATAGCACATCCACTAAATCAGATCAGACTCTCTAGGGAAATACTTCTCGGTTGTTAATGTGTATACAAAGTCATACGGGGATCTTGTTAAAAAGGAAAACTTCCAGTTCAGGGTGTCTGGGGGTAGGACCTGAGATTTTGTGTTTCTCACAGGCTTAGAAGTAACACTGCCTATCTGTCCACCACACTGAACAACAGGCTCTTGAAGCTGTAATGGCAGTCCCAACCTGGCAGAACCATGTTTTGAATGAAGACAGAATTAGGCAGATGTGGAATGTTTAATATGTAGCAATCACACCTAAATGTGGCATGTGGCATCTGAGTCACAAAAACAAGAAAGGTGTTGTAGAACGAAGATTAAAGAATATAATGTAATATGTATCAGGTGCTCTTTTGAGTGGCCATATCAGAGAACCACACTTATTGTTGCTGTTATTCTAATCATGAGAATGTATTGAAATTCCAAGTGCCAAGCAGTAAAAAGAAAATTGTTTCTTTTGTACTGCTTGCTGCTTTGCTGCATGCTGTCCACAGGCTCTTTCTCTCATTTCCCTTCCACAGATTTTATAGAGACTGTGGCTGGTATGATCACATTGTTCTTAGTCATGGAAATATGGTCTCTTTCCTGATTCAGTGTGATGAGTAAAAAGACTGTTTCTGTTGAAGGGTGAAAAGGTCTTCAAACTAGTTTGCTTTCTAGTAAGCAGTAAGCATGGAGAGACCCTGGAAAGATGCCTGACATATCCCTGATTAAATTTCTGCTGAGTGTGTGTGTGTGTGTGTTTAACTTAAAAAAATTTATTGAAGCATAATTAACAAACATAAAACATTATAGTAGTTTCAAGTGTACAATTATTAGTTTATTTTTTTTATTTTTAAAGGGTCTACTCTAACTTTTGATGAATTTATAATTGAGTGTAAAGTTAGCTAACATGAATGTCCTTTTCCTCAACTGCAATATTCAAAGACAAAAAATGGTTTTGTAGAAATGTATGCATTTGCATGTTTAAATGGGATCTGATTTATATGATGCCAAGTACCATTACTGACAATTATGTAGTCTTTGAAATAAAATTATGACTTAAAAATGTATGTGGCATATGTTCTACTCCAATTAAAATATGCCTAAGGAAATTGTCTTTCTTTTCCACAAACCCTGCTAAAATCCAAGAATTGCGTAAACCAATTTACATTTTTCCCTTTGCATGGATATGTTCATATCACTCAACATTTGAATATCAGTTTTTAATTATATTTCATGCTGTAATAATAATTATTATTCCAATCATAATGGAAGCTTACACTTACAGAGCTCTTATCAGGTACCAGACTATGTGTCAAATATTTTATGTGAATTACCCTTTTATTTTACATTAAAATCTTCATAGCCGAAGTGCTTTATTTAATATGTACATAAGGGAAATCTTAACGCTCACTTGTTTACACACACACACACACACCCCTCATGAGAAAAGAAACAAGAGGAGTCTTAAAAAAAACAACCCTGAAGTCATGTGACAGATTTAGCAAATTATTTTTATTTACATAGAAATGTGTACACATACTTTCTCTGTACACAGAAAATTCTAAGTATATATACATATATGGTTCCCACATATTTTACAATAAATAGTATTTTAATCTTGTTTCTAGATGAAAATAAAAAGATGCCTCAAAATATTTCACACTGACCACAAAATTGCAAAAGCACCTGATGAACTCAGAGCAAAAATGTCAAGCCTGTACTACCACACACTAAGCCTAGTACAATTTTTACAAAAGACAAAATCAAACACTGTACAGAGATCACCAGTAAAAGGAAAGGAATGGAGAAGCAAAGTACAGGACAGAGCCGTTGGCTTGTTAAACAATGCGGTAAAAGCACTGTTCTTGGTGAGACTGGTCTTCCTTCAGTTTAATGTATTACTTCAACTGATATTTTACAAATAAAGGGTGGGGGGATAAAGTTAACACCTATTATAAAAAGATTTCATGAATCTTACAAGTTCTAGAAACATTACTGGCCAACCAGACACCCCTTTTTGGGCTAATGCAAAGAGCATCCGGTTCTACATGGCTGGATGGCTGTCCATCCCCTCAGAGAAGATGGCAAGGACACCAACTGTGAGGATACATTGATGTTTAAGTGAATTCAAAAGCCTGGTGAATCAGGTGTCCTCATTGTTAGCACTTAATCAGTAATGTTTAAATATACTCTTTATTTCCACGTAGAATTCAATCCCTCATTCAAATAATTAACTATACGCAAAGAAAACTGAATCTGGGAGGCTAGAAATAATGAATCCATAATCCTGAAATTTTGTCAGTCCACTTCCAATTGTTTTCCCTATTCTAACCTCTAGGCAACAACCACTTTCAGAGCTGTTCTATATGTGTATATAAAATCACACTATCAAATGAATAGAATAAAGCTATAGGTTATAGAGTGAATAGAGATGTAATGGTATTTTTGGCAATCTCACAGCCTTGAATTTGGTAAAAGAATCTAAAAACATCATGACCTTCATTATTGTGGGACTGACTTAAAATATAACCAGATTAGCTTTCCCAACCCATCAATATTACTACTCAGACGAGTATCCTCAGGATGATGTTTATGTCACATCCCACTCAAGCTCAGATAATAATGTGTTCTGTTCCACTGTGGCACTGTAACTTCATACATGGGGTCTGAAACAAATTTTACCCCTTCAAATCTCCTATCAATAACAGCATAGATATGGGGAGAAAGACAACAATAAAAACAAGAAATTGATGTCAGAAATGTGAATTCTCTATCAAATACAATCTTTTCAGTTACTTTATGGAATCTGCTATTTTTAAGGTAACCTTCCAAAACATATTTCAAAGGCAGGCCCATTTCAAGAGCAATGTTTATCACATGCATAATTCAGTTCTTTCTCATTACATGTTGCTACCATTGATGCTTCTTTTAGAGAAACAACAGTATTTCTAGGACTTAGCCATCCTACAAGGGAGCGATGGCTTCAGACATACTTTGACTTTTTAGATTAAGGTACCAAAACAAACACATTACACATTTAAAGAGGTTTATTTTTCTTTCTTTTTTTTTAATTTGAAAATCTAATAGGGAACTAAAGTTCACTGCCAGAAACAAAAGGGATCCTTTATCATGAGGAGCTGGGATTGGTTCTTGGTCATTCTAATTAAATATATATTCATCCCTCATTTACATCACTGTGGAAAAAATTCAGCCAGAAGATAAGTATGGAGTCTCACTATGGTAATTGTAGTCGGGACAGACTTTCTGCACAAGTTTATAATCAACACTGTAAAAGGCAATGTAAATGCAAATGACCTTGAAGGGTTTGGAGCACAACCAAGACACATGGCTCTGAGTCTGCTCCTGGTAGCAGATCTTCGATGGGTCAAAGTTGCACAGGGCAGTCTTCTTCGCCCGGTCTGTTTTTTCATATTCAATGCGACAGTTGAAAGATTTGGACTCCTTGGTCTCCAAGGTCGACTGCGGGGAAACTTCAAATTCCACCACTTTGGAGGGGGGTACCAAACTCACTGAAACATTGCCCAGGCCTGTGGAATTATGTCGGAAATAAACACTGAAGGTTCCATTTCCATGGTCGACAATTTTCCCTGTGATGAGGAGGTTGAGTTTGACAGTTTTAATGTTGGAATGGAAATCACCCCATCCAAACATCTTCTTAAATTTTCCCGTTTTTACTATTGGCCTCCGTTTAGTTCTTGCCAATGGCTCCTGAACCTCCGTGATATTGGCCAGCCAATCCCAAAAGTTCTCCATGCTGTCCGCATACGCCAAGTGTCCAGGCTTTGGGACTGGAGACTGTTTAACAAACAGGCGCAGAGGATTGATGATCCTTGAGTGCACCACGTTTCCAACCAATGTCCCAGGCGCATCTTTGTCTTCCCAATCCAGCCCCTCTGTGGCACGGACCACCTTCTTACTGTCACAAAATAGCTGTTTGAAAAGAAGAAAGAGAAATAAACTTTAGGTTATGCTTTGAGCATACACACTAAAGCTAAAGCACAGGTGAAATGCTTGCAGTATTATTTCAATTTTTGATAAATAGCATTTCACACACACAGCTGGGATCAACAGTGTAATGAACGAGACAAGCATTTCATTCAAACACCGTAACATTGTGAGTACCAAAATTAAAATGTAATTAGGAAGAGAGTATTTCATTTTAATGGGTTGATGTGGTTTTAGTCTCAGCTTCCTAATCTTTACAATACTATCTTTCCAGATAGGAGGAAGGAATATGTTTTGGTATCTCATTCAATAAAAACATCCAGTTTGTTAAAAAAAAAAATGAAAACAAAAACAAAAAAGCATTCAATTTGTGAGGTCTTCTCTTTCAGGTAGACGACAACTCCAGAATGCTGATGGTTTCTACTAAGAAGCTAGAAAAGATCCATTATTAATGGATCGTTATATTATAAAATATTGATAATATTGGTAATGTTGATAATAAAAATGGTAATATTATAAAATATTAATAAGTTCTTATATTTGTAAATATTAAGGGCATTATTATATTCAAAGTCTTATGCATATTATTTCATAACTTGGTAATTCCATCTCAAACTCTGTAACAAAAAAAGGAGTGTGAATAGTAATAGAAAGTTCTACAAAAATTTTAGTTGAAAGATTATAATTTCAAATTTTCTGGTCTTTAGAGAAACAGAAACAAATTGCAAATGTATACTTTTAATTAATAACAGGCTACATGTTATTCAACAAATGTTATTACAACTGAATTATATACCCCGAAAGAATTGTTTAAAAGGCTACAAATGTTTTATGGATTCCACAGAACGTGGTTCAGATCCCACCCACTGAAACATAGAACTTAAGCTGTGTCTGATTTTTCTTTTTATTCTCTTTGTGGTGTAAGAATTCTCATAATTTCTAAAAATCATTTAGTTAAGTCAATATTGATTTTGAGGGACAGAATCATAATATACGAAACTGTTGCCTGGAGTGAATATTTATGGATAAGTTATGAAGTCCGGAAAATAGAGGCTTCTGGTGGAAACACAGATAGCCTCTTATCTCTAATGACACAAACCACTCTGGTAATGATTCTCCAGAAAACTGTCAGCATGATGAAAAGGATGAGAAAGAAGTGAAGCTGTATTTATGAACTGTATTTCCCAAACCTTTCAAACTTGGCAAAGCACCTGGTAAAACTAGTCTCAGATCATTACAAAAAATTATTACTTTCAATCCAATTTTGAGAAAAGAGAAAGATATAGCTTGGATTATAAATATTTCACTTCACTGTATGGTACAATTTATAACATGAGGTTATCTCTTATATATTCATAAAAGTTGGAAGTTCTAATAAAGCTTTGTGTAAAAATGTTTGCACCTATACCTTGTTCCCAAGATCACTTTAGAGTTGGAAACCAAGGACTTCAATATATGTGTGCATTTTTTTCCCCTTTTTTGTACTTGGNAGGTGAGGTTCATAATATATATATTTGTTTCTGATTAGTTTTCCTTCATCATGTCTAGTATTTTTAAAAATTCTTTTCCCTTAAATTACTGAGGTTTGATAGAAGGACAAATTGATGTAATGCACATTCTTACTATTTTGAGAACCTAAATGCATGCCACCTTCTTAGGAGCTTATGAATCCTGAGTTGATACTTCTTTCCTTTGCTGTTATTGAAAAGTTAGTGTATTCACCAGGAAAAGAAGAATCCTTACTCTGGATTTCTGGTTCAAAATATTCTGGGTGTTTCTGATACTGTAACTAGCTTTCTGATTTTGAATACTCTTAATTATGATGTGCACAAATCTCATTCAAATCCATGGGTAATAGCCCATGGAGTTCAGTACTGGCTTTAGTTATGACCTGAGTTTTCTGAGAACTGACGGATGCAGCCTAGTCCAACTGATGTGGCCAGCCTCTCCCCAGCAAGACATCCAAGGACACGTGGGCAGATAAGAAACCCCTTGCTGATCAAGGTCAAATTTCTTCTCTGTGATTACGATTCTTGTTGCCCAGATTCTATTATTTGTTTCTCATCCATTTTCAGTATTTCATAAGATGTGCCTTGCTTGGTCAATGCTGACAGACACACCTACCACTTGTTAGAATCTTGTACACAAGAAATTTACTTCCTGACCTCTACTCCCCTACGTGGTACAACTTCCAAACTTCTTTCCTCACTCCTGTCTTCCTTCCTCTCTTTTCATAGGGTAAATCCCTTCTGACATTTTCCCTTTCCAAATTGTTTTTAAGCAATCTCAGTTCTTACTTTTATGCACCATGTTGCCGATCTAGTAGAACTAAGACCCATTTTCTATTCAAAAACATTTTTTTACTTAGAAGTATGAGAACATCTTTTGTTACCAACAGCAACATGATCTTTTTTTTTCTTCCTAAAAATGTTTGTTTTACATTATACATTTTCCTGAATTTTTTCTGCCTGGGTCATTTTTTCTCATTTAGTGCTTGGCCTGGTTTCCTCCTTACTTTTCCATTATTGGAAACCTATAAACACTGAACCCATCTTTCAATGACAAGTAAATTTGCAAGTTAACTGGTACTGGACTTTTATTCATTGTAGAAGCCATTATAAGACAGATGTTAAGAAATCCTCTTATTTCTAGGACTTCTGCTGTGATAGTTCTGAGATTGCTAAATGATAATAACAAGAACAATAATAACAATAATAAATGATCATTTACTGAGTTTTAAAAAAATATGAAGATTTTCTTTGTAGTAATTTGTGTTGTAACAACTTGACCTGAACATATGTTGACTAACCCTAAACAATAAGTGTGTTTAAAAAAATACAGATCTAAGCTTATTAAGCAGATAACTTAGATGTGATTACTTGCTTTTAGAAAGGCTCTTCAACTCTTCAGAAAAGAGTTCCCTTATGAACTTAAAATGTAATTTAATTTCTAAAAAATGTAGTCTAAACAGTACTCTTCAGATTCAAACTTCTTCAAGGAGCTCTTGATTTTAAGGTTGGCTTATATAAAAAATAATACAATTTAACTACAGCACAGATCTATAATTGGCCTCTGTTCCCATGAAAATACTCATGGACAGTTCCTTAGATAAAAAGTAGATGTAAATATATTTTAATTATTTTGCTTTTCCCTAGACCATCACATTTCTAGCTTGCTTTGACAGCAATATTAAAGAAGTTGAGAAAAGCTGTGTATAAGCTTATCTGTTTACTACTTTAAACTACATGACAGTTATCACAAATACTGACTTCCAAATATAAACCCAAATCTCAAAACGTTATTAGATAATGATATATTGGCAGAAGAGTGTAATTAAAAGGATAAGTATATTGCTAATTGTCCTAATGAGCAGACAATTGTACCTCCTCTTCCAATTCACTCTCCCTTTGGCATAGCTTGTTTGGCCTTACCCCTGGAATATATTCTTAAAATGAATACATCACTGCCGAGAGGGCACCTTCCCCTAAAGCAGGTCTACAAAGAGTGTTGTATGATCTAAGTCCCCAAAGCTCATGCTTAACCTCAGAGACCTAATGAGGGATGACTATAACTATAGTATATATAGTTCTATAACCTTACCCCACACTCATCCACACACTCCCAGTATAGAATCAGCATGGTAGAAAAAGCACAGAGATTTGGTGCCTGATGACCTCACACCCCTCACTTAAGTGTCTGATGTGAGCCTATATCTCCCTTGTTGATCGATTGTAAGGACAAAATGAAAGACTGGATGGAAATTACAGAGCCCAATCTCTGGCAAGAGGCATTCAATGACTGATGGCTCTTGCATGGCCCAATGGATAATACCATGTTTCCTATTCAAGAACTGTCTTCAGAGGGTTGTATGAACTCTCAGGCCTCCAGGAAACTGATTAATGGTTAATCAAGCAACTTGTTCAGTGCCATATGATAAATTAATGACTGAGTAGAAAACACCCTTCTCAACCTCAGAACATCAATCAATCGTTTCCTCCTATTTCCAGTCTTGCTGGCATCTGAGTCATAGCCAGATCACAGGCACAGGTGAGCTCTCTTTGCCAACAAAATGTGTTTGTGGATCTTTGATTCTAACCTGCTGAATGAGTCAGCAAAGGGACCTGAAAGTACAAAGTGTCTGGCGGGCGCCCTCATTCCTGAACAGACAATTTCCATGCTACAACATTCTGGGAGAGACTGCAGGTGGTTCTGAACCTGTTGGCAAATTGCTCTGCCCAAGACAACGTTGTTAGATGTTATCTACAAAACACATGGCTATATCCCTCTGGTTACTTTTGTAATTGCTGGGACTCCATCGGTATCACTGCTGTCTTTTGTCCCATCATATTTCAATAATAATGCAAAAAACATTTAACTGCAAGCACCAAGTGGAGTTTTAAAAGGGAGAAAAAAGAGAAATTGCTGTGCTTTATCTGTTTGAACATTCCCTGATTTCCACACATTTATCAAAGTTTAAGTAATTTATGTCTTGGCAGGGTGTATCAATTTCACAAAGCACACACATTAGTGAGATACAATATCATATTAGCTTTTTCTGCATCTTACAGAAGAGCTCAAAAAGATTAATAAAAGCTCAAACCTTCATCAATTAAATGAAGCAGGTGGAAGGAAGGGAATAGAGGAAGAAGACTGTATTTCATTTCAATTCTTTGTTTTTAGGGGGAAAGAAGCTGACAGGTTCAAATCATTCATCATAACAAGCTGGAGTTGAATTTCACTGATAATTAAATGCATTTTTTTCCCAAGAGGCAAAGAAGCTGCAATGAATTTTATAGTAGCAGATGTGAGAACTGTCACAAATTATGGAAATAATTTATAAACTAAAAGCCATCTTTATCTGCAAATACTGTATCAGAAGATCCTTTTAAAAACTACATTTGTCATGTATCTTTCAATAAACATTTTAGAATAATTTTAGTTTACAGCGAAAACCTGTGTAATACAGAGTTACCATACACCCTGAACCTCATTTCCTATACTGTTAACCTCTTACATTATAGCACACTGGTCACAACCAATGAACCAATAATGACACATTATTATGAACTAAAGTCCATATTTTGCTCAAATTTCCTTGATTTTTCCTTAATGTCCTTTATCTACTTGAGGATCCTATCTAGAATTCCACATTACATTTGGTCATCATGAATCCTTAGGCTTGTCTTGGCTGTGACAGTTTCTATGTCTTTCCTTGTTTATGATGACATTTTGTATGTTTTGAAGAGTACTGGTTAGGCATTTTGTAGAATGTCCTTCAATTTGAGTTTGTCTGATTTTTTTCCTCATATTTACACTGGAGTTACAGGTTTAGGGAGGAAGAACACAGAGGTAAGGTACTATTTTTATCACTTCATCTCACGGGTCTATGTTAGCAACACACTTCATGACTATGGATGTTACTCTTAATATTCTGGCTTAGGGAGAGAAGATTTTCTTTTCAAAGTTTCCCTTTCATGGGGCACTTGCGTGGCTCAGTTGGTTAAGCTTCCCACTCTTGATTTTGGCTCAGGCCATGATCTCACTGTTTGTGAGATTGAGCCCTGTGTCGGGCTCTGGTGCTGGCAGCATGGAGTCTGTATGAGATTCTCTCTCGCCCTCTCTCTCTGCCTCTGCCCCACTTAGGCGTGTACTCTTTCTCTCACAAAATAAATAAACATTAAAAAAATAAGTTTTCCTTTCAGAATTTTCATAAGGATTGTTCATTTTTGTTATCATAAACTTAGTTTATTTAAAATTTTTTAGTGTTTATTTATTTTTTGAAAGGTGAGAGAGAGAGAGAGACAGAGTGTTAGCAGAGGGGGGCAGAGAGAGGGAGACACAGAATTTGAAGCAGGCTCTAGGCTCTGAGCTGTCAGCTCAGAGCCCAACGCAGGGCTGGAACTCATGAACTGTGAGATCATGAATTGAGCTGAAGTCGGATGCTTAACTGACTGAGCCACCCAGGCGCCCTTATTTTAATTCAGTGCCACTTGGTTTAGGATTATTATTATTTTTTAAGTCAGGCATTCTCAAGCATTTCAATTTATAACTAGTGCATCCCTGAATTATCTAAAATAACTTTAGAGTTGTTTAGGAAATCATATACTACTTATAAAGTATTTCAGCAATATTAGGAGCTATAAATGTGTCTGTCCTCATTATTGGCTATTTTATTTTAATTTAATATTAATTTCCTAAAAATTGCATCCATTTCAATACCTGGTAGCTCAAGAAGAAGAGCTTGTTCTATCAATATCTTACATAGAATTAGACACCGACTGTATCAGATTCAAATGTCCCTTTTCTTAGTTTTGGAGCCCATCCACTGTACTTGATAGAATATAGAACACAAAAGAGTGTTGTATATTCATAGTATTCTAGGTGCTACACCACCATGAATACTACTTGGTCTCCCGTGGGATATGGGACAGAGACACCTTTGCCATAATGGGATGACCCTTTTCTATATGTCCATCTGCCATAGCTTTGCTTCTTCCCTGTAGTTGTACGCTATAGTGCTAGGGTAGAGAAGAGGGGAGGTTTCTTTACACACAGCAAATAACAGAAAGGAAGTGAAGGGCATTTAAAGCTTTGAGCTTCTGGGGTTCAAATTCCATTCAATATATCCCATCCCATTATTGGTCCAGGGAGTTCTATTCTATAGTGCTTCTAACAGATGCTGTTTTTATTTGAAGAAATGCCAGTGGGGAGATAACTCCACCAGCCTGGCTGTCCTAGTCCAGTATTTAACAATTGTAACTGACATGTTTATTTAGCACCCATTCACTCTTCACTTACACGGCACCAGGGGAGTAGGAGAGGCTTGGATTTCTTAAGGAATGAAAGCTTAGCCCTTGAAGCTCACTGTTTCTATATACAGTTCTCCTAACTTAGCAAGACCAGACTGGATGACATTAACACACCTCGTTTAAGAAAGTAGGGAGCCTAAAACAGCTTGGAAATATTTCCACAAAAATTAGTTTATTGTTACTATTTTTTAATGTTTATTTAGTTTTGAGAGAGTGAGAGAGAGACGATCAAGAGTGCAGAGAATGGGCAGAGAGAAGGAGAGAGAGAGAGAGAGAGAGAGAGAGAGGGAATCCAAAGCAGGCTCCAGGCTCCGAGCTGTCAACACAGAGCCCAATGTTGGGCTTGGACTGATGAACCATAAGATCACGACCTGAGCTGAAGTCAGACGCTTAATCGACTGAGCCACCCAGGTGCCCCCTACAAAAATTATTTTACCTCTGCAAGAGTAAATTTATTGCTTCACTGACTTTTGCCTATATCCACAATCAGATGAATGGCAACTCTACTCCTATACTGCACTTGCCAATGATTGGACTGGGAAAAGAAATGGAGAGTCCCAAGCAAGTCTGTGCATTGTAGAAGAGAATCTGTTGGCACATCCTTCAGCAGCTGAATTTGCCCAAGCAGAAAAACAATTCTAAGAGCGAAGGAATGAATGAAAGAAGCAGGCACAAGGAACTCTATCAGAATAGGTTAAAAACCACGTCAGGGAACAGCTAGATATGGAAATAACAGTGCTTTGATATGCTGGAAGGAGTCGGGGTCAGGAATCCTGGGATGATAATCTGGCACTGTCATTTATAGACCCATCATCCTGGGTAAGCCACAACCATTTTCTCCAGGGTAAAATGGTGTGTGTGGTGGGGGAAGGGTTAGAGTTACACTTGAGAGAGAAAAAGGAGGTTGTGAGGTAGAAAGTGAATCAGAGTGAGGTGAGTCTGAGGGCAGGACACTCAAAATAAGGAGAATTCTGTAGTCCAGAGGATTGAGGTGACCCGGTACCATGGCCAGATGCACATGTTCATATTTAATCACTGATTCAACACGTATTTATTGAATGCCTTCCAGGTACATCATTCATGCACTAGATATTGGGAGCACATTGCTCAAGGGACAGAGTTCCTGCCTTCATGGGATTTGCAGAAGAGTAGGGAAAAGAAGCATTAATCATACATAAATATCTCACTTGTATATAATTGTCACGAGGTCCTGGAAATTTATATCTCTATCTCTATCTACACACATCAGTATAACAGGAAGGAGAGAGAGCTAGTCCTTTAGAAGGGAAGCAACAGTTCAGGGAGTGAATAGAATTGAGTAATTAATGCTTTTATTCTGATGAGAGAAATGAAATCCAAGATTTACTAGTTGATGGATGATAATGAATGAATCAGTGTCAAGAAAACGAATCGATCTTTGTATTTATATTCCTTTTGTCCTGTTCCAAATTGTATATTGATTTGTTTATAATTACTAATGAGAGTGTGATAACATTATAAGCCAATAGTTCTATTTCTTCCAGTGAAAGGTTAATTTTTTCCTTTTCTTTTTCCTCCCAGCTTTATTGAGGTATAATTGACAAACAAAATTGTAATATATTTAAGGGGTACCACGTGATGATTTGATACACGTTTACAGAGTGAAAGGATCCCCAGTGTCCAGTTAATTAACACATCCATCACCTCCCAGTTACCTTATGGGGGGGAGGGGGACAAGAATCCTTAAGAAAGGGTTCTGAGCAAATTTCAATTATACAATACAGTATTATCAATTATAGTCACCATGCTGTACATTAGACCCAACGAACTTATTCATCTTATAACTGAAAGTAGATGCCCAATTCTATTAACCATAAGTAGGCTCCAACATTCAGTCAGTGCTGAATTCCTGATTAGGAGGGCGAGTGCTGGCAGGTGGCAACCCTTGCAGGCCTTGTCTTTCACCCTGAAACCTCCTAAGAGCCGCTGAAGGTTTATAATACAGTTGACCCTGGAACAACATGGGTCTGAACTCTGTGGGTCCCTAGTTTTTGGTAAATACCAGACATTACTGTAAATGAATTTTTCTTCCTTATGACTTTCTTAATAATATTTTCTTTTCATTAGCTTACTTTATTGTAAGAATACAGTATATAATACATGTAACACACAAAATATGTGTGTTTATTGTAAGAATACAGTATATAATACATGTAACACACGAAATATGTTAAAAAACAGTCAACTGTATGTTATGGGCAAGTCTTCCAGTCAATAGGTTATCAGTAGTTGAGTTTTAGGGGAGTCAAAAGTTATACATGGATTTTTGACTGCATGGGGGTCAGCACCACTAACCCCTTGTGTTGTTCAAGGGTCGACTGTATATATTCTTGGGTTCTGGGACAGTCAGACCTTTGCCATAGTTGTGTTATAACCCTCTTCTATAATTGTATAGAATTTATATAATATATATAAATGTTGATTGATAATGAGCTAAGTATGCTCTGGATAGATAATGATATTCTGAAATAATGTAGGTTTGTTTTTAAGTTTCTAGGTGTGTAAAAACATGCTAATACACAGCAAATTTGGCTGGTATGTATGATTTTCATGAGAAATAATGAATGCTCTAAATAAAAGGTAAAACAAAGCAATCTAATTGTTTTTCCATGATCATAGCATCAAAGAGATGTCTGTACCTCAAAAGGATATTTTCAGTTTTCTGTCATTATATTGAATATAAAATATTTACAGCCTGTACTATTTTTCCATGAAACATTTGACAAAATATACATAAAGCACAATGCTTAGATTGAATAGGTCAGCTACCATTAGCAAGGAAGGCCACATCCTGGTTTTACACTGCACTAAAAATATGTAGTCCTCTGTTCATCAAAGAAAAAAAAATATCTGACTTTCCAGAATCAGGCAGAAAGAACTCAATGCTCCAAATTTGTGGATTGGTACCAAACAGGGAGGATTGTCTTTTCCTTAATAACAGGAATGGCATATGCTACAAGAGATAAATTGATACAGATCTGTACAAATATTTTTTAAAGGCAGCTGGCTTGCTCCCCTTGGATATCTGCAAGTGTTTATTAATGTTTTTTCATAGTGACAATTACTGCTAAGTGCCAGTTTGGAGGAATAACTGGTTTGTTTAATAGATCTGTTTATAATGTTGTTCATGATGGAGTCCATGTAGCTAGCCGTTAATTATTTTACTGGGGCTATTAGTTTAAGCCAAGAACCCCAAAAGTGACCACTGTTATACAATTTAGAGGTGGGTTGCAGATCCCATAATAGCTAAAGAATTATAGAGCCAATGAAGAAGGTGGTCTAAAGCCTCATTTTTAATGCCTACATATAGCTTATATATAACTGGACTGCTTTAACAATTCTGTCCTGTATCCTGTAGTTAAAACTAAAATGATAACCTGCTCAGCAGGGGAAAAAAAAAAAAGAAAAAAGAAAAAAAAATCCCTGTCATGATCAAACTCAGCATCCCATTAACTGTTTTGCTTGTAAACGAATCTTGGAAAGCATTTCTCTGAGTAGAAATTTTACAGAGTATTATCACTGCTGACAAAACAGGTATTACGTATCTGGTGGGAAACATACAATGCTATATTGATGATGAGCAGTACGGCTTGCCTTAAAGGCGTATTTCTGGGGCTCCATTACTGAATTGTCACCACAGATTAAAAGAAAAATGACATAAAGGGAAAGAAGGATGGTAGAATCAAACATATATCAATATATTAATTGTGCCTATTAATATCTTGTGGCATAATGTGGCATTATTTCAAAATTCATTTTGCAAGTTGAAAAACAAATGATTGCTTCGGAGAAGAAAGCTTAACAGTGGACATCCTTCCTTTCTGCTGAGAGTAGCAAATTCATTTTACCTTCCAGATATCTTTTAATAGTTACCCTTTACATTTTTCTAAATTGATACAGGAACTAACAGGAAACATAAATGTGAAGACAGAAATCTTAGCAGTAAGAGCCAAAAAACTAGATTGCAATGCTTGGCAGTACTTTTATTGCTAAGGTTAAATATGGCAATTCCTATTTTATCTTGATGACAGTAATCTGGAAAATCAATGACACAACCTCTGCAAAAAACTGCATGCACACACACGCACACACCCTGATACACAGAAATATCATGTGTATCAACGTATGTGTGCACGCACATTCCATAGTTTCTGCAAATGTTTAGGGGAAATGGTGTGAAAGGTAACTTAGATTTCATTTTGTATTAGTAAGATGAATAAAGGGGGCTCTTAAACTATGAACATGCTAGAACCAAATACTGAAGACGCCTTGTGGTAGGGGGCTACGAAGTGTTATGATGTCACCATACTTCCAGAATGAAACGGGGCAGACGGCAGTCTCATTTAGTGTAAGGTTTGCAAAGTCACACAAGGTATTATTTTGATAATATAATAGAAATAGAATAATAGAATAGAATAGAAAAAATAATGTAATATAATATATATTATGCCATAAAAATATATTATATATTATAAAATACATATTTTACATATTATAAAAATAATAGGATAGAATAGGAAAAAAGTCCTTTTGCAGTTAAGAAATAAATAGCTCAGGGACAACTGGGTGACTCAATCGGTTGAGTTACTGAGTCTTGGTTTTGGCTCAGATCATGATCCCACGGTTCTTGAGTTCAAGTCCTGCGTCGGGTTCTGTACTGACAGTGTGGACCCTGCTTAGGATTTTCTGTCTCCCTCTCTCTCTCTCAAAAATAAATAAACATTAAAAAAAAGACAGAAAAGCCTCAGAATGGTGAGTGGTATTGTCTGTTTTCACCGTGTGTCCTTATAAGCCTCCCCCAAGTTTTCAATGAGAATGAAGAGCTTCACGTGATAGGAACACACCAAGACTTCTCAAATACAATGCCTGGAAGAAACAGCATGAATGTGTCCTGACCTCTAAAGGTTGGCATTCAAAAAGGAAAGTTACAAAAGAGGGAAGAATAGTCAAGGAAGAGTGGAAATGCCATATATTGCATTTCTATGTCAGTGTAGGCAGAGTTTCACTGAGGAAACACGGGAGGAGGGGTGCAGAGAGGCAAAAGATGGTGTGGTAGCTCCACCCTTTTGAAGCCCAAGGAGGTCTTGTCAGCTCCGGTCTTTGCATCCATGGCTCTGCTCTCAGTCATTCTTTTTCCATCTTGTCCTTTCCCTGTACCTTTCATCAGTGCAGGCTGGCAACATTTCTGGTGGTATGCATTTCTTAAGACCTGTCAGTCACCTGTGTCATTCACTGGGGTTCCAAGCCAGTAACAAGAGTGCCCTCCACACATATTTTCTGGATAACTGTATCTCTATTCCTGGTTTCTGTTGAGATAGTTGATTGAATCCATGGGTCATAGACCTAATGTCTTTAGCAAAAGTTGTCTAGCCACACCTTTGGTGTTTTCTCCAGAGCAGATATGTTTGACTCTAAGTAAAGGAAATTATTCTTGATGTTGTGGGTGGAACTTATCCAATCTCTTAAAAACAATTACAAGAACCAATCCCTGGAAATATAGCTTTTTGAGTTTCCATTTATCTCTCCATCAATCCATCTATTTATTTATCATCTATTTATCCTACTGATTCTGTATCTCTGGAGAACTCCAGTTCACTGCCTTTTAATTTTAATAACTATATTCATGTGTGACCATCTTATTTTCATGACTCACTTATGCCTCTTACTGTCTTATATTCTCCACAGAACCTAATATAGGGGACACCTGATTGTGACTTCATCACTGGATCAGATTTGGGGTCAACTCTCTCCATGTTCTTCCAAGAGTAAGCTGTGAAAGTTCAGTTTGACTTCATATTGTTTATTATTATTTTATACTTTACTCTTCCTCTTGCAAACTCCTTGAAGGCAGCTACTAGGTCTTGCTCCCCTTTATGTCCCCAGCACTTATCACTATGCCTGATTCACAAAAACCAACTATATAAATCTGAATGGCAGTGTGTAACATCCTGGACCTTTCACAAGTTTTTATTTCCCTAGGCTTTGCTCTTAGGCCACTTTGGAAAACGTCCTAAATCCTAAATAAAATGTAGTCAATAAAGTAGTCAAGTAGACAAAACAGTGGAGATGCGGAAAATGGAGTTAGTATGTTGGCAGAATGGAACTGAATAAGAAGTAATGATTATCTGATAGAGGAATAAAAAAAACTAAATGGAAAAAAATTTCAAAATAACATTTGAAAAAGTTGGCAGTAACTACTGGAAGACTTAATTTACAGTGTGTTATGAAAGGGACCAAATTCTACTACTCTCAAGGGGTAGTTGTTCTGGGGATTTTATCCCACTTCCCCCACTTCTGGGGACTTCCACATAGAAGCTGAGATTCACTCACAGATCTCCACTGTTAGCCTGGAATTAATCTGCAGTTCAAGATCTACGGATCTAGCTTTCTAACAGACAGGTTCACTTTAATTGAGTCAGGGAAAGGACACAACACTAGCTTCCCGTTTTGCAAAACATGATATGATTCCTCCATGATGGTGTAAGTAGCAGTTAAAAATGAGGATACAAGTTTTTTAATTGGGGGTGGGAGCAGGGGAGCTCTTTGTTACAAGTCAAATGATTACAACGCCACCTCATATAATTTCTACTGGACTGACGTTGTGTTTGCACAACTCCATGGGCTTTTGTACCTTGCTGTCAACTGACACAGTGAGGTAGACACCTAGGGAGCTGTCTTCCAGTCATCTGATACCGGCTGACTGGTCATGGCTTCTTTCTCCCTGTCTGCAATCATTTGCAAATAAGGTCAAATCAAAATCTTTTCTGTCTCTCTGGTAAACTCTTGAGTAGCCTCCCTCTCCCATCCCCCGCCCCCCTGCCCTTCTCTCTCCCTACCCTTCTCCCATCACGTGGTTCAGAAGTCCTGGGAAAGGTCGAACAGGACTGTCCTGGGATTAGATGCTGGTTTAGGCTTACAGGCGGTGAACCTGGCTCTTTCTTGCAAACATTTCCTGTCAAGCCACACCCATCAGGCATCTGGCCCAGTATGTTTTCTAAAATCTGTGTTCTAATTGTGACCTTTAAATAGCTCCTTTACCTAGGATGGTATTTTCACAATTACAAAACAATAGAATCTTTTTTTGCCCTAAAGTAAGCTTTTGCAGAATTTTAATATATACAAGAGACACCAATGCCATTTATTAAAGCACAATTATAGGTGAGTTCAAGCTTATTATTATAAGCTTCACAAATGAGAGTAATAAGGATCTTAAGACTAACATAAAACTTCAAATCAGAGATTGTAGATGATTGTTGCAGTCATATCAGTCTCAAAACAGTTCATGGAAACATCTTCACCCTAGAGTGTCTTTGATGATCTAGTGGATTTTTTCACTCTCCACCTATCGGTGGGCCCACCATTATACTCCTACAATAGTGCCAGGATTGGTCAGTATCCCTTCACTATGCCAAATTATTTAGAGATCTGGACATTTACATATTTTTTGTTATATTCTCAAAGCTCAGCACAATGTCTAAAATAAAGTACATACGTTGAGTAAACATATATTGCTGAAAAAGTGTAATCCTTCTCCTAAAGGGCAGATATAATTTTAATATTAACTAAATGACTTGGTTAAATTTATGGAGGTTTTATGCATTATAAAATCATTCCTGGCCTGTACCCAAATGACCATATAATATTTTTAAGTTATTGGGAATCAAATTCAAAAAGTTTTACTGTGGTTTTCGTAGGGAACCTGGAGAGAAGAGCCATACTTGAGGAAGGAACAAAATGGGGTGCTGCAAACAAGTTCTGATGGCATCCTCGCCACCTGCTTGGGAGGCTCAAGCATAATCCCAGCCACTGGGATCCAGAAGACAAGGGTTGCTGGGCTTGGTTGAGGAGTATGGTCAGATTCAGGGAGGGGTCTGAAAAAGGGATGTTGCGGCTTACCCTATTTAATCAGGGAAAGGGAAAAGACTACTGTGAAGAGTGTCCTTTAGTGTCCAGGGGAGAATTAGAGCAGCACCCACTGAATTGCTAAGGAGACAGAGAAAGAGAGAGGGAGGAAAAGAGAGAGAGAGAGAGAGAGAGAGAGAGAAAACACACTCTTCTAANGCAGCACCCACTGAATTGCTAAGGAGACAGAGAAAGAGAGAGGGAGGAAGAGAGAGAGAGAGAAAACACACTCTTCTAGGAGTGTCCATGTCAAAGTAAAGGATCAGGGAAGAAGTTACTTAGATAAGTTATAGTGTTGTGGAGAGATCTGTTTATTTCAGACTAAAAGTGCTCTGGATCTGAACCACATAGGTAAATGCTCCATTTCTCACCCGTACAGCTCTCAGCTTTTGTAGACATATTAAAGATGTATTAAGTAAGCCAGAATACCTAATAACCAGTGACACCTTCCCAATATGTTTTTGGACAAGGGAGGAGCAACCAGTGATCCACTAGGTCCTAATGTACAAATAAGTATTGAGAACTAATCAGCCTGTTAATTAAACTCACTTCACATTGGTGCTTATTGAGCAACTATGATATAAAGACCACTTGGGGGAATATTCCCGCATTACAAACTTGAAGTGAAATAGATGGGTAGCCTGAAGTGGTGGCAGAGGAAGAAAGTGGTCAGAAAACAAATATCCAGAGACTGAGAAATTTGAAATGGAAACGTATCCTCAACAGCGCCCATCGCCTTATGTGAGGACACAGTCATCTGCATTTAGCTCCTTTCTGATTCCTTCTTGCAAATATTCTCCTCCCTTTGCCATCTTATCTCTCCCACCTAGTGCATCTCCCTCCACCAGTAATTGAACCCAGAGCCTTGAGTTATGCTCTAGCCCTCCCGTTTCCACCCTCCCACATCTAATTCATCACTAATTTCTGTATTCTGTTCCCAAATCTATTTTAAATCTGTCTCCCTCTCTTCACCTTCGTTGTCTCCTCCATCAAGGTGGTCTCTCTCCTGAACACATTCAGTATCTCCTGTGTGCAATCTTTCACTGACTCCACACAGTGACCTTTATACAATCCGGCCACGACTTCTATTCAAGCTCGTCAGTGTATTCCACTGCATTAAAAATAAAATTCAGACCCCTCAAATGGTAGGCAAGAACCTCTGGCTATGGTTCTTTCTGCCCATCCAATGGGCGCTCCACTTTCTCCAGGGCAGAAGCTTTCTGTGACCTTCTGTCTATTCCTCTTGAAAACCAACAGGGAACTTTGCTCGTGGTTTTTATCTTAAGGCACGTTAACGTTCTGCCTCATTTTGCTTTTTCTCACTAGATTGCAAGTTGACTTAGGGTCTCGCATAACGTCCATTCCACACATATTTTGGGGAGCACTTCTGCATTGCAGGCCCTGGGCTGGGCAATGAGGTGCAGCAATTAGTAAGACAAACCTTCCACTTTATGGAGCGTAGTGTCTAGTGGGGAAGACTGACAGAAACTTTGTAAACAAATGCATTTATGATGTAAAAACAAACTGTAGAAGTGTGGAAAGGAAAACCACCAGAGAATAGGGCAGGTCACGTTAGAGTGGGTGGTACTTAAGCTCACAGGGACAGAATTACAGGAACAGCACAGAAGTAGTGTTGTGGACAGCGGGGGGCAGCTCATGAAAGGCCTCATGACCAGATGAATCTGGGTGGATTCCAAGAATTTTATGAAGGCGTTTAGTGGCAGGAGAAAAGACACAAGGTGATTTTGAAGGAGTAAGCAGATCCCTTGGGCACTGCATCTTACTTATAAGAAGTGTTTAATAAATATTTGTTGAGTTTTCAAGAGAAGAATATATGCCTACTGCAAAGTTACACAGGTTAATACACTGAGGCCTTTAGGAAAAAAATCTAGAACTAAGGTCTTCACATTCCCTGTTGAGAGCCCTTTCTAGTATCACTATAGACTATTAAATATAAATGAAGAGACAGAAGTAGTTTGGAGATGTGATTACTCAGCATCTGAAGATGACAATTCCAGCTTCTGTCATGCACAGATTGAAATTAATGATTGACATGCATTAATCAACAGTCTTTTATCAGAATGGGTGATGGCTATTGATAGTTTTCCTGAGTTTATCTTCATTCTAGGAACAAATATTGTTCTCTGCCTGGATACTCCCTCTTCCCTGAACTCCTTTTGGCTAATGATGGCCTGTGTATTTTCTACATCAAGGAAGCTTTTCCTCACTATTGGAACTGAGTTATAACTCTCTAACATATGCACTCTTAAAATGTGAGCAGGCAGGTAACAAGTCAAATTACTCTGCTGGAGAGACTGTGTGTAGATGCTCTGAAATTACATGGACAGGGAAAGGAGCCCACTTGAGTCCAAATGTCCAGCCATCCCTTCCCAGGCCCCATGCATGAACCTTTCAGACCAGTTCAAGTCATCCTGAGCCTTTCAGACCAGTTCAAGTGCCATGGAGTATCTCTGAGTGATCCCAGTAAATGCTACTCAAAGCAAGAGAAGCCACCAACTAAACCCTGTCCAAATTTTGAATCCACAACATCATGAGATATAATAAAATGGCAATTGCCTTAAGAGTTCAAATTTGGAACATAGTTTTTTATGCAGTCAATAGCTGAAACATCGAGGGCACGTATAAGTCTGTGAGGTGATAGCATAGGAGCCACAATGTGCAAGTGCTAAAGAGATAATTGGAACTTTGTCCTGTAGATGAGGTAAACTGCATCTGGAGTGACCTGCAGAATTAGCCTGGATGACTCAGCCCTGAGTCATTCTGATTTGTGGATCCTACACAAAGCCCCAGGGCATTCCTAAACTCTGCCTCCAGGATTTATTTCATAGTCCTTGCTGAAGCAGCTCCTGAAAAGTCCATAACCAATCCCTGGGCAACACTGAACATGACCCCCTGAGTGCAGACTGCTGGGATGACTTCCTTAAGACATGTTTGTACCATCAACAACCAATGCCAGCTCTTCACCAGCCAATGCAGAGCTTTGGCCAATTTATATATTTCAATGATATTCAAGATAGGTGTAAGAGAAGCTCTAATATCCAATAACCACCTATGTTTGTTTTGCTTAAGAATTTCTATCTGTCTTGGGTCTTATTCAGGCATATTTTGCCCTGAAGAGGATTCTTAAATGTTAATTCTGAGTGGATACCTTAATAGAAGAAAATGGCCAAGTATGTACTATTAAGCCAGGCCAACAAAAAGCAGGTGAAATTCAGGAGTGTTGGTTCTTATTCTTTTAATATACTCACAACAGACATCATTTTTATACAAAGCTTATTTGATCTTTAATATATCTCACGTCTCCTCTTGATAAGACCTAATTCTAAAAAGTGGGTGTCAGAATACTTGGAGATTTGCAATATTAATGAAGGAATCACATCAATAACAGAGGGGAGCAGAGAAGAAAACAATTAGAAGAGGCCTGGTTTCTTAAGTCAGCTGTCAGAACCTTAAGAAAGCCTTTTTCAAGTAAATTAATCTTCCCTCCCTTCTTATACAGTGCATGTAAGCTGTATTTCCATTTCATGCATATTCTCTTTTAAAAAGAAGTTTCAGGCAAAGAATTAATGATTAATAACACTTAACAAACTTGTGTCTTTTCCACCTTATCCCCTCTTCACTGGATTTGCTTAATTTGCTTTCATGGTTTGCCCCATGAATGTACTTCTGTTTCTCATGCTTTCTCTCTCAACACAGCTCTGGCGCTGGGGCAATAGCTGTCTGTTCAGGCCACTGTGGTCAGGGAGAAGGTAGCTAAAAAAAAAAAAATAGAAATCACCCACTTCCTCCTCAGCTCTGCACCTGGAGGACAGAACTCATGGTTACAAAAGTGTGGGAGTTTCTCTATTACTGGCTCTTGGTCAGGTTAAAAATGTAAAGTAAGGTCTGTGCCTGTGGGTGTACTGGCTCAGGTATGCTACAGACCAGTTCAGAAGCTCCAAGGCCATGCAGACCACCAGAATTTGAGATTACTCTCAGATCACTGATGAGGGTCAGGAGCAAGATACTCAAAACTCTCAAGTCTGATCACCTACTTTTATTTTGTGCACCTCTGAAGTATTTTCTGTGAACTGGTGATAGGTAGTTTCTATACATTTTGTAAATTAATCGTGGCCATTTATTTATTTATTTATTTGCTTATTTGTTTATTTTTGCATCAAAGGTGTGACTATCTGTAAACAGTGAGTTATGAGGTTTTGGTCCATGTGAAGGGCTGTCTCATAGAAGCCAGGTAAGATTTATAGTAGTTTGCCCTAGGGCCAAGTATGGAGATAAGAGGTAGGCAGACCATGGTTTGGTAAAAGGAAGCGATTTCTAACCATGAGGCCTGATCATCTATAGAAGAATCTGCTCCTATGATAGTGTTATGGGTTGGATAGTGTCCCCTCAAAAAAGATAAGACTTTAGTCCTAACTTGTGAATGGAATCTTATTGGAAATAGGGTCTTAGCAGATTTAATCAAGTTAAGATGAAGTCATTAGTTAGGGTGGGCCCTAATTCAATGTGACTGCGGTCTTTATAAGAAGAGAAGAAATAACACACAGGTAAAACACCCTGTGAAGACAGAGACAAAAGCAAACAATCTCTTAAGATGGAGGCAGAATTGGAGTTATGCTGCCACCTGCCAAGGAACACCTGAAGCTACCAGAACCTGAAACAGGCCAGGAAGCTTCCTCCAATGAAGGCTTCCGAGGGAGCTTGCCCTCGCCAACACCTTGATTTCAAATCTGTAGCCTGCACACTGCTCAAGAAATTTCTGTTGTTTTAATGATCCAGTTTATAGTACTTTGTCACAGCAGCCCTAGAAAACTAGCACAGTGAACTTCTCTGTCCTCATCACTCCAGATGTTAAAGCAGAATATCTGAGGTGGTAACAGAAAGTCACAAATTAACTAAGCATTAACTTAGATAACCTTTACGTTCTTTCCAGTCTCAAATTATCTTCATTTTTAATATACTTTTCTATGGTCCATAAATGATACTGTGAGTCTTTGAGATCATGGACTTACTATCACCATTATTATTTAAAATTGCTGTAGAAGTTCTGGGGTACCTGAATGGCTCAGTTGGTTAAGCATCCAACTCTTGGTTTTAGTTCAGGTCATGACCTCGTGGTTCATGAGATAGAGCCCCACATTGGGATCTGTGCTGACAGGGCACAGCCTGCTTAAGATTCTCTCTCTCCCTCTCTCTCTGCCCCTCCCCACTCCCCCCCCAAAATAAATAAATAAAAAATAGAAAAAAGTAAAAAATAAAATTGTTGCATAAGTTCTGACCAAGTCAGTAAGGCACAAAGATGATAAATGGAAAAACTCCTGGCAATGAAAAGACTGTATTATCACTACCTGCTGAAAAAAATAAGTTGCATAAACAAGGAATCCAAGGAAATAAAAAAAAGGATTCAAAATTGATACTAGTTCAGCAAAATGACCAGAAAAAAGATCAATAAGCAAAAATAAATAGTTTTCTATATTTTAATACTAAAAGTGTTAGAATATAAGTTGAAAACATGCTGTTTATGTTGGAAACATAAAGTTTAACATACGTAGAAATGGCTTTAACAAGAAATATCTAGAACTTCTGTGAGTACATTTATAGGACTCTACCAAGAGAAACGAAGGAAGTATGTACTAAATGGAGACATAACGTGCTTGACTGGGAAGAATGGATTGTGTGAAGATATCACTTCTGGCCAAATTACATAAAACGTATATACATCTTATGTAATTTGATCTAAAAATTGAAACAGGAACTTTGAAGAACACGAAAAAGTGATTTTTTAAAATTATTTATTTTTAAATGTTTATTTATTTTTGAGAGAAGAGACAGAATGTGAGTGGGGAAGGGGCAGAGACAGAGGGAAACACAGAATCTGAAGCAGGCTTCAGGCTCTGTGCTTACAGAGCTAATGGATCTTAGACCTAAAGTCCCTGGGGCTTGAACTCAGGGACAATGAGATCATGAGCCAAAGTTGGATGCTTAACAGACAGAGTCACTTGGGCACCCCATGAAAAAATTTTAAAGTCCATTTAGAAATAAAGATTAAACACTTCTTGATATAAAAACTTGACTAATGAACTTAAATACAAACACAACTGGTAAGCTATTTTGAATAAACATGGTAGAAAAGAGATTCATATATTATCATATAAAGAGATTTTAGAAATCTTTAAGAAGTAAAAACCACAATGGAAACATAAAGGATAAAAACATAAATTTCACAAGATAATATATACAAATAGCCAATGAATATTGGGATAAATAAATATCCCAATAATAACATAATATTTCCAAAAGTTAAGTTGGCAAGAAGTTTTTAAAGTGACACAATCAATGTTGAAGGTTGGGAATGTGTCTGGAAAAATAAATAAGATTCAATCTTTCTAGAGAGACACTTAGGCACGCTAACTAATAGCCTTAAAAATTGTAATACCATAAGCCCAATTCCTCCTGTTTAGCAAAATGATGCCCAAAGCAATGGAACAGAATAAAGAGCTCTGAAATAAATCCACATATATATGAGCAACTGATTTTCAATAAAAGTGCCAAAGTAATTAGATGGGAAAAGAACCATCTTTTCAATAAATCGTGCTGAACTACCTGGATATCCACATGAATAAAATGGTTCCCTTACACCAAACTCAATAAATTAGATAAATCCAACGATTATTGGAACTAATGGATCTTAGACCTAAATGTAAAAGTTAAAACTATTAAGACTTCTAAAAAAAGGAAAAAGAAAAAGGAAAATATCTTCAACAACTTGGCATACAGCAAAGTTTTCTTAGATAAGATACAAAAAACATAAAAGAAAGAAAACCTTTTTTAAAATTATATGTCACTAAAATTCACTTGGTCTGCTCTTTAAAAGATGCTGTTAAGAAAGTGAAAGACAAGCCACAGACTGGGAAAACATAACCACAATATATAATTATCTTACAAAGAGTTTGTATCCAGAATATTGCAAAGAACCCACTCAACTCAGTAACAAGAAAAACAATCCAATTTTTAAAAATGGTAAATGGTTGAGAGCAAAAGACGATATATTTCACTAGAGAGATACAAATGGCCAATACGCTTATTACAAAATACTCCACTTCATTAGCCATTAGGGAAATTAAAATGAAATCTGCAAGAGATAGCACTACATACACACTAGAATGGTCAAAATTAAAAAGACTTACACTATCAGATCATAACACTGGTATCAGATTTGGATTAACTAAAACTCTGGCACATTGCTGTTGGGAAAGTAAAACGTAAAATGCAACTTTGGAAAGCAATACAAAGTTAAAGATATACCTACACTGATACCCAGCACTTTTACTCCTAGGTATTTATCCAAGAGAAATGTATATACAGCAATACTTACACATACTGCGCATTTGGTTTCAGACCACCACAATAAAGCAAATATCACAATAAAGCAAATCAATGACCGCTTAGCTTTCAGCGAGTTGTAATCTTTTTGGTGGTGAGGATCCTGCCTCGATGTTGATGGCTGGCTGACTGGTCAGGAAGGTGGCTGCTGAAGGCTGGGGTGGTTGCGGCCATGTCTTAAAGTAAGACAACAGTGAACTTTGCCATACCGATTGATTTTTCTTTTTATGAACAATTTCTCTGTAGCATGCAAGCTGTTTGTTAGCATTTTACCCACAGTAGAACTTCTTTCATAATTGTAATCAATCCTTTCAAACCCTGCCGGCTGCTTTAGCAACTAAGTTTATGTCATATTCTAGTTACATTTTTTTTTTTTGTCATTTCAGCAATCTTCACAGCGTCTTCAGAAGGAGTAGTTTCCATCTCAAGAAACCACTTTCTTTGCTCACCCAAAGGAAGCAACCCCTTACCTATTAAAGTTTTATCATGAGATTACAGAAATTCAAATATAATAACAATGAAAAAGTTTGAAATACTGAAAGTATTACCAAAAGGTGACACAGAGACATGAAGTGAGCAAATGCTGTTGGAAAAATGGTGCCGACACTCCTGCTCAACACAGGGTTGCCTCAAGCCTCCATTTTGTAAAACAAATGCAATTGTCTGTAAAGCACAATATGGTGAGGTAGAATGAAATGTGGTCCCGCCTGTACAGATCCAGGCAAAGACTTTTACACAAATATTTACAGCAGCTTTATTCATAATAGCCCTTAAATGAAAACAATCCAAATGTTTGGATCATGTATCATCAAATGTGAATAATTAAATAATGCATAATCAAATGGAAAATAATGAATAATCAAATTGGAAATGAAAACAATAAAACCATTAGATAAAAAAGTAATTCTCCAAAGAGGAATATAAGTGGATAATTTCATACAGTGAAATACTACTTAGCATAAAAAACAAATTAGTGACTCAGAAAATAGAACAATCTATATATAATGCATGATTCCATTGATAAGAAATTCTAGAACAGGAAAAACTAATCCATACGCAGATCAGAGTTGGTCTTTGACCAAGGGGTTAGTGGTAATGCTGACTTCAAAGGGACTGGAGAGAAGTTTCCGAAGTGATGAAAAAGTTCTATACCTTGATTGTGGTGGTAGTTGCACATATGCACATATCTGTCAAAACTCTTGGAACTGTCTTCTTAAAATAGTTAAATCTATTATGTGCAAATCATACCTTTTAAAAGTTGATTAAAAATGTAAAAGAAATCATGCACACAATTTCTGTACAAGCACATTAATTATAGCATTATTCATAATGGCAATAATATATACTATATACATCTATCTAATGGAAGTAATAAAATATAATTTATATGAGGATCAATTAAATTAATGTAAGTAAAGTACATTTAATAACATGAGAAATGAAATACTGTTAAAGTGGGAAAAAGTGACATGTTTTCGGTAAGAAATAGTTTACATACATGTTAAAAATTATTGGTAGGACCAAAGAAGACATACAGTGGCCAAGACATGAAAAGACACTCAACATCACTAATCATAAAGGAAATGCAAATCAAAACTACAATGACAGATCACCTCATACATGTCAGAAATGCTTGTATCTAAAAGTCAAGAAATAGCAAATGCTAGCATGGATAGAGACAAAAGGGAACCTTCATGCATTGTTGGTGGAAATGTAAATTGGTGTAACCACTGTGGAAAACAGTATGGAAGTTCCTCAAAAAATTAAAAATGGAAATACCATATGATCCAGTAATTCCATTGCTGGAAATTCACCCAAAGAAAACAAAAACACTAATTTGAAAAGACATGTTCATTGCAGCATTATTTACAACGGTCAAGGTATGAAAGCAATCTCAGTGCCCACTGATAGGTGAATGGATAAGGAAGATGTGGTGTATTTGTACAATGGAATATTCCTCAGCCTTGATTGTGGCGGTAGTTGCACAAATGCAACTAAAAAGATGCAACTAAAAAAAGATGGAATCTTGCCATTCATGAGAACATGGATGGACCCAGAGGGTATCACGCTGAGTGAAATAAGTCAGAGAAAGACAAATACCGTATGATTTCACTTAGATATGGAATCTAAGAAAATAAAACAAATGAACAAGTAAAGAGAAATAGATTCATAAATACAGAAAACAAACTGGAGGGGGTGGAGGGATGGATGAAACAGGGGAAAGGGATTAAGAGGCAATAACTTCTAGTTATAAAATAAGTTATGAGGATAAAATGTACAGCATAAAGAATATAATCAATAATATTGTAGTAACTTTGTATAGTGACAGGTGGTAACTACACTTATGGTGAGCATTGAGTAATGTATGCAATGTTCAATTCACTATATTGTCCACCTCAAACTAATATAACACTGTCTCTTAGTTATACCTGGATAAAAAAAAAAAAGTGGCAGGAGTGGAACAAAAATATTGGCAGGACATAAACCAAAACACTAATGAGTTGTCTCAGGATAATGAATTCTTGGAGTTTCTTAGTTTTTTCTTTGTAGTTATCACTATGATTCATTTTCTACATTAAATTTGTTTTACGTTTCTAATTTGAAACAATTAAAAATGCAGGTATTAAAAAACAAAATTAAATTAAAAACTGATAAAGTAATTTTCTTTAGAGTATATTATCCATTCAATAAAACATTCAACCTTATTTCTAACCAAACGAGTACAAATTAAAAAAAAATGCTTTCATGATTAACAAATCAGCAAATAATATAAAATGTATGAAAAGAAATATGTTTTTGGATTGAGATTATCTACTGCTGGAAAGTATATTTTCCATACTTTGTTATGGCAATATAAAGTAGTAGAGCATTTGTTTGTTATATGAATAAGAAGCCTTAAAATTCCCATTCCTTTTGATGTCATAACTACACTTCTGAAGTAGCAGCTATAGGAAATTTTTTCAAAATACCTGTGAGGTCTGCACAGTGATGTTCACTATGGTGTTATTTATGCTATGATAAACTGCACACAACCAAAATCTCCAAAAATTTAAGAAAATTGTTAAGTGATTTCGATACACTTATTTATTTATTCATTTATTCATTTTTGAAAGAGCACAAATGGGAGAGGGGCCAAGAGGGGAACAGAGAATCCGAAGCGGACTCTGTGCTGACAGCAGTGAGCCCGATGTGGGGCTGAACTCATGAAATGCAAGATCAGGACCTGAGCTGAAGTTGGATGCTCGACTGCCTGTGGCACCCAGGTGCCCCAATACACTTATTTAAAAGCTTATTAACTGACATTTAAAAATGATGCAGGTTTTAATAACATGGGAGAATGCTTACTTGTATAATGTGAGGTTAAAATAGCTACAAAATTGTATATATTATTTCAACTACATTATATATTAAAAATAAATGGAAATGGGGCACCTGGGTGCCTCAGTCAGTTAAGCTTCAGATTCTGCTCAGGTCATGATCCCATGGCTTATGGGTTCCAGCCCCGCGTAAGGCTCTGTGCTGACAGCTCAGAGCCTAGAGCCTGATTCAGGTTCTGTGTCTCCCTCTCTCTCTGCACCTCCCCTGCTTGCACTCTGTTTCTCTCTCGCCAAAAATGAACATTAAAAAATAAATAAACAAATGGATACAAGTTATAATAAATATCCTTCTTTTAAAAATGTTTTTTTAATTTATTTCTGTGAGAGAGACAGCATGAGTAGGGGAGGGTCAGAGAGAGAGGGAGATACAGAATCTGAAATAGGCTCCAGGCTCTGAGCTAGCTGTCAGCACAGAGCCCGACGGGGGGCTTGAACCCACGAACCGTGAGATCATGACCTGAGCCAAAGTCGGACACTTAACCAACTGAGCCACCTAGGCACCCCTATAATAAATATCCTAAACTTATAGATTACAAGTAGGCAGAAAAGTCACTGATAATTTTCTCCCTATTTTTAATGTATTTGCATATTTTGAAATAGTCAACAGTAAGCTAGTATAAATATGGTAATGACTCCAAAATAAGATTCTGCAGTTAAAATATGCCCAGACCAAGGTTAACACATTCAGGCAATCTGCTATCTAAGGTAGAAACATTTAGACTTCTAGTGTCTGGTGAAATTGAAAAAGGTAGTAAGTTTTGGGAATCAAACTACTTCAGTGGCTGGACAGTCAACAATATGGCACTCAACAAATTTAGATTTGTACATATGATGCTTAGCATAATACCTAGGACATGCTGGTTAAATGAGTGTGAGTTACAATGAACAGAAATTTAAAAAATACTGAAGATGTATATGAATGTGTATGCGCATAAACACATAATATAAAGCAATCTCCCAAATTTGTCAACAGTCCATAAAAGTTTCAACAACATATGTAGAGAAAATTGGAATGAACACAAACTCAATGAAGTGCAAATTTAATCTTTTATGGGCAGAAGGAGTAAGTGTCTACTGAAATGCCAGTGCTGCCCCATAGCTCTGGGAGAAAGGAACCCTGGGAAGAAGGTGCTTTGCCTTATTCAATCAGCTCGCTTGCCCACTGGGGAACTGCTGAAAATAAAGGAAGTCAAGAAATAATACAACCTGGGTTACCAGTTGCTACCTTGTGAATAGCTCATTAAGAAGAATCATTCTTGGGGTACCCTGGTGGCTTAGACGGTTAAGCATACAACTTCAGCTCAGGTCATGATCCCACAGTTCATGAGTTCAAGCCCTGAATCAGGCTCTGTGCTGACAGCTCGGAGCCTGGAGCCTGCTTCAGATTCTGTGTCCCTCTTGCTCTGCCCCTCCCCTAGTGGCACGCACGCTCTCTCTCTCAAAAATAAATAAACATTTAAAAAAATTTAAAAAAAGAACTGCAAGAATAAGTAACTTGGTCAAAAAATTAAAAAAAAAAGGAAAGAATCATTATTTTTTTTTAAATGTTTTATTTATTTCTAGGAGAGAGAGAGAGAGAGACAGCATGAGCAGGGGGAGGGCCAGAAAGAGAGGGAGTCACAGACTCCGAAACAGGCTCCAGGCTCTGAGCTGGCAGTCAGCACAGAGCCCGACGCGGGGCTCTAACCCACGAACCGCGAGATCATGACCCAAGCGAAAGTCGGACGCTTAACCGACCAAGCCACCCAGGCGCCCCGGGAAGAATCATTATTAATGGAGTAGGGGAAGAGAGGGCAAAATATCCCCCTCTTTGCTTTGTGGTTTATCTAATCCAGAAGCTACTTCCTGGTACAGCAGCAGTCCGTGGGATGAGAGCTGGTCTGAAAACAAGGCAGTGGGAACATATGGACAGGGTTCAGGATCTAGGTAGGTTAAGGGAGCTAGCCTAAGGTGCGATGAGAGTAAGGGCAGATCTTGCTGTGCCCAGCTCCTGGGAGGGCAGATGACAGATGATGGATGCCAGCACGAGGGGCATATTTCCGCAGGGATCTGATGGAGTTGGGGCTTTGGGAGAGCAAGTATCCTACCAGATCCCAGCCAATCTCCTGCTGAGGCGCAAAGCACTAGCTATGGAAATATGCTCATGCTTATTTTCTTGTTAATAGCAACCTTTAATCCAAAATTCTACAGGAGACCAAAACGTATTAAAATAGAAATTGAGGCTTGTGTGGTAGGTCTTGTCACTGCACGCTCTATTCAATAATGCCACATTGTTCCATGCATGTGCTGGATATGTCCTCTGCTGGCTGGTGCAGTTTGGGGACATTGCTGAATTCCATTTTACTTATTTCCCAGTAAGCCATGTAGGCAAATGGTAATAGCCTCATTTTGCAGATGAGAGATCAGGGCACAGAGAGTTTAAGAAACTAATCCAAGTTCTCTAAGCTAGTGATCCTGGAAAATAAACAGAACCCTGCTCCTTTTAAAGCCCCTATAGAGATGCAATTAATAGTCCATTTTCATCCAGCGTTCAAACCATTTTTAACATGATCTATGCCTTTTCTTTTAATTGAATAGGTAGTATAACATCCAAGCCCTGAGTAAAATACATATTCTGCACTATAAACATTTAGCACTGTAAACATTTAAACCTTAACAATTCAACAATCTTTTCACCTCCTCACATCTGGTTTCTAATACTTCTGTTTTGCTGAAACAGTTTATAATATTGCTAACAATTACTGGTGGGTATCAGGCCACACAAATATTTAATGATACCATTAATTTCTGAAAGAGAACATTGGCATTAGATTTAAATGAAGAAGGAATTTATTTCCTTATATTTTGCACTGATATTTAATTTGTAGCTCTTGGATTGAAGCCTCAGATCTATGATTGATTAGAATTTGACATTGCTCTTTAAGTATTTCTGTTCACCTTTAAATATGGGCTTTTCCCTGCCTTGTGTAGCACATAAAAACTGGAACGTTCAACACTCTATCAGACCAGCACCTGCTGGCCATCCGTCTGTCGGACTTCTTAGTTAATGTCCTCCCTCCTGCTCATTTCTTGAAAGCCTAGGAGATTTCACTTTACATTTGCTAAGACTGGTTCATTAAAATACTAATTTTAAACTGTAATTATCTGTTGGTTCATATCGGCGATTGAACCGCAGTGGTGCTATCTCCTAACTGCAGGAAAATTTCACATCTGTTCTCATCCCCTGGAGCCTTGAGCAAGAGTTACCTTGGCACTCAAAAAAGTAGGCAGTTTGAAAGAGATGTAGAGAACTGTGTTTTAAGAAAAGCAACAAAAGCAGACAGGAAGAATTGTAAATATGGTAAACAGACTCAATTGTAAAACTATTCATGATCCTACCTTCTGGGGGGAAAAAGCAATCAAATAGGAAGCATAGCAGGTAATAGTCCTGTGGTCATATTGAGAAGATTTTAACTGCATCAGCTGATCTAACTCCTGGAAGATTTGCAATCTGCTGGCCCAAGTGGGTGGAAGTGGGGTGGTATAGGTTATTCGTTGTCTTAGGATAAAGGTCAGTGATATCTCTGCCCTGGAATGGCATCAGCCAGCCTAGGGAATGCCCACTGGTCGGCAGAACTGAGTGCAGTTCTCAGATTTAAGGTATAAATACATGAGGGGGAGGGGGAAGGCAAACTAAAGAAAACAGAACAGGTTAAAAAAAGAGAGAATAGAAATGAAAAGATGGATAGGATATAGGATGTCAGCAAGGGGAAGAAAAAACACGTCCTGGGGAAGTGCCACAGTATCTTCTATGCACCACCTACTCACAACTCATTATAGGAGTCAGGCCAATAAGAAGGGGCATGTACTGAATGTCACTGTGTGCTCGATTAGGGTCTCTGGGTTAGATGAGGATTACCTGCACTGTACAGATGAGGAAACTGAGGCTTGGAGAGATGAGAATCTGGATTTGAGACCCTGGTTGTCCAACATCATACTCTATGTGTTTTCCATTACATAATGATGGTTTTCAATATTTCAGAGAGAAAAAGATGAGTAAGACACGAATCCTTCCTTAAAGACCTCATGGTTTATAGTATACATCTTAAAGCAGTGTCCTCCAATAACACTGAGAGAATTCTCTGCAACACAGAGATTACTTTATGATTTTTTTAGAGGCAATCTCTTTATCTTTTAATATATTCCAGACTCACGTCCTGACTTGAGTAAAATTATAAATTTGGCCTTGGTGTCATATCATCTTGTGTTTCCTACCCACAGCATCCATTCCCAGGAGAATTAGAGATGATTCAAAAGTTTTTGTGATCATTGTGGGGATGAGCACTGAGTGTTATGTGGAAACCAATTTGACAATAAACTATTAAAAAAAAAAAGAAAAAAAAAAAGTTTTTGTGAGTTTCCTTCCTACTCCACCAGCACCCACCCCTAAATAACCTGAATAAATTAACCTGGGGAGCAAAAATTCATGATGGAAGTTCAGGAACAATGGAGCCAGAGGGAAAGACTACTTATTTGACTGAATAGTCAAAGCTTCAAATACAGTATAAAATCCTGCTGCCTTAGTCCACATATAAGAAGTTGCCAGGTGCCAAGAACAAGAAACATGAAGGATCTTTGCACAGACTAATAAGAGCTTTAACAATGGCCAACTGAAGGTAAAATAGAAAAGCCTAGGAGGGCAAAAGAACATCTCTTCTGTTGTGAGTATAGAATGTAAAGAAAATGAGAGCTAAATCAAGGGATGATCTACTGACAAATTAATTTGGAAATCATTTAAGAAAAATTGTGCTTCAGCTCTTATTTATATCTGTTGGAAAGAATGGGCTATGTCCTCTCCCCGGTGTTAAATAACAAGTATTTAACCTAGGAACTAAAAGTCCATTTTTCTTTTATATCTCCAGGACCCCAGGACTAGGTTGTTAATAATTTAGCTAATTGAGTAAAACCTAATGCTTCAAATCTTGAAGTAGGGAAATAAAAATTCAAGATTTCCTGTAGATATGGGATGCATAATATTTAATGCTTCAGAGATCATTAGTAAAAGAAAATATTACAGTCATACACACCCTCTGAGATTCTAACTAATGAACGTCTCCCAGCTGCTGTTGAAAAATCAGCAGCAGCATTGGTACCAATTTCAAGACAAAGCGCAGCTGACAGATGTTTGAAGGGATAAATCAGGATGTACAAGGATTAAAATAATAAGTCTCCAGTGCCTTTTAAAGGCAGAGGTGCCACAGCAAACTATTCCCAGCCACTTGAGTACAGCTGAAAGACGGATCCTGGGGGTCATTATCTAGCAGCCCAGTAGGTGTGTGAGTGCTATATTACTAAAACCTAGCACAGGTTCTAACCACACCAAGTTTTAAGTAAGAAAAGCTTTTTTTTTTTTTTTAAATAGTTTATTGTCAAGTTGATTTCCATATAACACCCAGTGCTCATCCCCACAAGTGCCCTCGTCCATGCCCATCGCCCCCCCTTCCCCTCTCCCTCATACCCATCAGTCCTCAGTTTGTTCTCAACTTTCAAGAGTCTCTCATGGTTTGCCTCCCTCCCTCTGCCCCCCTATCTCCCCCCTTCTTCTCCCCCACGGTCCTCTGTTAAATTTCTCCTAATCCTCCTATACGTGCAAACATATGGTAGCTGTCCTTCTCTGCCTGACTTATTTCGCTCAGCATAACACCCTCAAGTTCCATCCATGTTGCTACACATGGCCAGATTTCATTCTTTCTCATTGCCATTGTATAGATAAACCACATCTTCTTGATCCATTCATCAGTTGATGGACACTTAGGCTCTTTCCATGTTTTGGCTATTGTTGAGAGTGCTGCTAAGTAAGAAAAGCTTTTACTGTTACTTCTGTTTTAAGGTAGTCTCAAAGATTCTACTTCAGTTACAGTGTTTGGGACATGATGTGATTAAATGGCCAATATAACAAAACACAAATGACAGTGATTCTTTTTTTAAAATGTTTATTTATTTATTTTTGAGAGAGAGAGAGCAAGCAGGGGAGAGGCAGAGTGAGAGGGAGAGAGAATCCCAAGTAGGTTCTGCACTGACAGCAGAACCCAATGTGAGGCTCAATCCCACAAACCATGAGATCACAACCTGAGCTGAAATCAAGAGTCGAATGCTTAACCAACTGAGCCACCCAGGTGCCCCAACAGTGATTCTTCATATACATTGTAATGGGTGCTTAGCATGGTGACACAGCTATTGTAAAAAGGATGGCAAACAGTCTTCTAATTTAGAATCGTCTACTTACTGGGGATTTATGTGTCTATTCCTATTTGTCATTTAACACGGTAGATTATGGGGACTTCTGAAAAAATATAAATGGTTAGGCTTTATTCCAAACTTATGGAACACTTGGGAGCTACAGGCTTCTCCTACAACACACTGGATATGACTTCATTGCAATGCTTACTAAACTGTTGTAATGGTTTGGATGCATGGTAGTTAGCTACATTCCCCTTGCTCATATCCAATGAACTTACTGAGGGTGAAACTGGATCTAAGTCACCTTGTGTCCCTTAGAGCCTTAGCCAATGCCTGTGATACAAAATATTTAATAAAAGTTAGGCATTTTCCTGTTGTCATGATCTGATGATTAACTTTATTTAACTTGACTAAGCCACAGGGAGGTTAGATATATAGCATTTTTGGATAAGATTAGCATTTAAAGCAGTAGACCTGAGTAAAGCAGACTTCTCTCCCTGGTGTGAGTGGGCCTCATTCAATCAGTCAAAGGTCTGAATAAACCCAAAAGGCTGACCCTCCCCTAAGTATAGAGAATTCTTTCCTCTTGATACCCTTTAAACTGGAACATTGGCTTTTTTCCTGCCTCCAAACTTGGACTGGAATGTTGGCTCTTCCTGGGTCTCTAGGGTGCTGGCCTTCAGGCTAGAACTACACCATTGGCCTTCCTAGGTCTCCAGCTTGCCAACTCACCCTGCAGACCGTGGAATGTGCCAGCATCCATAACCACGTAAGCCAATTCCTTATAATAAATGGCCCTGACTAAAAATGTCTTCAGGCTACAAGAGTGTGAAATACAGGTAGATAATGTAAGAAGTTACAAGGAAAGCAATGACTGACAGACAACACAGGCTTTCTAAACTTGTGGTTCCTTATTCTCGCCTTGGGTTAGAATCAGTGCTTCTTAAAGTATGATTCACAAACTGTTACCAGTCCAAAATAAATGCTTAGGTTTTTTTAAAGTTTGTTTGTTTGTTTGTTTTAAAGTTTATTTATTGAGACAGAGAGAGCATGAGCCTCTGCTCATGAAGGGCAGAGGATGGCGGGAGAAAGAGAATCCCAACCAGGCTGAGTTGTCAGCACAGAGCTTGATGTGGGGCTCAATCCCATGAACAATGAGATCATGACCTGAGCCAAAATCAAGGGTCAGACACTTACCTGACTGAGCCATACAGGCGTTCCTAAGATAAATACTTTTTTGTTTAAAAACTTTTATAGCAATTTGACATTGCAACAACATTCAGTTATATGGTTTTTCATTTTACAAAGGTATCAGAACTTAAAACAAGCAAGAACAAAACAACCACTGGTTATTTACAAAGATGGTCTGAGAAACACTGACCTAGAAAGCTTGTGCCACTTCAGACCAATCAAATCAGAACGAGGGAGATGTGGAGTCTGAGCAGCTCCCAGGTATTATGTTCCTCGGGGGATCCTCACGTGATGATACTAAATAGATCTCAGAACTGGTTTAGCACAGTTCCTTCAGAATAGAAGCTGGTCAGTGGCCTCTGATCAGAACAGACACAGGCTGTAAGCAAGTACTGCAAGTACCAGCACCAGCTGAAGATCAGCCTTTCCTATTAGGTGGTCTAAATGGGATGTATCTCTTCATGAAGAAGCCTGAGTTAATACAGACAGGTGCAGCCACGTGTAATGGGAAGATATTTTTACAGTCTATATGGCTGTATTTAAAGGGATTCTCATTGGAAATTTATAGGTTCCCAGTGGCCATGAAGCAGGGTAAAAGCCCTTTAATGGAATGGAACAAAGATATACTAGGGTTCAAATTATATCCCTCAAGATGTGACAGCTGTCCAGAGTTAAAAGACTGCCATAATGAGGCTATTGTATCTTCTCTCCTAATAACAAAATAAAGGGATGTCTATGCTTTTACATCTCTATGACAGCTGCAACTCTATCAAGCAGATTTCTTCAACAGAGTAGGAGTCATCGTATTTTTCAAAGTAAGCATTATTAAGCAGTATCAACCTTATATATTTCTTTTCAGATTTGTAAGTTATTTTAAATTCATATGACAAATTCATTTAACATAATAGCATATCTTTGTGTAGTGGAGATGTAATATAATCGTATTCCAGGAAATGTTATTGTTAATAACATTAATAAGATCTGTGTTTACTTGTTTCTTTTTGCTTTCATTTGAGATATGGAGTTTGGTACTGATAGAGATTATATATACACATAGTCTCATATATATGTGTGTATCTATGTATGTGTATGTATATGTCTGTATATTCTTAATTGTATTTTAGGTATCTTGACACAATAATCATCCTTTTGAATTAAGTTCCTTTTTTAAATTTAAGATGGACCAATGACACTTAGGATTGCCCTGATATTGGCAATGTAAAAGCCTATGGAATGCCTTTCAGCTAATCCTTTATAGGAGATTGTCCCGAGTTACTGATTTCCCGGCATTGCCATTATGATTTGAGAAGTTACCATTGTGTAACTGAATTCTCCACATTATCCTGAATTTGGTCTATACTGTCATCCTGCCTGGACACTGAACATGTCCAGTGACAGGTATCTCCAAGACACCCTAAGTTATATTTAAATTTTCCATTAAAATTCATGCTGGTATGAACTGAAATTTATCTGCCTATACCATTATTCAGTAATGTGTTCTCTCTCTCCTTCTTTCTTTCTCTCTTTCCCTCTCTCTCTCAACTCTCTCTGGAGTCCTAGAGAAAAAGTTCTGTGAGTCTTCCATGTAATAAACACTTCAACAGCTGAGGACATCTGCAAACTAGCCCTTTTGTAGACTAAATGCCTCTACTTGATCAACCATAAGCCACCTTTTGATTCCCTCCAATAACCCTCCTGGTGCCTTCACTCTCATTATGACCCTGTTGTACAGGACACTGACTCGTCATCTTTGAGTGGGCTCTTCTCTGATACCCACTTACTCCTCTTAAGTTGTTTGTGACATATCTGTTTGCTCCCACCATGTTTATGCTCATTAATTGGTCATTTTAATTATGTAATTTAATAAAATATTACGTAAGCTGATGAAAGATGAGTGAGAAAAGAAAGCTATTTATATAAAAAAATAAGTTGAATGCTTGGAGAAACTTTTTGCAGATGAGTCTCTTAAAATATTGCTGTTGAGAGAAGTGAGAGAAAGAGAACTATAAAAGGAAAAAAAAATGTAGAAACTGTAGAACAATTTGAATTGATTAGAAGATGTCTTTAGGTACATCCTCCATTAAAAAAAAAAAAGAAGCAGCTAAAAATTTTAGATAATTCATTAAAGGATGGGGTTTATTTAAATGAGAAAATGAAAACTCCAGTCAGGGGCCCCATATTTAAAGGAATAATACTGCAAATGTTGTTATAACCAATGAGAACACCTACCTAGCCATGAGAATGAGGGTCAGTCACCAACCACAGGCCTGGCCATCCTAGTGTTTACTGGCTGAAGGTAAGATCCACCCTCAAAGGAAAAGGCTTGACCGTACACCAAAAAATCCATGAAAGAATGAACATTCATAGTTTAAGTTAAAAAGTTTATGGGGCGCCTGGGTGGCTTAGTCGGTTAAGCGTCCAACTTTTGCTTAGGTCATGATCTCGCGGTTCGTGGGTTTGAGCCCCGCGTCAGGCTCTGTGCTGACTGCCAGCTCAGAGCCTAGAGCCTATTTCAGAGTCTGTGTCTCCCTCTCTCTCTGACCCTCCCCTGCTCACGCTCTCTCTCTTTCTCTCTCTCTCTCCTAGAAATAAATAAAAATATTTTAAAAAAAAGTTTAGTATACTTTTGACATTTTTATGAATCGCTCCTAAAGAGCTTCTACTACAGCATGAGCCAGAGATGGGATCTGAAAAATGGTTGTCTGATCCCAAAGAGCATTTGCTTGACATATGTGTATATTGCCTGCAAATGATTTATGCTATCGCTGTTCTCTTACTAAATACCATAGTCTATTAATATAGTCTAGGATTGCATAAGCATTCTGGAAAACTCATGCACATTTGAAAAGCGTTCACCATATTGATGACTCACAACTTCAGTTTATTTTAGCTAAAACTTTCCCATACTTGCTAACCATATATCCTTCATCCTCTGGTGGTGGTTCTTTTTGTGTCCAAGTACCAGACTTCACAATGACCCCCTTTTAACTTTCTTCTTTGTGGATGTGGCCCATCATTCTAGCCTGCTGAGATCCTTTTGAATCCTGTCAGCCAACACATCCCCTCTCTCTCTCTCTGAGCCTCATGTCATCAGGTAATTTAATAAGTAAGACTTGCATCTGCCCTTTTACAATCTGACCTTGTCAGAAGTCTCCCCGGGCAGTCAAGCTGATTACTACAGACACTGTCTCCATTTCTTCCTCATTGGAATAATTTGTCATTGCAGTCACAACTCTGGCTATCCCAAGGTGCCAGGGCTGTCTTCTGGCAGAGTCTCATGCATGGCACTATGCGTGTCTTGTCCACAAGTGCATTTAGTCTAAACACAGGGCATTTAATAAATGGGTTTAAATCAGAGAATTTAACTCTTTTTCTGGCACAGGATGACAAGGAAGTCCTGTTTGTTGTTGTTGTCTTTTAAAATTTTATAGAAATCCAAGTTAGTTAACATATAGTTTAATAATGGTTTCAGGAGTAGTTTAGTGATTCATCACTTACATATAACACCCAGTGCTCATCCCAACAAGTGTCCTCCTTAATGCCCATCACCCATTTAGCTCATCTCCCCACCCAATACTTGGCCAGGAACCGTCATTTTGTTCTCTATTTAGGAGTCTTTTATGGTTTTCCTCCCTCTGTTTTTGTCTTATTATTTTTTTAAAGTCGTTTTATTTATTTTGAGAGAGACAGAGATCGCATGAGTGGGGGAGGGGCAGAGAGCAAGGGAGAATCCCAAGGAGGCTCTGCACTGTCAGCACAGAGCCAGAGCCTGCCGCGAGCTCAGACCACTAAACTAGGAGATCATGACCTGAGCTGAAATCAAGAGTTTGGACGCTTAACCGACGGAGCCACCCACCAACCCTATCTTGTTTTTCTTTCAAGCAAGGCCTACTTGGAAAAAACAAAAGTAGCTGCTACCTTGCCCAGCTGTCATACACACAAACCACTTCACAATAATCACCGAAGCCATGAATCTAAACTTGGGAGAAGAATGAGCATAGACTAATTAAGATGTTTTACAATTGAGCCAGCACTACTTACATCATGATTTGACTATTGCAGAAAACTGTATTGATTGCCTAAAGATAATTTCATCAATGGAGGCAGATGTAATGTGATTTAATATGCAAATTAATGCTGCACTCACTAAAAAAATATTAAATCACCCCATTTAGCAATTTAACTGAAATTAACTAATAAAACTTGAGACAACTTTGTTTTCCTTCACAATCTTATTGAAAACTCTTAAAAGACAATAGATGTCTTTTAGTTCTGAATATTCTACACAGCAGTCTAGAAATAGGCCCAAATTAATGTGAGCTATAGTGCTCATTACTCTTTGAATGTTGTTCTAAATTAAGAAGACAAGTTGTAGAAAAGTTAACTATTGTGAAGTGGAAAACCTCCAATTAAGTGGTTGGATTCCAACCTCTCCTTGACTTAAGACTGGAGGACATGTATCAAGTGCAGGGAAACCACGCCTGAAAACAAGGGCTGGTTTAGATAGCAAACCTCCTGATTCACTCTTTCCATGTTGACAAAATACACTCTCTGCCCACAAACCTAGGCTGTGTCCACGCACGCACAAACCAATGTGAAACAAAAACAAGTGAGTATTTAAATTTAGACCAATTATGACAGCAAAAGCTGTGTTCTCTGGCATTCTACCAAACAAAAGCTGCAGAAAGCAGCACTTTCAATATTCCGCTGGTCCCCATGTGTATCCAGCAGTAGGGCCTGGCAGTGGCGCTGCTATTTAGACCCCACAGGGCTGACTCTGGGAGCCACGGGGGAAGCTGGGATGTGAGCTGGTAGTTCTTATTGTGGGTTACGGGGGTACAGAGGTCACCTCCGTCCTCTCAAGGCAATAGGGGAAGCTGTGGGGCCTGGCATTCCTGAGGAGGGCCCCTCAGGAACTGGGAGGCTCAACATGCATTTTCTTCCTCACTCTTAGCCCTACAAGCAGCCTTTGCAATTTCTCTTTAAAAAATATTTTAAGATTGTGGTAAAGTATGTATAAGATAAAATCCACCATTTAAATATTTCTATGTGTATAATTTAGTTGCATTAAGTACATTTACGTTGTTATTTCCAAAGCTTCTTCATCACCCGAAACAAAAATGCTGTAATCATTAAGCAGTAACTCTCTATTCATCCCAAGTCCCTGGTAACCCACTTTCTGGCTCAATGAATTTGCCTCTTCTGGATATTGTTTTATAAGGGACTCATACAATATTTGTCCTTTTGTGCCTGCTTAATGTACTTAGCATAATGCTTTCAAGATTCATCCACGTGGTAGCATATATCAGAACTTTATTCCTTTTATGACCGAATAACATTCAGTGGTACGTATGTACCATGTGTTGTTGATCCAGTCATCTGTTGGTGGACATTTGAGTTGTTTCCACTTTTAGCTACAGTGAATAAATTTTTCAGTGAACGCTGGTGTACAAGTACCTGTTTGAGTTCTTGTTCTCAATTCTTTTCAGCTTATTTATTTATTTGTTTATTTACTTGAGAGAGAGAGAGAGAGAGAGAGGGAGAGAGGGGCAAAGTGGGAGACAGAATCTTAAGCCGACTCCATGCTCAGCATAGAGCCCGATGCAGCACTCAATTTCACGGCTGTGAGATCACGACCTGAGCCAAAATCAAGAGTTGGATGCGCCACCGACTGAGCCATGCAGGTGCTCCCAATTTTCTTATTTTTCAATACCTAGAAATGGGATGCTGAATCACCTGGTAATTTTATGTCTAGTTGTCTGAGGAACCACCAAACTGTTTTCCACAGTGAATGCACCATTTCACATTCTCACTAGCCATGTACAAGAGTTCGTTTACTGGAGGGTAACTTTGAAGGTACCTGGCATCCTTCCTCCACCTCAGACTCTGTAAGATAAATTTTACTACAAGCTATTATAGTTTACTAGCCCTAGAGCTACAGCTCCTTCCTGGAGTTCCCCTCACTGGGACCTCCTTTTCTCTGTCTCAGCCAGATCACTGTCCCATATTGACTCACTCTCTGTCTGAAGTGTCTAATCCACCTCAGACTTGAGTGTAGCCAAACCACCCAGGCTTGACATTTATCCAACTTGGCAACTACCCCCCATCCCCCACCTTAGACTTTGCCTGAACTCTCCTGGCCACTCAGCACTTCCTGTTGATATCCTCCATGCTCCTCAGTTCACACATCTTCCAAGGACCGGGTTCTCACTTACTAAAATAAGGTGAGATGCTCCTTTTGACCCTGAAAATGCACAATGGCTATCTTATGACTGGCATAATTCTATTTGAAAATCTTAGCCAGAGAAAGGAGCCTAAATAATTAACAAGCACTTCAATAGGAATTTCCTCTATGTTTTTTCTAGCAGTTAGACTTTCAGTCATCCATCTGCCTCCATCCTACTTGAGGCCAGAGTTACCTCATGACAGCAGCTTCCAAATTTGTCCAAACTTGTCCCTTTGCCTCTAAACTGCACCTCAGCCAGATACACATTACCTGAGCTCACGGAACTGGTGTGTGTGTGTGTGTGCGTGTGTGTGCGCGCGCGCACGTGTACATGCTTGCATGGGCACTGTAGAATGCCATTGCATTAGTGCACTCAGATCCATCTTGTCAACAGCAACCATAGTGTATCTCTTACAGCACAAATTCTTTTACTCAAACTCTTCAATTGTTCCTTAGTTCTTACTCAGTAGGATTCAAATACCTGGCTCTAGCAATTTAAGCCTCCCAGAGTGGCCCAACCCATCTTTACCACACCCACTCCCCCTACTTCCTAGTAGCTTCCATCTGCACAGGACCTGTGGACCTCCCTGCATCTAGCTCATGACTTGGCCTTTGGGTTCCCATTCACCAAAGCCCTTTGCTTAATGAACTTCCTCATTCATTCAAGCATAGGGATTCCATGATAATTCCAGCTAGAAGAGAAATGTATATCCTACTCTGGTCTCATGGAGTTTGTAGCATTTGCTTTATTTTTGGCTCAGTCTGAAAAGCATCCAGTGAGCTGGGGGTGTCATTACAAGAGGGCAGATGGTTGCCTGCCAAATGGTCTCAATTAGTTCACCTTGGGGCGTTCACCAATGCCAGGGTCTAATCCTCAGTCTGGTAGGTGGAGCACTTGCCTTTGAACAGTGCATGCTGGACAAAATTGTTTCTTAGGAATGGATACACATTACCTGAGCTCATGGAACTGGTGTGTGTGTGTGTGTGTGTGTGTGCGCGCGCGCGCACATGCGCACTGCAGAATGCTATTATATTAGTTACTTAACAACGACAGCTATAACTTATATGGATAGATGTATGTCACATGAGTAGAAGGATCTCTTCCTGATGGATAGACTTAAATTGGAAGTTTGTTTATTTGTTTGTTTGTTTGTTTGTTGCCAGTGTGCATGGGGGAGGGACAGAGAGAGAGAGAGAAAATCCCAAGCAGGCTCTGCACTGAAGTGTGGAGCCCCATGTGGGGCCTGATCCCATGATCCATGAGATCTTGACCTAAGCTGAAACCAAGAGTCAAATACTCAACCAACTCAGCCACAGGCGCCCTTGTATAAAGCCAATTTATAATCAGAATATTAAGCGAGTATAGAATCAATACAAGGTGCTGGCTCAATGAGCCGAAATGGGATTTATTCTTTTTTCCCAGGGTCTGAATTGCTCATCTCCTTAGGCCAATGAACACTGGACTTCAGAGTTCTCTCCTCTCTGGGCTGACTACTTTCTCATGATTCAGTTTTATTCTCAAGCGGCTAAATACAATTCACCACAATATGGCCCCACCTGTATTACTCCAACCCTCCACTCTCTGTCCTTGAGATAGTCAGGCAGTTTTACTTTTCCCCAAATCTGCAGCAGCATTCTGTCTTTGGTTTATCCTCAGATAGACTTCAACCTTTTGAATGTGTCTGAGTGTATCTTCCTAGCTTCACTCTGAGAAGGCAAAGCTTATTTCCCCTTTTGTCCATGTTCTTAGGTATTATTTTACTATTCTGTCATGCACTGATCACTCTGTGACCCTGAGCAGAAAATCCTTTGCACTATAAGTACTTGGGCTCAGCCTTTAGTTCCATGTGTGAATGGAAAACTCTTTGAAGACTAAGCCAATGTCTTGTGTGTCTGTCTACACTCTACATGGCCTACCACACAGCAGGTATTCATTCAGCCAGTACTATTGCATAAAGGAACAACCAGAGACCATCACAGTAAACACTCTAATTCTTCCTTTTCTCAGCTATGCCTACCATTACTAATTGTTTTGAGATAGTTTTAAATGTTGGTTGCTAACAAAAATGCTCTGAATAAAAAATTAAATAAATTTAAAAAAATAAATAAATAGCCCAATGCTTACAAGCCTTATTATATAGTCCACTGTGAAGTAACAATCCCTGCTAATTCCGAAGGGGTTTCCTGCTGGGAGAAGACTGGGTTGGGAGGCCATTCAGGATTTGCCCTCACTCTGCTCCTTCTGCAGCTGACCTAGACTGCTGCCTCCTGATTGGGGTCTGACCTTCAAGCAGCAAGCCTTAGAAGTCACAGGAGAGCATGCCGACCCAGTCTGAAGAGGCACCATTTTCCACTGAGAGTAATAGATTAATTTTTTTTCCCTCTGCCATCTTTAGAAGCCTCCAAATGGGAGGAGATGAAATACAAACTGAGCAAACTTTGGTCATAGCTCTGCTTCATAGTGCTGGGTTATCAGGTATGCTCAGTATTCACTTCCTGATTTCAGGGAGGGAAATGGAATGAATAGGAAATGAGAACACAAGGAATATAAAACACTTTCTAAAGACTGGCTTTAACTGCACTTAAAGTCAATTATAGAAGCCTTTTTCAAAAATTGCAAAATTAGTGCAGGCAAAATCTCCATTTGCCCAGGATCCCAAGAGAAACGCTATCACGACGTGTGTTCTACGATGAGGCTGTGGGCCCAGACAACAGGCCTGGGACAGGACAGTGGGCACAGGGGATCCTTCCCAGCCTTTTGTTTCGCACAGACTCACAATGTACCTGCCAGGGGAATCCAATGTGTTTCTTATCAAGCCTTTCTGTTTTCAGTGTGAATTACCAAACAATCCCCCAGATACTGATTTTTATCTCCTCACAAGATAAATTTTAGTTCCTACTGGCACATTCTTAGTCAGTGCACCACTTTCAAATTATGTAAAAACAAGACAAAACAAAAAACCTGCAGTTGGTAGAACAAAATAGACCAGAAAAACCAGCGAGAAGAGCTTCTTTCTCTTTTCTTGTGGTTATAAAAGTATAGAAGCTTAAATGTATGTCGTAATGCAATAGGTCACTCATTTGGTTATTTCTCGTCTCAAAATTCACTGGAATAAATTCAATTATTTTCTATCCCCGTATCTCTCTCTTGTTGTTGTGTATGTATGTGGTGGGATGGAGGCATATTAAATAAAAGAGCAAATAAAATNTATTTTATTTTATTTTATATATATATTTTTTACTATGTATAGAGAGAGTGTGAGTGTGAGAGAGGAGCAGAGGGAGAGAATCCCAAGCAGGCTCCACACTTACCATAGACCTTGAAGTGGGGCTCGATTTCACAATCTTGGAATTATGACCTGAGTCAAAAACAGGAGTCAGACGCTCAACCAACTGAGTCACCCAGGTGCCTGTACTGGCTCCCTATGAAAGATTCATTCATTCAACAAATAATAAATATTAAATGCCTGTCATGTACCCTACTCCATGCTGAATACCCTCATTTAGTTGAAGTTCGTGTCCTTAATTTCTTTGAATTCCTAGAAATGGAGCAACACTTCTCACATTAATATAAGACTTCCCTATTCCTAGCATCTCAGGGAAAACTTGGAGTCTTTTTGAAGATGATGTGCAAGGAGAATGCTGGAGTCTTCTAATCACAGAGGCAGGAAACAGGCTGTGTTCACTTCCCTACAAATTGGAAATGATTTCCTGCTAATGGCCTGATAAAAAATAAGAGGTGAGGTGCTGAAGAACTATGTCCCCCTCTGAGATAATGGTATTAAGTCATTTGAATTACTTTATTTCTACCATGTGCAAAAATAGTGGAGCTGAAAGAAATTAGACCATGTACTAAAATAACTTCATGCCATATATGATACCATCATCTAAAGGCATACACATATACAATATAGATAGATACATAGATAGATAAGGATACTTTTTTTATTGTTGATGTCCATCAGCGTGACCTCTATGATTATTTTAAACAGAGAAACAGAAAATCAGAGGAAGCATTACATATGTTCCATAAAGTTACGTGCAAAATTAGTTAATAGACTTATTAGCACATTTTCCTCACACTTTTTAATGAAAATCCATAAAACATTGTGGTCAAACAAATTAGTTTAGGAATTAATTAGATGTTAGAAAAGAAATGTTGAGCTGATACAAAAGACTTCAGACAGAAAGTTATTTTCACTATACTAATATGATAACCAGCTGATTACAGTTTATCCTAATTCACTAAACATTCTCCAAAGCTGTGCTTATATCATTTACTTTTGATATAATCAGGCTTGGCTGCCCAGAACACTGCTGAAAATATTTCATAAGGATAACTGCTTCTAGCAATATGGTGGACCATATGGTTGGGAGGGACTCTCCTTATGCAGAAAAGAGTCTAGTTAGGGTGGTCATAACCCCAAACCATGAGTTACTCGGGAATGGGAGTGGCAGGTAAGGGCAGGGTCTCCCTGGGGTCTTGTGTCATAAATATGACCTTGAGCCATGGGGCCAGTGCCATAGACAAGCTGATCCTGAGAATCCTGGTTTGAACTGTGACTCTCAGGGGGACCAAATGGTCCCAGGTTGGTGCAGACCCTTCGTCCACAGCAGAAGCAGATGCAGGTACTTTTCTTGGGCAAGCATCTCCACAGGATCCCCACAGAGGAGGCACACACAAAAAACTTAAAATCAAAGAGCGCCGGGCTCCAGGAGTTAAGAGTCAGAACAAATGACAAGGAACAGAACTGACACTTGAGGATCGCAGAGATTGGAACTATCAGATATAGAACATAGAATGAGTGAACAATTTAAAGAAATATAGGAATTTAAAAAAAAAACAAGCAAGAAAGAAGGAATTATCAGGAAAGAGCTGGTAGACATGTAAAGCAATCAAACAGAAGCTCTGAAAATGGAAAATATTTTTGGGAAGGAAAAGGCAACATGCCATTTAGATAGAACTAAAGAGAGAATTAATGAACAGAAAGATATCTGAAGAAAATATCAGCATAGGAAAAGAGATGGAAATACAAAAGAAAAGTTTAAAAATATGAAGTGAATGAAAAGTTCTTAGCATATGTCTTACTAGAATCTCAGGAAGTAAGAACAGAAAGAATGGAAGAGAAGAAATATTTGAAAAGAAGATGTTTGAGAATTTTCCAGACTGGATGAAAGACTAATTTACAGATAATAATCCAAAGCATGTGAGTAAAACAATTCCATGAGTAGACCCATCAGAGTGCAATTCCCAAACACCAATGAGGAAGAGGTGAAATTTGAAGCAAAATACAGGTCATTCGTCAGTGATGGAGATAAGGACATTCCATCAACTCTAGGCACACTCATCCAAACATGCTGAAAAGAATATTTCATTGTAGGTCCACTACAGTGACTTTGTTTTTCACTACCATGTCTGTATATTTATTATAATTGAATATAAGCTAATAGCTCTCTTGGCACAAACACAATTATCTATTAAATAGATTGAGATTTGATTTTTCATGCTAAACTCAATTTTAAATGAGCAGAGACTCTATACTACACACATACAACTATTCCATTCAGTTGTTTAGACAAGGGTTTCTCAATCCTGGATGCCACTTAGAATTACTTAGGGACTTTCGGGGCACCTGGATGGCTCAGTTGGTTAAGCATCTGACTCTTCATTTGGCTCAGGTCATGAGTTCGAGCCTTGAATTGGGATTCATGCTGACAGTGTGGAGTCTGCCTAGGATTCTCTCTCTCTTCCCTTCTCTCTCTGCCCCTCCCCTGCTGATACCTTCTCTCTCTCTCTCTTTCTCTCTCAAAATAAATAAACTTGAAAAAAAGAATTACTCGCGGGAGTTTTTATGAGGTATACAATATTGCACAAAGCTGGATGAATTACAACAAAGTGACACCCCTGGGGCCGGCTGGCTTAGCAAATGCTTTCCGAATTGGAGGGTAGAATTCACCTGTGACAGTATTCAGGCATTCTGATAGGCAGGCTTCGCAGTAGGACATGCTGGCTTGGAGCAGACAAGAGGCTGGGAATCCCACAACAGCTGAGGAAGAAGGACCCTATTCTTATGGTTAGAGGGCTTTCCTGTTTTTACTGATGGCCAGAGCTGCTTCCTTTATATTCCTTATGCTCTCTGAAGTAGATAAACATGTAGGGTTACCTAAATCTCCATTTATGTTCTCTCTCAGGTCCAGTATGTATTAAGACCCTGCCTCAATCTCATCAGCCACCTGTTCATTAGAGACTAGGTCTTCAGTATATGGCCGTACCGTCCTGAATGTACCTGATCTCATCTGATCTTGGAAGCTAAGCAGGGTCAAGTGTGGTTAGTATGTGGATGGGAGGATAGGTCTTCAGTACTAATAGCGAAACTTCCTATGCCAGCTCTGTAGTAGTCTCTGTATATTGGGGGTGAAGTGAGAGCTAGAAAGGCAGCTGAACTGGCTGTTTTAAATTTAGTTCTTAAAAATCTTGGTGTTTTGTCTGATGATCTGCTCTTGCCTTTGTCCTAAATGACTTTATACTTGGAATTTCCTTGGAAGCTATCTTGAGAAGAACTAATTTTGTCTCTGGTGTTTCTGGCTATAGTTTTTCCTATCCTGCTTTCTCTCTCTGACATTTCCTTAAACTTTCTTGTCCACTGCTAATTTTTATTTTGCTTTGTGCTATCTCCATGTCATTGCTGCATTGTCTTCATATGCATACATCTTTTTTATTATTTCTATGAGGCTATGGGGAATGGGAGGTGGGTAGTTAGCCCTTTTTCAGGCACTGATTCATCTTGAATGGCCCCTGATGATCAATCAGTTCCACCAAATTACCTGACATAGCTTTAGACCCTGCGTCTAGAACACTGTGAAAGAAATGTTATACATTGGAAGAAATACTGGATCAAATGTCACACGGACATGGTTCTGTACCCCATACTGGCAATAAATTTGCTATGCACCTATTATTAACTCACCCCTCCTTTCTGGGACTGTTTCTTCATTTTATTTTAATTAATTAATTTATTTTGAGAGAAAGAGAGAGGGAGAGCAGGAGAGGGGCAGAAAGAGGGAGGGAGGGAGAGAGAGAGAGAGCGAGAGAGAGTAAGAGAGAGCGAGAGCGAGACAGAGAGACAGAGAGAGAGAGAATCCCAAGCAGGCTCCACACTGCCAAAGCCGGACGCAGGGCTCAATTTCACAAACCATGAGATCATGACCTGAGCCAAAATCAAGACTTGGATGCCCAACCAACTGAGCCACCCAGGCACCCCATGTTTCCTCATGTTTAAAGCTGAAGGGCAATTTGTCAATATTCATTAAAATTAAAAATACATTTAAGAGAATTTGTTTTGCAGGTATAACTGCACAGGTACAAAACGACAGACGGATAGGATTATTTATTGCAGCATTAGAGGAAAGAATTCCTTATTCTAATATTTGAAACGCAAGTGTTTCAAACCAATTGGGAAATAATTAAATAGCTATGAGATGTCCACACAATGGAATGCTATAAAGTTCTAAAAAAAGAGGGAGCTTTCCATAAACTGATGAAGAAAAACCAGCAGGACATATTATTAGGTGAAAGAAGACAAAGTGAAGAAGCATGAACATAATCACACACCTGCCCTGTTCCCTGGCAGAGATACCCCTATGTCTTTACACCAAGTGAGAGTCTCCTGGAGAACTTTTACAATACTGACAACATGGCACCTCAGGTCAACCTATATGATTCAGAAATATAAGCAGACAACAGAAGATCAGCAGAAATGTGAGGAAACAAAATAGATCCCAAATGTCCCCCCAAATTATAAATATTATCTTAAGAAAAATTAGACAGGCTACTGTACCTATGGAACAAGAAAGAATTTTTGGAAATTAAAATGTGATGGCTGAAATTTAAAAATCAATGGACCACCACATTTTAAGAGAGTTAGAGACTATCTTATTGATTTGGAAGCTCAAGCAAAGAAATTTTCAGCAACCTAAAACAACAAACAAACAAAGCAAGGAATAAAAGAGAAAGTTTAAAAATATGGGGAATAGGTCGGAGAGCTCAATAGTTGATTGAAAGGAGTTCCAAGAGAAGATGGAAAGGATGGCTAATAAAATAAATAATGAAATAAAAATATTACAGACTGAAGAAACATAAGACCCTTCATATTGAAAGCCTCACTGAGGTGAGGTACACGGAAAAAAGATCCATGCTTAAACATGTTTTGTTGAAATCTCTAGAAAGAAAATTTTAAAAATTTCCAGAGAGAGAGAGGGAAAAAATGATGTCATCCATAAAGAAAGGAGAATTAGACTGACAGCAGATTTTTCTATCAAATAACACGGGACACAAAAACTTGAAGGAACAAAGACTGTTCAAACACTCATGGGACAATGACTATGAATTTAGAGTTTCCATATGTAAACTATTCTTTATGTAACATTCTCAGTCATGCAAATTGTCACAAAGTTGATCACTCTTACAAGCTTTCCAAAGGCGTTACTCAATAAGGCTCCCTAGCAGATCATACCAAAAAATTATAATAATAATAACTGAAAAAGCATCACAGGAGTAGCAGCTGACATAACTCAAAAAAAGACAGGAAAAAAAAACTCAAAAGAGATTAAGAGAAATCACTAGACCTTCAGTTTGGGGCCATCATCCTTTGAGTGGCTAGAGATTAGTGTCTTAACTAATCCCAGAACTACAACACAGAACCATTCTGTGTTTATTCCTGGAGAAGAATGTTGGAAACAGAGTCATAGAGAACTTGACTTTTCATTTCTGTCCCTTCTGTATGATTTGACTTCTAAGAATATATTAATGATAGGGATAAAGGATTATTTAAATAAGTTGAAGTTAGAATCATATAACGGAATGCCATGTGTAGCCTTTGGAAAGACTGAGATTTGTCAAGATATATCTTTGTGGAAGGCAGTCCACAGTGATACATTTAATTAAAAAAAGTTGCAAAACAATATGTCATCCCATTAAGGTAAAAGACAAATGTCCTTCTGCATGTGTATATGTAAATGCACCTAAAAACATCAGGGAAGAGAAACTATAAACTGAGGGTATTGTAAAGAGGAAGGAGTCTTTCAATATTTACTGTAATAATCTCTTGACTTAGCATACCTACTAGCAGGATTTCTTACTGAAATCCTGTCTCTCACAGTCCTTTGCTCAGGCTGGCCCCTCTGGCAACTTTTAATTTCACAGCACAGAAGTATTTAGAAGACCCTGCATACATCATTCAGTGTCATGTTTTAATACTTTTGTATTTGGAACATGTAATATATAATAAACAACATGTAAATATTGCTTTTAAGATAAATTCTCATTATTTTATATTACAAAGCAGTGTGTGTTGTAACAAGTTGAAAGATCTAAGTTTATAAATGTATAGTGTTATTCTTCCTTACTTCAGTTAAAACCTTTAACTTTTAAGTATATTATTAAAATTCAAGCTATTTTTTATTTTGATAACCAAATAATGCCATATTATTTATTAAATAAACTCTCTATTTCCCCTGGAATGGAAGTGCTCTTATTATCATACAGTAACTTCCCACATTTACTTATATACATTTCTTGATCTGATTCTATTCCACTGCTCTATTTGGTTTTTCTTGGGTAAATAGCATTTTTTTTATTACATTAGCTTTAAAGTAAATTCCAATATCTGGTACTACCTGAATGCATCATTATTCTCTCACATTCTTGAGAATTCTTGCATTTATTTTTTTTCACATGAACTTTCAAATCATCCAGTCCAGTACAAAATATAAATCTACTGAATTCTAGGAGGAGGGGCATCACATGAAAATATATTATCACTGTAATAAAACAATTTTATATAAAAAAAAGCAGCACATTTAAATCAACAAAGGTCATCTCCACCATAGAAAGGACAGCACAAAACAGGTCTGCTGTTGACTGTATGAAGAACACCAGCAGTAAGTATTAGAGAACCTTATACCTAGGACAAAATCATCTGTAACAGGATAAAGTGTGCCTGTAAACTTCCTCATAGGCAGACCAGAACGACCATGAGTGTTTATGGATGGCTGTGTTCATACATCTGTGGTCATCATAAACTGAACAAACTTCTGCGAGGTGTGGGCATTTGTTAGCTTTGGACGGGATGTGAGGGACAGGGCACATAGTCAAGATGAGGGCTGACGGCCCAAAGGCTGTTGGTGTTCAGATATAATTCCCAGTCATGGTCCTTTTCACAGATATTTTTCACCCGTAAAACTGATGACCCTGGTGGCTGAGGCACTGTAGCTACAAAAAGAAAGAGAAAGTTCTGCCAGGAAGAGGCTTGCAGTCTTAGGACCAGATAGAATCACAGGAGCAGACACAGGGCACCCAGCAGTGTAGAAAGATGACACACACTGGGGCTGTGGGAAGAATGTGTGGCTCAGACCCCTGCTCTCCTATTGTTCAGTCATGGGACTTGGGCTCTCTGAGCTTCACTTCCTTTTTCTGTAAAATATGGGCTGACAATGCTTGTGAGTAGGGCTGTTGTGAGCATGAAACAATACATACCTCATGATGAACACCGCCTGACGCATAGTGGGCTCTTAAGAGTTGCCAGTGTTAACGACCATCAGAAATGTACAACAGACAGAAATTGGGCAGAGAAGGTAGTATTTCTAGAGTAGATAAAAGTATTAAAATGTGACATTGAATGATGTATGCAGGGTCTTCTAAATACTTCTGTGCTGTGAAGTTAAAAGTTGCCAGAGGGCAACTTAGATACAAAAGTGTAGTGCGCTCTGAGCATCCTGTCTTTACTGAATGTGCAAACCTGCAATAGCAATAGATGGAGCATGGCTATTTTTGCTTCAAAGTCAGCTGCCTGATGTAGCAGAGAAAGCATAAGCTGCAGGGATTGCCAGCCTAGCTGCTCTAGGTACACTATGGGTAAGTTCATTTCTCTCAGAAACTTCATCTCATTTGCTGGTCTCTTTCATAAAATTTATATACTTGTGGACACAGATGGACATCAATAAACAAATATATACCAAAGATGATGAGTGTAGTAAAGAAGAACAAAGCAGCACGAGGGGATAGAAAGTAACTGAGAGCTTCTTTTTGTGTAAGGTGGTCAATGAAGGCCTCTTTTGATAAGGTCCCACCTGAGCACAAGCTTGTAAGAAGTGAAGTGAGTTTTAAAGATATCTGGAAAAAAGAATTCTGGGTCTGGGAAACAGCAAGTGCAAAGGTCCTGGTGTGGAAGAAAGTTGGACATGGGGACAGGAACCTTGAGGAGGTGTTTGTGATGGGAGTAGAAAGCCGTGGAGAGCAAGTAGGTGGTGCAGGGGAGACCACGATGGGATGTGTGGGCCGCATGGAGGCTCAGCCAGTTGTCACAGGTAGGCGTCCCGCCAGCATCCCTCTGAGGTGAGAGAGAGGGGAGGCCATCCTGGGCAGAGCACAGGCACCAGCTGACTTGCATGGGCATCACGTACCTGCCTTGCTGAGTACCGACTGCAGGTGCATTAGAGGCGAGAGTATACCAGCCATGAGGAGAACTGTGATTGGCCAGTCAAACAATGAAGATGAGACTAGGAGTTGGAAGGGTGATGGGGTAGTTATAATCTGGTTGTTTTACAAGGTGGTACTGCCAGGATTTGCTGATGGATGGCCAAGGTATGACCATTGGCTCAAGAAATTTTGGCTGGTCTTGTAAGAATAAAACAAAGTTTAAAAAATGCCTAAACTTTAATAGTTGCTCAAAAACTCAAGTTCACTTCCACCTTCCTTTGAAATTCTTTAGCTTCTCCAGCTGTTCATATGCAGAACGTAGTCAAGAGTGGAACAAGGGGATAAGGTGGGGGTAGGGTGGTGAAAGAATAGTGTGAAGCCCCATATCAATTAGATCTGAGTTTAGGTTTTTCACCATAAGTTCTCTCCTCATCAGTATATGCCCCAATCATAAATGACACAGAGAAGGAAAAATAAAATAAAGGGAAAAATACAGTGTCATAGGGTGCTTCTTCAGCTATTACCTACTGCCTCCTATGTCCTTGACTGCATGTTTTCTGGGTAAAAAGAAAAATGAAGAGGTTAAGCACCACATTATTTAATATCTATCACCAGGGCAAGCAGAGACAAGAACTGCTTGAGACAAAATATTTTCTTTCTCAGAACAACTCTGAGGAAATTCATTATAGGCCTTCACATTAAAGCACGGCCAAGTAAAGCAAACAAACAGTGCTTCTCAAGGCTCAAAGCCTTAATCCGAGTAGCTTTAATGAAGCCTTGAAAAGCAACAATTGACAGTGGTAGAGGATTTGTTCCAGAAAGAATCAATGAAAAAAGGAGGCTCGTTGAACATTAATAAATACTGGAAAATGGATGGAAAAGCCATCTGCTAAGTACTTAGCAGAATACCCAACATTTGAAATGAAACAAGACCGTTTGGCTCAAACTGTCCCTAAAATCTAGTTTTCAGTGATTAAAATGAAAGGCCTCTTTTCTCCAAGTGAGGTTTTCATGTTAAGCCAAGTGTTAGGGGCACAGCCTTGGTGTTTCTTAGTATCCTAGCTTTTCTTAGCTGTATCTCGTTGGAAAAGGCTGAGCCTGGCCCTTTCCTAAGGCATCTAAAAGGCCCTTAGATTTTGCATTTAAAAAAAGAAACCTACATTTACTGGGCATCTGTCTCCTATCGGGTCTTTGGCATTCAGCTCCGCTCTCACACTGCCGCTCTAGGCTGACTCTCACTACCCCCATTTTTCAGAGGTGGTACTTGAGACTGGCCCCGAGCCTCACAGCTGTTACACCATGAAGCTGTGGTACGGCTGAGCTGAGATGCCGCCCAAAGCCTCTCCTCTCTGGCCTCAGATGTCCTACTCTATCACTGGCTCATATTTACACTCCCTGAGCCCCTGGATTCTGTCATCATTACTCCTAAACCATCAGGCAGATAAGACATTTTATCAACTTTAGGGGGCGCTATATCACACTTAGCCTGACTTTTCCCTCATGTCTTCAGAGTTTGCAGTATGTGACATGGCTACAGCGAGTCATGAACTCATGTTGGACCTAACTTCACCCAACCGCTGCTGTCTGATGCGATGAGCACATGGGCACATGCAGATGTGTGTACTGAATACCGTCAGAGCTCAGCAGGTCACTGTTTGCTGTTGGATACCTGTCCCTTCCTTCCTAATTGTTTCCCTCCCAAACTATTTACTGTTATTCCTACCTTTAAGAAAAGATAGCCTCGGGGTGCCTGGGTGGCTTAGTCGGTTAAGCGTCCGACTTTCGCTTAGGTCATGATCTCGGGGTTCGTGGGTTCGAGCCCTGCGTCGGGCTCTGTGCTGACTGCCAGCTCAGAGCCTGGAGCCAATTTCAGAGTCTGTGTCTCCCTCTCTCTCTGACCCTCCCCTGCTCNATAGCCTCGTCAGAGAAAGTAAGAGACACTCTTGAGTAGCTCATAATATAGGGCTGCTTCAATACGAAAGGGATTTGGTGAAATGATAAAACTCTGCTATCCATAATTGCTTGTGTGTGTGTATGTGTTTCCGGTCCAAATTAGTCTGTTAGTGGCTCAAGAAGAGAATATTATAATTGATTAATTAAGCAAATAGCAATGGGGTGCTTAATATGCAGCAAGCATTATGCTACATGCTCTCTTTGGAACTAGGCACTCATAACACAATAATATTACACATAGCTGAAAATCAATCTGTGAATGGAAGAAGCTAGACTAAGCACAGCCATTGCTGTGCCTGCTACTGCTACTATTACTGAGCCCTCCCTTCTGGCATTCCACATTGTGGACGGTTCACTACTTTTCGTGCTAACAAGTGGGAGCAGAGAAAGATGAGCTAAGACATAACATCATTAAAATACAATTTGTATTTGCATTGAAAATGTAGTCTGAAAGATAAACACGGATTATGTCTATTCCATAACAAAAGAGTTGAGAGGACAATTAATTATTGAATATTTTATCCTACTATTTTAAACTGAAAGTTTTTAAACTGCAGGTATTTGAGGTAATGCACTACAAATATTTATTCAGTGGCTGCTCTTAAAATTTTTTGTCTGATGATGTGTTAAATGGACTCTGCATCCTCAAATAGATAAGACTAACTCACATTTCTACCCATCTGAACTAAGATTTTACCATATTTTACATATATCTGTCCCAACTTGGGATAGATATGAGGTCCATGGGAGAGGATAGAGAAAGGAGATGAATCCAAAAAACTATGATTTCTTATCTGAGGCTCTGATTCAGTAAATGTATGTTGTCTTGAAGACAAATAATTATGAATAGATGTGAAACTGTGACTCTTTGTTTGAGGTGAAGTTCATGAAAGCAAGCTTTTGTTCATAGATAGCGTTAATTCAAGATTGGGGCAAAAGAATATTCTATGCTTCTGTTATATAATATCTGGCATTGTAGATACACTGCTTTCAGCTCTTAAATTTATCCCACATTTGTTCCACCAAGCTATGTATATAGTTGTTCTTTGTATTTCAAAATAGTCTTCTGACAATGAATTGTATTTTCCAGCTTCAATGATCAGTGACTTTCTCTGACAGTCTCTGTACTTTTTTTTTATTTTCCTGCATTAAAAACCCCATTTGCTGTGTGTACAGAATTTTCAAACACACAGGTAAGAAGTATTATCATTGTTCCAGTATGCCTGCTTCTAGTATTTACTGCCATTCACATTATCTACATTTATATTCTTTCATGCATGTATGAGTTTGTCTCATCTGTGCCACAATTTCCTGACTCTATCTTGATATTGTAACTATTTGCATATTGACTTTTTCTCTTCAGCACCATTCAAAACATCTCCCAAGGTATGGCCAACTGAGAGTTTAATTAACATAATGTTGATATATTTCCCCCTAGTTTATTAACCTAGATACAGAAATGGTGTTACTGAAATGGACTATTATTATTATGGCTATACCTTAGAATTTCTGGAGATTAGAAATATTCAATCCATACTGAAGTAAGCTGCTTTATTTGTATCAATTTGAAAAAATAATAAAGAAACACACACACACACACACACACACACACACACGCAGTATCTTCAACACAGCACCAAAGACCAAATTTATTGGTTGAGTGCATGAAACGTGTTTTCATGTTGCTTGATATAAATAAATTTCTGTGTATTTTATTACTTCTAATTTTTGTGTATCTGCCAAGATCTGGAAGACAGAGACAGATGTTACTATATAAGGCAAAGTAAGTGAAAATGTAAAAGAGACCTCTACAGTAAGATTGCTTACGTTCCAAATCTGGTTCCTGGTTTCTTAGGTACATGACCTTCAGTAAGTTTCTTAATATCTCTGTGACAGACTATACTGCGTTCCTCAAAAACTTCTATGTTGAAGCCCTAAATCTCAATGTGACTATATTTGGAGACAGTGTTTTCATACAGGCAAGTTAAGATTAAATGAGGTCATAAGACTGGAGCTCCACTCTGATAGCATTCTTCTTATAAGAAGAGGAAGATGGGAGCCTGGGTGGCTCAGCTGGCTAAGAGTCTGACTCATGATCTCATGAGTTTGTGAGATGGAGCCCTACGTCAGGCTCTTTGCTGACAGTGCAGAGCCTGCTTGGGATTGTCTCTCTCTCCCTTTCTTTCTGTCCTCCCCTTGCACTCTTTCTCTCTCAAAATGAAAAAGCTTTAAAAGAAGAAGGAAAAGAAGAGAGCCCAGAGCTCTCTCTGGGCACACCCTCCAAGGGAAGGCTATGTGAGGACGGAGAGAGAAGATGCACATCTGCAAGGCAGGAAGAGCGGTTTCACCAGACACCACCCTACCTTGAGCCAGATGTCCAGCCTCCAGAACTGTGAGAAATGAATTTCTGTTGTTTAAACCACCCAGTCTGTGGTAGTTTCTTATAGCAGCCCTAGCAGACTAACACAATCTCTAAAGGTTTTTAATCCACTGGATAAAAAAATAGCACATACCTGATAAGAAGTATTTGGATGAAAAATAAAGTCATTTCAATTACATAGCATAGTACCTGACATATAGAAAGAGGTCAGTAAATATTAGCTATTTTTTTTTTAACTTTATTTGCTTTGAGAGAGAGAGAGCTTGTGTGCCAGGAGGGGCAGAAAAAGAGAGAGAGAGAAAGAAAGAGAGAGAGAAAGAGAGGGAATCCCAAGTAGGCTCTGAACTGCCAGCTCAGAGCCCAACGCTGGCCTCGAATTCATGAACCATAAGACATGACCTGAGCCAAAATCTAGAGTGGGACGCTTAACTGACTGAGCCACCCAGGCACCCTGAGGTAATTTCTTCCTACTCTGCTTATGTTAAAAGACAGAAGCATGAATAAAATTAGGGGAGCTTTTCATTTCTGGGTTATTGTTTTAGGGAAAGATTTGCTAAGTTTGATTTGAGGAAGTTTAAAAGATGCTTTATGTATATGAAATAAAACTTTTGATTTGCATTCACCTTCCTGCCAGGTCTATCTCTCTTTTTTGATTCCAGTAAAAACCATCATTACTTTCTCGGGGCGCCTGGGTGGCTTAGTCGGTCAAGCGTCCGACTTTCGCTTAGGTCATGATCTCGTGGTTCATGGGCTTGAGCCCCACGTTGGGCTCTGTGCTGACTGCCAGCTCAGAGCCTGGAGCCTATTTCAGAGTCTGTATCTCCCTCTCTCTCTGACCCTCCCCTGCTCACGCTGTCTCTCTCTCTCTCTCTCCTAGAAATAAATTTAAAAAAATATTTAAAAAAAAAAAAGCATCATTACTTTCTCAAGCTGGAAATCTTGTAGTGATCCTTTGTACCTTCAGTTCCCTGCATACTCACATTCAGTTCTTCATCAAGTCTTGCCAGTTTTACCTTTAAACCCTATTTTGTACCCACCTGTCCCTGTCTACCTTCATCACCAGTACCTTCCTCTAAGCCAACAACTTTGTTCACCTGAACCCTTCAGTTAGTATAAAGATCAGTCACTCCATGGGGTGCTTAGGTGGCTCAGTCGTCACTCTGTGGAGCACCTGAGTGGCTTAGCTGGTTAAGTATCCGACTTTATTTCACGATCTGTGGTTCGTGGGATGGAGTCTGCATTGGGACAGCTCAGAGCCTACTTGGGATTCTCTCTCCCTCTCTCTGTCCCTTCCCTACTTGCTCTAACTCTCTCTCTCTCTCAAAATAAATAAATTTACAAATTAATCAGCCACTCTGCTTCCAGTTGTCTCTTCTTCACAGCCGTGTTAGTGCTATTTAAAACTATAAACCAAAATCTTATTCTCTGTATTAACTTTTTAAAGCCCTGCTGCACTTTGGAGCACCTGGGTGGCTCAGTCGACTAAGCCTCCAACTTCAGCTCAGGTCATGATCTCACAGTTTGTAGTTTGAGTTCTGTGTCAGGCTCTGTCCTGTATCTCCTTCTCTCTCTGCCTCTCTTCTGCTCACGTTCTGTCTTTATCCCTCTCAAATAAATTAAATAACATTAAAAAAAAAAATAAAATCCTGCTGCTGTTAGAGCACAATCTAAACTCTTTGCTGGGACAACAAAGTCTTCTAATAGTTGATCCCTGCCTACCTCCCCACATTAACTTCTTACCATGTGGTGCCTTACCCACCACATCCAAGCCACACTGGCTTTTAGGTCCTCCAAGGGTCAAGCTGCAGTTTTAAAACACTGCCCCATATCTGTCAACACTCCTGTCATGAAGATGTGAGGTCCATGTCTCTGTTTGAAGCTGGGTGGTTTTGTGACTGCTCTCATCAAAAGAGTACATAAGAAGTGAGATTATGTAATGTATTGATTTGCTAAGACTATTGAAACAAATACCACAGAATGTGGGACTTAACCAACAAAAGTTGATTTCCTTGCAGTCTGGAGGTGGGAAGCCCAAGATCAAGGTGCTGGCAGGGTTGGTTTCTTTTGAAATGTCTCTTTTTAGGTTGGAGGCAGACATCATCTCACTGTGTTCTCACATGGTTGTCCCTTGGTCTGTGTTGTCAAGTCCTAATTTCCTCTTGTAAAGATACCAGCCATGGTGGAAGGGCCCACTCTTATGATCTCATTTTACCCTAATTAGCTGTTTGAAAGTTTTACCTCCAAATACAGTCTCATCTGAAGTCCTGGAGCAAAGTACTTCAGTATGTGAATTTGGAGGGACATAAGTCAGCCCATAACACTTCTGAGGCCAGGTTCTAAGAGGATATACATCATCTTTTGTTCACTCCGAGGCCCTAAGCTGCTGTGTAAGAAATATGACTACCCTGGGGCACCATGCTGCGGTTAAGTTCAAGCCACTGGACAGACCACACCTAGATTCTCAGGTTGGTGGCCCTAGCTCAGCCTGATCTTTGAGTTGTGCTAACACAAGTGCAAGACATGGGAATTAAGTCCTAATAACTCCAACTGATTTCAGCCCTTAGCCATCCAAGTCACCCTGATATTTTGTGGAGTAGACACAAGCCATCCTGGCTGCAGTCTATCCAAATTCCTCACCCACAGGACCCCTGAACAGAGCAAGTTGGTTGTTTTATGCCAGTAAGTTTGGGGTGGTTTGTTAGGCAGCAACAGATAATGGTTACACCCTCGAAGGGATTCACATATGCTCTTTTCTCTCCCTGGAATGGAATGCTCTTCCCTCTGCTCTTGGCCATCATCCTTAAGCATCACCTCCTTAGAGAGGGCTCTTCTGATGGCCAGCGTGAAGTGTCCCCTTTCATTTGTCTTGAGTTCCTTCTCCTTCTCCTTCAGAGCATATGAACACTTAAACAGTATTTAATTACTTATTTTTATTATTCAGTTTCTGCCTCCTCCATGATACTACTCGGTTTTTAAGAGCAAGAATCACTTTTCATTTGTTTGCCCAGATCAGATATGCTTTATGGGCTCATCATCAGAGGCTGTGGAATACTTATTAAATAGATAGACGACTATCAGTTCAGGGTTGCTCTGTTCTTGTTGGAAAAAGCCATTGAGAGTAAACTGATGGGATTTAGGAAGAGGCTTGGTTAAACTTAAGCACTGAGCTTTGATTGAGTACCTGTTCCTGCTAGCTCTAATCTAGGAACTAACAGTGCAATGATCACCAAGGAAACCCAAATGCTAAATAAATCCTCCAGTGGACAGCTCCGTGTCAACTCACAAATAGTCTGCTCTTTGGTACAGTCTCCCCAGAGAGACTTAACATGGGAGTCAAAGTGATGAAACTACTGGCTGAAAAAAATATCCATGAGAGCCTATCCTTGGTGGGCGAGGCTGTTTCCATGTTCTTCCGTAAGTGCTAGGCTGAACCGTTAAAAGTCTATGGACACTAAAGGTGAAATATTTAAGCAAATCTATAGATAGAACTGCTAGAAACCATGGAGGTCAAACCAGGGAGAGTGTTGGAGACTGAGGGCCCACGATCAGCATTCTGGTCTATAGGGAGCAGCACCATTAAGCCATCATAAGGAGGAGGTGGTAGCATGGCCTTGACAAGTCCAGGCTCACAATTCCTAAAACTCACCCCTTTTTGTAATAGTATCTCTTTGTCGTTTTTGCCCCAAAAGTGTTGCACTTGTTTCTAGTTGTGCTTCTCAGTTCTCATGATTTACATATTGCCTCAACCTGTGATCTGTGTGTATGCACCTCTGCCAAATCTGAAAATGAAGTCTGCGTAGGCTGTTATGAGTAGGTAGGTGAGGAGGGATATGTGGATAAAAGGAAACAGAAATAAAAATGTGACTAACATGGCAAAGAAGGTTAAGGAACTGGCTGATTGTTCTCAGACATCTTGGTTTACATCCAACGTATGTCAAATTAGAAGTAAGAAGCCATGGACTGTATTGCTTTCCAAGGTTGCTGATCTCATACCTGCTGTGTGAGAAAGGGGAACTTTTTGATTAGGGATATAATCATCTCAGGCAATCAAACATGTTTTTAGAATCCTGTAGAGAAATTTGGTCCATAGAAAGAACTAGAGAAGAAGAGAAGGTTGAGAAGCTTCTTAGGTGACCTGTCATACATATGGCCCTGGAGGAGAGAAGGATGTGCAATTGGACTTTTTTTTTTAAAGTCTATCTATTTATTGGGAGAGAGACTGAGAGAGCGTGAGAGAGCGAGCAGGGGAGGGGCAGAAAGAGAGAGAGAGAGAGAGAGAGAATCCAAAGCAGGCTCCGCACTGTCAGCACAGACCCCGACATGGGGCTCTATTTCAGGGACCATGAGATCATGACCTAAGCAGAGATCAAGAGTTGGATGCTCAACCAGCCGAGCTACCCAGGTGTCCCATAATTGGACTTTTTAAAAGGCACCTGCATGGTTAGGTAAGAAAAAAAAAGTTGAAAAACTGTTTAACTGCCAAGGTGGGGACTCCTTTTAGGAGAAGGTCTCATCTAAACTCGTGTCATTTTCAGACCTGAGGCTGTGGACTTCCTTATAAATGGAGAGAGATCCTCAGGTGCGCTGGCCCAGCCTTCTGAGTCCTGCACCCCAAAGCTTCACTGTGCAGCTCTGCTCTCCTCCTGCCTTGTCACCTGGGCTTTATGAGCCTGTGCTGTCATCTCGTTGGCCTATCTTCCTGAGCCTAGGATCTTTTAAATGTTCTTTCGGCTGGTACTCTGGTTTAGTTTGTGCCCTTAATTGTTTATTTGAAGTCCTAATAACTGGCTCTTTATAATTCTGAATAACATGGTTCTTCCTAGCTCCACTGCTTATTCTTTTTATTCCACTTTATAGGTTTGCTGACTGCTATTGATTATATACATCATGGCATATTTGATAGAAAGCCCAAACCTCCAGATTAAATGGAAAAAAACCGGAGGCAAATCACAAATATTTGATATTGTGCAAAATAAACTTTCAAGCAATTGACTACACTTCCTCCTTTTCAAAATGCAGCTTCTGTGACTGCTTGCTCTTAAATCATCTCTTGTCATGTTTAACACACAAATCCTGCAAATACTTTGCATAGCTCTTTTTTTTTTTTAAGAACTTGAGAAAAGTGAATTTATTTAAGTAACCTGTATTGTATGTTCTAAACATTCTTTCTCATTCCCTGTATCAATATGACCTAAAATTAAATGATTTGAAGGAGAAATTCCCTTAAAGATGATATTTCTTTCTTTTTTTTTTTTTGCAAATAGTTTATTGTCAAATTAGTTTCCACATAACACTCAGTGCTTTAAAGATGATATTTCTATTCACTGAAAACTTTCTATGAGATTGTTTCATATGAGTGTTCCTGTGATAAGTGCATCTAAAGAAATCAAGATGAACAGAAGGCCACTTTGTTAGCTGGGGGTGACTTAGGAGGAAAGAATGCAAAGTTACAAAAACTTTAGAGAGAATATCTGACTTAAAACAGAGGCTGAATAAACATCTAGATATTTTACTTTTGTATAAATCAAGAGGGAATGCATTTATCAAATCTGCAGGTCACTCTAAGCTGGGAAAGATTATTAGTATGTCAGATTACAGAACCAAGAATCAAAAAGATCTTGAAAGCAAAAAGGAAAGAATATGAAATTAATGGAAGGAAATGTGAAGTCTTGCACTTAAACTTGAAAAAAGTTTCTGTGGAAATTGTCATTTCATGTGAAAAAAATATCTGTATGTTCAGCTGTCCTCTACCTACACTTAAGCAACAAAAAAGTCTCACAACTTTTGGCTACATTGTAGAAGCAGATCATAGGGGACCTTCAAAGGAGGTTACTGTACACTTGGACCTCAGATCACGACTTGATATTCATATTTGGTTCTAAAAGGGACATTGAGTAACGAGTTGTTTCCAGAAGATGATGACTAGGATCTGGAAGTTTCCTGAACATGAAGTCAGGGCTAATGGAAGGATTTGCAGTTATACATCAGGAAGCAAGAAGATTTCAGAGAAATCAGAGTGTTGTTTGTCAATATTAGAAAAAGTGTCAAATAAAAGAAGGGACTTTTGGGGTAGTTGTAAAGGGTAGGTCTAGAATAATCTATGGAAATTACTGAGAAGCAGAACTCAGAGTAGGGATATTTGACTTAGGAAAAGCTTACCTACCTATTATGTTCTGAGTATGGGGAATGCAAAGATGAATGGGACTCAATCCTGTTCTCAACTTTATATTTTATTTTCTTAATGTTTATTTATTTTTGAGAGAGAATGAGAGAGACAGCATGAGCAGGGGAGGGACAGAGAGAGATAGAGACACAGAATCTGAAGCAGGCTCTAGGCTTTGAGCTGTCAGCACAGAACCTGAAGCAAGGCTCCAACTCACAAACTATGAGATCATGACCTGAGCTGAAGTCAGAAGCTTAACCTATTGAGCCACACAAGTGCTCCTCAACTTTATATTTTAGAAGGGGAATAAAGTTCTGAATACCCAATTTCAATGTTTGGGGTTGTTTTCCATCCCCTCCCCCCAAAAAAAGCAATACTCTGGCACCAGCTGGGTGTCTTACAATTTAACTTAAACCTGACATTATTGTGGAATTTATAAAACCTCTGGACATGAGAGACTCATGTTTGAGAAAAGCTCCATTTTCCTTTCTAAAAACAAATGGCTAATGAACTCATTGTGAAATGGGCAAAAAGACCTTTGGACTGGGCCAGAAACAGCAAGTGTTTTACAAGCAATTGTTGGTAAGGTCAACAGGACAATGGACATTCTGATCTTAAGCCATGGGTTGTGAACTTTTTAAAGACATAATAGCTAACTAATGAACACCAGGAGTAGTTTCATTTGTTAACACCAATAGAATAGTTGATCAATGTGTAAACAAAAGCGGCAATGCCTGTTAGTGTCAATTGACAATTTTTTCCCCCTTTTATCCAAGTCATTAATTGTTCCCCTTCTTTCTCAGAAAAACCCCTGCTTTCACCTTGCAGGCAGGAAACTTTTCCCGTTACTGTTGGAATCTGTGCTCCCTGAATTACAATTCTCAGCCCCCTCATAAAGCCCTTTGTTCTTTTTCTGTTTTGCCTCCTTTATAGGTTAACACTATTTATCCAGATATAGTGTCACATCCCACAGGTTAAGGGCTCAATCCAACAAGACTGCCCCTCCCCAGTTTGGGATGCTAGTTGCAAGTCCAGGTCACCACCTGTCCTTTCTGACCAACCATCTAAAGATTAGAGGTTCCAATGACCTTTCTTGGATTTGATTCATTTGCTAGCATGTCTCACAGAACTCAGAGAAACATTTCACTTACTAGATCATTGGTTTATTATAAAAGGATCTAACTCAGGAATGGCCAGAATAAAGAGATGCGCAGGACAAGGTGTGGTGAAGTGGTGCGGCACTCCCATGCCTTCTCCAAGTATGCTACGTGCCCCTGATACCCATGTGTTCACCAACCTGGAAGCTCTCTCAAAATTTTCCTTTTGAGTTTTTATGAAGGCTTCATTACACAGGCATGGTTCATTAAATCATCGGCCTTGATGACTGCTTCAACCTTCAGCCTCTTTCAACTCCTCAGAGGTCTGGGGTGTGGGACTGAAATTTCCAATCCTTTAATCACAGGCAACCAGACCCATTCCTTAGGTGCTATACAGAAGTCACCTCATTACCATAGACCCAGTTGTAGTGCAGAGGGGCTTGTGATGAATGACAAGACAACCCATTACACCTGTATGGCTCTGGAGTGATTTTAGGAATAAAGGATATGATTGCTCTTACTGTTCAGGAAATCCCAAGGGTTTGGAAGTCAAGAACCAAAAACAAAGACTAAGAATGTATGAGAAACATACTTGGGTCATCTGAATAACCAAATACATACCCTGTATAACTCACAATATTACCAGGAGGCAATGAGATAAACAAAGTAACTATTCAATGTGATGGGTGGCAGAGAGGAAAAAATGTCCAAGTTAGGGAAGGTTTACAGACAGGGGTAAGTTTGAGCTAAACCTTGAAAAGTGAATGTGTGCTTGTAGAAGGATGGACTATGGGACAGAGGGAGTGGACACCAGTTAGAAAGGTAACAGCAAAAAGCCAGAGGGACATGCCAGTAGTGGAGGAAGATTTGGAAATGGCAGAATGAATAGGACCTAGGGCTGGTGGGGGTAAGGGAGGTGAAGGGTGCACCCCAGGATGATTCTACAGATTTGTATTTGGGTGCTTGGATAGCTGATGGTACCATTAACGGAGAGAAGCAATATGGTGAGCAAGAGATATCGAAGAACAAGAGAAAACCAAATTCAGTGTTGGGAGAATTGGGCCTGTGATAGCTCAGAGGCACCTTGATAAAATGTAGAATCAAGAAATAGAAATCAGAAAAATGATCAATGTCACAGGTGTAGATCTAGGAGTACTTAGTTTGTAAGTGGTAATTAGTCTTGATAGTGGGTGGTATTATGGGGGGTGTAGTAGAGATTTTACCAACTGAGAAGGCCAAGAAGAAAATCTTAAGGAAGTCAGTAGTTTGAGTTGGATGGGACAGGGGTTTGTGGCAGGCAAGAAACTGTGCTTAAATATTAAAATAGTACTATTCTGGAAAATCCATGATAATGGATGCCCGAATTTGGAGATGTTGGGTTTTATGACCCAAAAGATCAAAAATTACTATGATTCTGTAAATATAAAAAGAGATAATGGTTGAGGCTGATTTTTGTACTAGGTTTTAGAGTTGGGATCCCATTATGGTGTCCTTACTTTCTAACTTTTTTTCCATGTCACAAATCCCCACATTTTAATACATATTTCAGAGTCTGTTTGTCTCTGAAATGTCTCAGGCTTTCAGGGATATTCTCTCTCAAGTCACAAGCAATGTGTTGGAATTAGTCAGAATTGGATGCCCCCTCCAGACCTTGAAATCGTGGGTATCCTAATCAGTATGTGTAAAATACACGACTTTCAGGCAACTAATAAGAGTGCTTCTTTGAATCGTTATACATTGTGTCATTCTTTGAAAGACATTGCTAGTCTAATTTGTGGTTAATAATCCAGTGATCAACACAAAGAATTTTTCTGGTTAAACTGAAGATCTTCATTCTCATATGGAGACACAGTCCAGTATAGTAGAAAGAAGCAGAGTTTGGATTAGGTTTTGGGCTCCAAATTCCACTTTATTACTTGCTAATACTTATTTTTTTTATCTGTCAAATGGTGACTCTGTGGAGGTTATGGGGCTGTTCTTGTAATTAAATAAATTGATAGAGAAATAAACACCTGGAATAGTGTGTGACACTTAGTGGACTCACTCCCAAACGGTAATCACTGTTTCCATTTTTATTTTGGAAAACATATTTTCATCTTCCCTCATTGTGTGCAAAAATCTCTATCTAACCATTAGAGATATACTATTACCTCAGCCTACAAGGATAAAAGGGAAAAAAAAAACCCACTGTGGTTATTCAAAGGATTTTCATGGCACTGATAAATGGGTCTTTTGTCCAATATAGATTTCCTTGATCACTTCAATGCTCATTATAGAAGCACCTCTGTTCTATTCTCTCTTTTACAGTTTTGTTCCTACAACAAAAGAAATCAAAGCACCCAAGTTCAATGCAGTGCAGTGCAACCCTAATCTAACTTTACTAAAACAAAGAGTCAGAACCGAGGGGACTGCCTGAATTTGTTCCCCTTGCTCTGCCCTGTGAGTGCTGCTTGCAGGAAATATGTTATCACAACACGCCACATGTACTGCAGCATCAGAGGGGGCAGAATCAGGTGACCTGAGAATTTTGTCTCTCATCAGCTTCTTTGGGAAGCTATAACATCTATAACATACCTATAACACCATCCTCAGAGACCTCTGCCTGCAGCTCACAAGCTCACTACTGCACAGTACAGTGGAAGTCAGCAAACCCTCAAAGACATCTAGGTTTTGAGAATTAATGAACTCTTGGGAAACAGGGTCTAATTTTTAAGGGGAAGAACTTTTTAATACAATAGTTTCAAGTTCACACTGGATATGGGATGGTGAATAAGTTAGCAATTATTGCTTCCATGGGTGATGTTTGATTGCCTGAGGAGCAGAAACTACAAAGCACTGTATAAGCATACCTCATTTTATTGCACTTTATTTTATTGCATTTTGTTTTTCACAAATTGAAGGTTTGTGGCAAACCTGCATCAAGCAAATCTATTGATGCCATTTTCCCACAGCATTTGCATGCTCATACCATGTCTCTGTGTCACATTTTGGTGATCCTTGCAATATTTAAAACTCTTTCCTTATTGTTATATTTGTTACAGTCATCTGTGATCACTGATTTGGGATATTACTATAGTAATTGTGTTGGAGCACCACTAACCATGTCATATAAAATAGTAAACTTAATTGATAAATGTGTGTGTTCTGACTGTTCCTCCAACCAGCCATCCCCCCATCTCTCTCCTTCTCCTCAGGCCTCCCTATTTCCTGAGACAGAGCAACATTGAAATTAGGGTAATCAGTAGCCATACAATGACCACCAAGTGTTCAAGGGAAAGGAAGTGCCAAATGTCTTGTCTCTCACTTTCAATCAAAGGCTAGAAATGATTAAGGTCGGTGAGGAAGGCATGCTGAAAGCCAAGATAGGCCAAAAGTGAGGCCTCTGTTGCCAAACAGTTAGCCAAGTTGCAGATGCAAAAAAGAAGTTCTTGAAGGGAATTAAAAGTGTTACTCCAAGGAACACACCAATGATAAGAAAGTGCAACAGCTTTATTGCTGAAATGGGGAAGGTTTCATTGGTCTAGAAAGACTCAAACCAACCACATGTACTGCAGCATCAGAGGGGATTAACATTCCCTTAATCAAAGCTTAATGCAGGGCAAGGGCCTAACTCTCCTCATTTCTATGAAGACTGAGAGAGGTGAGGAAGCTGCAGAAGAAAAGTTTGAAGCTAGCAGAGTCTGTCTGGTTCATCAGGTTTAAGGAAAGAAGCCATCTCCATAATATAAAACTAGAAGATGAAGCAGGAAGTGCTGATGTAGAAGCTGCAGCACATCATCCAGAAGATCCAATTAAGATAATTAATGAAGGTGGCTACACTTACCAGATTTGAAATTTAATCAAAACAGCTTTCTATCAGAAGAAGATGCCATCTAAGACTCTCTTAGTTAGAGAGAAGTCAATGCCTGGCTCCAAAGCTTCAAACGATGGGCTGACTCTATTGGTAGGAGCTAATGCAGCTGGTGACTTTAAGTTAAAGCCTAAGCTCACTTACCATTCTGAAAATTGTAGAGCCCTTATGAATTATGCCAAATCTACTCTGTCTCTGCTCTAAATGGATCAACAAAGCCTGGATGACAGTACATTTGTTTACAACATGGTTTACTGAACATTTTTAAGCCTACTGTGAGGTTTACTGCTCAGAAAAAAGATTTCTTTCAAAATATTACTGCCCATTGACAATGCACCTGGTCACCCAATAGCTCTGAGGGAGATGTACAAGGAGATTGAGGTTGTTTTTATGCCTGCTAACACAACCTCCATTCTTCAGCCCTTGGATCAAGTCTTGACTTTCAAGTCTTATTAGTTTAAAAAAACATAGTTTGCAAGCTATGGCTGCCATAGATAGTGATTCCACTGTTGTATATGGGCAAAGTCAATTGAAAATCTTCTGAGAAGGATTCACCATTCTAGATGCCATTACGAACATTCGTGATTCATGGGAAGAGGTCAAAATACCAGCATTCACGGGGATTTGAAGAAGGTGACTCCAACCCTCCTGGATGGCTTGGAGGGGTTCAAGACTTCACTGTAGGAAGTAACTACAGATGCAGTGGAAATAGCAAGAGAACTAGAATTAGAAGTGGATCCTGAAGATGTGATGAATTGCTGCAATCTCATGATAAAACTTTCACAGATGAGGAACTGGTTCTTATGGATGAGCAAAGAGAGTGGTTACTTGACATGGAGTCTATTCCTGGTAGAGATGCTGTGAAGACTGTTGAAATGACAACAAAGGATTTAGAACATTACGTAAAGTTAGTTGATAAATCGGCAGCAGGGTTTGAGAGGATTGCCTCCAATTTTAAAAGAAGTTCTACTGTGGGTAAAATGCTACCAAACAGTGTCACATGCTACACAGAAATTGTTCCTGAAAAGAAGAGTCCATCAATGTGGCAAACTTCTCTGAGGTCTTATTTTAAGAAATGGGGATGGCCACCCCTGTCTTTGGTAACCACCACCCTGTTCAGTGAGTAGCCATCAACATCTTGCTGAAAGTTCAGATGATGGTTCGCATTTTTTACCATAATGTATTTTTTAGTTAAGGTATGTAGATTTTAAGACATGATGTTATTGCACACTCAATAGACTATAGTATGGTGTAAACAAAACTTATTTTTTGAGATTTTATCTTTAACTAATCTCTACACCCAACATGGGGTTGAACTCATAACCCCAAGATTGAGAGTCACATGCTCCACTGACTGAGCCAGCCAGGTGCCCCTAAACAAAACTTTTATATGCACTGGAAAATTTTAAAAAAATCATTTGACTGGCTTTATGTGATAATACTCCCTTTACTGCAGTGGTATGGACCCAAACCCGCAGGATCTCCGAGAAGTGTCTGCATCAGTGATAAGAACAAAATAGCAACAATAATAAGCAGAAGCACAACCACAATCATAATAATGTGCTTTCATTTATGCAACAAGGAATCATCAAATTCCACCTTAGATTTCAGATTTGACTGCTGTACCAGGAGGCCCAGGGGGCAAAAGGAGTGCGACAGGCCCCAGGTAAACACCAAAACATCTGCCACCAAAATCTTACACTCACATACACACATTCAGAAGAGGGAGAAATAAGCATGGACTCCAATGATCAGAAAAGGCTTCCTATGGTAAACAGCAATGAAATGTTGCAAGGGACTATTTCAGAAAGAGAATATGAAATGAGCTACAGTCTGTAGGAGACGAAGGAAGAGGAAGAGAGTGGCCGAGGGAAGAAACGGCAAGAAGTCCCAAGTCCTGTCACCCGCAGTAGGGTCACGTCAGGCAAGGCCAGAGGAATATGATGGGAGCAGTTTACAGAGGGACTTGAGCACCAGGTTGAAGAATTGGGGCTTTTTCGTCTGCAGTTCAGCTGACTAAAAGCCATCTGCTCTCAAGTAGGGAAATGACATATGATCAAAGATGCAGTGCGAGATTAACCTAGCAGTAGTGAATCTTCCTCAGGGATGAGGCAGGAACTGTACATATGCATAAAGAAACAAAAAGATATATTATGTATATATATTATATATTATACAGTGGCACTGTACAGAATAGATTAGAATATGAAGGGGGAAAAAAGCATGAGCAGGGAGAACAGATAGGAAGCAGGCGAGAAGATGTAATCCTTGACCCTACAATTATCTGGATATGTAAACTTTGAGTTACTTTTGTAACAACTGTGGCAACTTTCCCCTAATCCATTCATATCTGCTCACTAAAATCCTTTTGTGTGAAATGGTGCAAATTTGCACACTGGCGTTTTCAATCCACAGAAAAAAACCATGCAAGCTGGTCATACTGGGCTCAAGTTCACGCTTAGTTCTTCACCTTAGGGCTCTAGGGGCACCAATGACCTAACCAGCTGGAGATGATGACTATAATCTGCAGTAGGAAAAGGAGAGAGAAGTCAGGAGTAGATTTTAGTAACTAGGCCCTGGTTAACTCAGGAAAAGCGGGTCTGCGGGCATCTGAGAAAATCTGTCTGTTGAAAGAAAAGTTAAAAGCATGAAGTATTAGTGTTCAACTCTCTGGCTAAAGGTACTTTCTCTCTCTCTTAGTGTTTTTGTTTGTTTGTTTGTTTGTTTTAAATTTCTGAGAGAGAGAATCAGCCTGAGCAGGGGAGGGTCAGAGAGAGAGGGAGACACAGAATCCGAAGCAGGTTCCAGGCTCCGAGCTAGCTGTCAGCACAGCGCCCGATGCGGGGCTCGAACCCACAAACCGTGAGATCATGACCTGAGCCGAAGTCGGACGCTCAACCGACTGAGCCACCCAGATGCCCTATTTACTTATTTTTGAGAGAGCGAGAACAAAGTGGGGGAAGGGCAGAGACAGAGGGAGACAGAATCGAAAGCAGGCTCCAGGCACTGAGCTGTCCGCACAGAGCCAGATGAGGAGTTCGAACCCATGAGCCATGAACCCAGGAGATCATGACCTGGGCTGAAGTCAGACACTTAACTGACTGAGCCACCCAGGTGCCCCTTCTGTTTTTCTCTTAATCAGTATGCCACATAGGTATTCAATTGTTCCTGAACTTTGCTTGTTTGCTTGCACACCTTTTCAGAAGATTATCAAAGTGCAATGAGGGGTTCTAGTCATCTTAAAATGAATCAGCTAATTAAATTAATTTTATCTCGGGTATATTGCTTTAGTCCAATTAAGTTACTAAGCCAATCACATCAGAATAAATCAACCATACTGTTACATAATTCTTTTTAATAAACAGAGTTATAATTATGTGAAGGCAATTCTGAGGATACCATATGCTACAAAGCAGGGAACCTAATTTATTTCCTTGATTTGGAGAGACAAACTCACTCATGTGTAATAACTTTTATCATCCAAAATTTTAATTCTTATTGCATTATAAAGTTTAAAGTCTCTTGCTTTATAGATCGCAGTAAGAATTCATTCACAATGGGGCTTGAGGGGGAGAGGGAGGCTATGCAACAGAACTGCCATGATGAGCACGAAGCCCTGCTGCAAATTTGCTAAAGCAGAGTTAGAAACAAGTGCCGATGCCTCCCGTACTTTTGAGCAGCCAATAAAAGTAGAGAACTGAGTGGGGGCTGGGTGGGGAAAAATATGTCTAGAAACAGATCCTTAGAAAGATGAGCCATGTTGGGACAATTCCCTTGCGTCCCGTTTTCCTCTCCCCTTTCTCCTGGAAAGTAATAGGCATTGTATCAACTCCTGGTGAAAATGACTTCTTTTGAAATATAACAAAACAGAAATCCACTTAACAGATCTGAGCACAGGAATGAAAACACCTTTGTTTGACAACTTGGCCTGAGTTTCCACGAATGCTCTTGATGGTTCTGCTTTGCTGTGGATGGGAATGAGTGGAGGGGGAATTCGTCTGTGGTAGCATGATGTTCAGAGACCGTTACCATCTCCAGCCAAGATAGTGTTGGCAGAGCTGCGGGCACCATTGGTCCAAGAGCTGGATGGCCTGCACAGCCGTGCGCACATACATTCATGCAGCCACTCAGACCAGGACAAGCACTGGGGAGCTTGGAAACAATGGAGAAATGTTAGTTCTGAGTCCCTGAGAGCTACCTTTGCTAACCTTCTCTTTGAAGTGATTTCCGAGAATGCGAGAAAAATAGGGAATCATCCCCTAGTTTTTTGGTTCATATTTCTCACTATTCAAGTTCTGAAATTGTATAATCCCAGTTTCTTCTGGAAGAGATCAAGAGGTAACCTAATTTCTCAACTGGGAACGGCACCTCTTGTCATTGAACTAATTTCCTTATCTGCTGACGTTGTACCACTCCTAAGTTACGTGGAGTCCTGAAATGAAATAACCTAGACACAAATATCCTAATTTAACCAGAAAAAAAGCTAGGTTAAAGCACATAAGTAGCAAAACTTGGTGTGAAAGCAAGGTATTTAGTGTATTATAGACTTTCTGTAGTGGTTACAGAATTCCATTCTGGATTGCAAGTAGAAATGTTTGGATAGCAATTACATTTACTTCTGTTTCCTTCCAGCCCTTATAGAATTACCTAGATGCAAAACAGGGAGAAGTAGAGGGTCCCCAAAGCAGAGAAAGCCCTGTACTGCACTCAATTTGAGCGTTAATGGGAAGAATGTTACCATGGTAAAATGCACTATTGCTAATTCATGGCTACATGTTCCATAGAAGTTGGCATATTGCTCTCTATTTATGAGCCTGAAAAGTCGATCCCATTCCATCATTAGCCCATAATTCCAGCCAACTGTCAGCATTCCAAAGGAAAGAAAGCAACACAAAATTTGGCTCAAATTGAACCAGTTCATTACTAAGGTATTAATCCCAGGAATAACGAGTCTTGGGCTCAGAATTCAGATTGTTTTATTTATCCTCAACAACTACAGAGCTGGGTGTCTGACAGCCTCGCAGATGTGAGATGCCTCTGAGCTAACACTTGAATCTATCTTCAGGTGCTCCTCTGGGATAAGAGGCTGGAGCCCTGAAGGAGGTGCAGGGTTTTTTCTGGAACCTACATAGGTTAAAATAGTGAGGAATCCTAGGGTAAGGTGGATGCTCTCTCATAGAGCATATTGATAATGAAGAGACAAATTTGGATCTTATAGGAAAATATCAATGTATTTTTGACAGGAAATTTTTTTGCTAATATTTTTGGTGCATATGCATTTCAAAAAAATAAAAAACAAACAAACCCCTGGGATATTGTAATAGCAATGTATAGTGACAGATGGTAGCTATACTTGTGAGCCGAGCATAGTGTAAGTTATAGAGTTGTCAAATCATTATGTTGCATACCTGAAACTAATGTATCATTGTGTGTCAACTATACTTCAATTAAAAAAGCCCAACTCTGGTACTATTATAGAGTCATATAAAATGAGATCAAAGGTTTGCTTCCAAGATTCTCAAAACATCATTGAGTGTCCATGAACAACAGTAGATACCATGATGTATGAATGTGGCAGGAGTGTAAGACACAGCAGGACATACCAATGGACAATGCAAATCCCACACTTGGCTGAGATTGTAAACACTCCCAGTAAGCAGGCACCCTCCAACCTTTCCTGGGCCCAGAGCAAGTCACCTTTATTTGATGAACCAAATAAGAGGAAATAGGGATCTAATTTAAATCTTGACTCAAGTTTTGAGGTGTTGACAGTGTTTATGAAGTTGAGGTTCCAAAGGTATCATCCAGGAGGCATACAGACTAACCTGGAATAGAATGGTCCACATCACAACAGAGATATGATAGTGATTAAAAGTAACAAATATTGCCTGATCTTGGATATGGCAAACACAAACAGTAACAATATTTTTATCGGGCATTTCTAGTTCTAAATCAATATATATTGGTATAAGTCTATGAGATCATTTCTTATTTGCAAGACTATTATTCCAGTAAATATTTAATTTCAAAGAACTGGCTAAAACAAAGCATTCTCAAATATATTTCAAGAGAGTTACCATAGTGTCAAAGTAGTTCTTTTGATTGTTTGTGACCAAGGTGGTTAGTCTGTTCCAGGATTTACATATGCCATGAGATATCTCTTTGAGGTCATGGTCATCTGGATAGGGTCCACTTCTAGTTGACAAAAAGACAAACTCATGTCCATCAACTGGTGAATAGATAAGCAAATTGTGGTATATGTGGTATAATATGGTACAATGGAATATTATTCAGTCAGACAAAGGGATGAAGTCCTGATACCTGCTATAATATGGATGAACCTTGAAAACATTGTGCTAAATGAAGAAACTCAATCATAAATCACCAGATACTATGTGACTCTCTTTGTATGAAATGGATAGGCACTCCATAAAGAAGTAACGTGAGTGTCTAGGGCTGGAGGGAGTAGGGGCTAGAGAGTGACTGCTAATGGGTATAGAATATCTTTTTGGGGTAAGGAAAATTTTCTAAACTTAGATAGTGGTGGTTGCAAAACTCTGTGGATATACTACAAACCAATGAACTCTACATTTTTCAAAGCGTGAATTTCATAGTCTGTGATTATATCTTAATGAGGCTATTATAGAAATGACTGAAGCTATCCTGTTATTTTAATTAATTTTTTTTACCATGTCTTTAAACATCCTACTCTCTTTATGAACATTACTAGTAGAGGAGTGACTTGGCCATAATAAAAACTTTATGTTTTCAGTAGGCATAATGTTAGGAATTTGCTGTGACTATCAGAATACACTGTTCTAAGAATTTTGTCTCTCTCTCTTGAATGCTGACAAAAACTGAGGACTGATGGATGTGGGGGGGAGAGGGGATGGGCACGGAGGAAGGCACTAGTGGGGATGAGCACTGGGTGTTATGTGGAAACTAATTTGACAATAAACTATTTGTAAAAAAAAAAAAAAAGAATTTTGTCTCTCTATATAAAATAAATGACAGCATTTCCCCCTAACTAGTATAGACAAAGGATCTGTGAATTGATTGGCTTGATAATGGATGTCTTTTCTGTCAAAAAAAAGAAAAATGAAAAGAAGAAAAGGACAAAAGAAAAGGCTCTCTCCAAGACAGGGAAGACAGTCATTTAGCGTTGTCTCTGGTACTGGCCATACTATTTACATTACTCCTTGGAGGTCTGTATAAACAGGTTGTTCTACCAGTGTCTACCGCCGCCTCTTCGGCTAAGCTTTGCTTTGGTTTGCTCAATGTTTTGGGATTGGGTAGGTGTCCATCTGATCCTCCATGTAGTTCCTGATGCCCTCAATCTGCTATTCTTTGCCATCATCTTCCCTAGGGATCTCTCCTTCAAGTGTCCAGACCTCCTTCCTCTTCTAAGCCTCCCTTCCTTTGATGGACCAGCACAAACATGCTTCCCTATTACTTTCTCTTGGGCACAACTCTGGGCCTTCAGGTCTGGCTTCTTCCACTGTGTGAGGGGACGAGTTCTCCCTGGCTCTAGCCCCATCATGTGAGATCCTATGAGCCAAGCTTATTCTTCCCAGGTTGGGTGGGTGATCTCTGAGTGCAGACTGCTGCTTCCAGAGACTTCCTCCCGTTTCTATGTCCTCATACACTTGTTCCACAAGAGTCTAGGATTCTCAGCCATGCAGCCTTTAGGGTTTAAATGCAGAACTGTGCACCCAGCTGTCACTATTCCATGGGTGGTTGGCAAAGCTATGGACATAGTTTCAGCTGCTATAATGCCTCTCCTTTCTCCAGTTTTAACTTACTGTCTTCCTCTATCCTTCCTTAGACTTGTTTTTATCTCCACATCTCTAGCTGTTATTCCTCTCACTCCCAGGCCTTCCTTGCACCTCTCATTGTCTCAGGGTGATGTTAACAGCCTCCTTCTGACATGATTTTTGAGGTTAGGTGATTGGGTTTGGAATCAGATGCCATAGATTCCTTATGGCTTTGACATTTACCAGGGCAAGTTACTTCATGAATTCATTCATCCAGTGTTACATGGATGCTGCTAGGTGCCTTGTACTGTGGTGGTGCTAGTGACACTGCAGTGTGTCGGCAAGGAAGAGGAATGAAAATCAGTTAGTTTGCTTAACCCCACCAGCTGGTTTCCTCTTCTGTGACACAGGAACAAAAGATTATATCAATCTCAGAGGACTACCGTGAGCACTGTCAGAAAGCTCTTACTTAGCATAGTGGTTGAGAGTGAACGCTCATTAAAAGTTAGCTCAGTGTCATCGTTTATATCCTTTACAGGTCAGCACGGCATGAGGCAGCCTTTTGCTCAATGGGGCCACTCCGAGAGCTGCCTCCCTGTCATGGAGGAGAATGACAAAGTAAACAACAAAAAGGTGTGCAAATATTATAGTGGCTGCTAAACAGATTCATTACTGAATTGGATGGACATGAGCTAGATATGGAAAGTGCCTGTTTTGAGATATACACACACATGCATGCACACACACAACAGTATACTGTGGAAACTGTATTTATTAGGAGAGGAAGAAGACACTGCCATATCTAAATAGTGGAAATGAAACTTCTACTTACAGACTATTGGATTTGCTTTTAGAGAACAAAGATGGAGTGTTACTGCAACCCTTTGGATAAGGGGAGTCAAAATACAGTTGGAGAATGGCAGTTAAAATTTTTTTTGATGTTTATTTATTTTAAGAGATAGCACATGTGTGCATGCACAAGCTGGGGAGGAGTAGAGAGAGAGAATCCCAAGCAGGTTCCATGCTGTCAGCACAGAGCCCTACACAGGGCTCAATCTCGCAAACTATGAGATCATGACCTGAGCTGACATCAAGAGTCCGACACTTAACTGGCTGAGCCACCCAGGAGCCCCAAGAACGGCAGTTTTTTAAAAACTAAAAGTGTGCATTGTGGTCAGCAAGCTTAAGGACTCCTCTGTGATTGTGCAATAAAATGAAATAAAAGAAACATAGCTTTCCATTCTTGTTTCTACTCCTTCTCTTACCAAAAGGATGAAATACATGACTTAGTTCCTTTAGTCCTGAATTTTCAGATTTGATTTAGTAAAGTTATTATTAATGGTAATACCTTATATGTTCCTTTTATCAAATTACTTTTAAATCCTTTGTCTTATCAATGCTTTTGAATTTTCTAATGATGGATCCTGAACATATATTCAAAGAATAAACTCTGTATTAAGAAAATAGAAAATTTTAAATGAACTCAAGAATTAGGAGTTTCTCTATATCTCACTTTCACTTGCCTCTTTATTCCAACATGAATTTTTACTTTAAAAAGTAAAATAGCGAAGGGGCATCTGGGTGGCTCAGTCGGTTAAGCATCTGACTCTTGATTTTGGCTCAGGTCATGATCTCATGCCTTGTGGGTTTGAACCCCGTGTCAGGCTGTGCACTGACAGTACTTGAAATTCCTGCTTGGGATTCTTTCTCTCTCTCCCTCTCTGCCCCTACCTCCCTCAAAATAAATAATTTTTTTTAAAAAAAGGAAAACAGAAAAAACACTCAGAGTTTTGGAGACAGTTGCTTGAACTACAGAGGAAAGAAGTGACAATTTTAAAACACAAATAGTACAGTTTATAATGTCAGGATGCAATAATAAATCTTATCGGCATGAGATATTTCTCTTATGAAAACACCGCATTTAAGTTTTGTTCCTCATAAGGATGAATTTAAATGAGCAAACATTCCTCTACCCACTTAATTTAAGACCAGTGCAAGCATTTCTTGGTGTCTTAAATCAAACCAATAGCAGGGACTATGTTGCTTCTATAAAGGACTTGTTTTGTGTTTCATTTCAAAAGATGCTTACATGTGAGGGAGAAGCCAGGAACCTAGGGAACAGGTGTCCATTTGCTTTGAATCTCAGGGAAGATAGGGGAATAGTAGGCATTTCATTGATTAGGAGGCATTTCAGCTGAAACTTTTTTTTTTACCTCTTGGTCTCAAAGAGAAAACACATGAGATACACACACAATGACATTCAGGGTGATGTGAGGCTCTTACAGGATGAAAATAATAATGCAATCTTTTGTTGCATCCAGAATGCAGGTCTTATTTTATTCTTCTCCATGGTGAAGACTAAAACGATATTTCTTTTTATAGTTCACCATTTACTAGGTTCAAAAGAAACATTTTGTGAATGTGGAAGTCATTCATGTATTCTGCTTTCAGTATCTCTCACGCAGTAAAAATTAAAAAAAAAAAAAAAACTAAATCCTGAAATGCTGCAAAATGATTAAATCTAAACAGTAATATACAGGTCAAACTCGGTCAATGACATAAGCACATGAAGAATTAAATAATTCTATTTGGACATTAAAATAAAAGAAGCTCATGAAATAAGAAGAAAACTCCATCCAGAATATATTTTAGATGACACAAACATCATGGATGTAGCCCACCAAACAGAGCTAGCAGCAGAGTGGGGCTTCAGTCATCTGTCCATCTGTCCACCAAGCATTTATGAGCACTGCTACAAGGACAGAGACTATGGTCAGATATTGGTGACACATGGGTGAGTAAGAACCAGTCCTTACCCTGAAGGCCTTACAGACAAGTGAATGAATAGATATTGTCCAAAAAATCTATTGGACAATAGCATGACTTCAAAAATTAAATTAAAAGGAATAAGCGATGTATGTGTAGCCTCAGCAACTTGAAGACAACCAAAAATAAAAGTCTAAATATTGCAAGGTAGAGTAAAAGCAGAAGTGTTGAAGGCTTCATTCAAAGTTAAAAATAATAGTGGTGGTTTCTATTGCCATAGACTATTGGTGACTTCTTACATACTGTGGCAGAGGAGAGATCTTTTGGCTGAGAGACCTGGCCAGGTTGACTGAGAACATTTTGTGGCCAAACACACCCCCGTGAACATGATAAAACATTTTTAGGTTGTTTGAAAAGCATACAGAAGATGGGACCCTCGGTGGCTTAGTTGGTCAAGTGTCCAATTCTTGGTTTTGGCTTAGGTCATGATCTCTGGGTTGTGAGATCAAGCCCCATGTGGGGTGGAGCCTGCTTAAGATTCTCTCTCTATCTATCTATCTCTCACTCTTTCTGCCCCCTCCTCCACTCACTTCTCTCTCTCTCAGAAAAAGGAAGAAACTAACCAAGAGTTAGTTAACTATACTGGGTTAAATAAAACAGAGCCTATGTTATTCAATATTTTCTAACAAGTGCTTTATTATTTTAAAAAGTATAAAATAAAAGCTCATGGGAGGCTCTTGGCTTAGCTTTTAGAATGTAATAACTTTGGGAATATATGTACTTGATGAATGATGTGTGACATAATCTTAAAGTAATGACATAAAGCTTTTTAGTTCCAGGAAATAGGCTTCAAATTCCATGATCCTAAGCTTCTTGCTAGATAAGGCAAGACCTCGTTAAATACTTCTTTCTGCTAACACCTAAACCCTTCTATTGGCCTTTTGGAGATTATTTTCCTCATTTTACCTGTTAGTTTAGCAATATTCCCTGAACCTAAATGAAAAGTATAACTAAAATGACCATGCATTTGGTCTTTACAATCATAGGTCCATCAATTTGCCAAATTCTTTCAATGCTGTACTTCAGTATTATTCCTAGCTTTAAAAATTTTATTTTTAATAAGTAGCAAACTTATGTCTCTCAATCCAATATTTATTTTAGAAGAAGCAAGCTTGTTCCCATTATAATCTTTCTCATCTTATGGAAACATATTCCGAGAAAAATATAAGTCTATTTACATCTTTCAAAGGCAAAGTCTCCTGTTTTATTAAACTACTCTTTCAAAAGCTGCATTGTAGTAACAGACCATCATCAAGGGAGGTGAAAAGGCTTCCTGCTGAACCAGATGGTGTTAAAAGGTGCAGTGCCAGAATGAGCCTGAACATCATTTGTTTAAAATTTATATTTTACTATTTCAACATTGTTGTCATTCAACCTATTAATGCCTAAGATGGGCAAAAATGGCAACCATTGCATTTCCTATTCTCTCTCCCTGGGAATAGATTCCCTTTCATCAGATATTCCCATGTCTGGCTTCTTTATTTCACTCTGGTGTCACCTCTAATGTTAAATCTTACTACCCTCTATAAAACTTTGGCCCTTGTTCAGTCCCTCATGCATCCCTCCCGTCACTCTTCCATCCCACCTCTGTCTCATTGCCCTGGGTATTTTCCTTCCATAGCACCTGTTACTGTCTAACCATCTCCTGATGGTTTATTGACTTGCTCCCTTCTGTCTAGAACATACACTCATGAGAGCAGGTGTCTGTTGCCAAATGAGCCAGGACATCTTGGGATATAGAAAGTACTTGGAAAGAAATATCTGTGCAAGAAATCAATGAGTAGTAGATATCACATATTGGAAAACATACCATGCTCTCTCTCTGAGACCCAGCTCCTCACAGAAACCTGGATGAAAAAGATAGTATTTATAGAAGACAATTTGAGAAACTAGCTACGTGTATACCACTCTTACTGGTCTTAGATATTCTCAAAGTGAATTAGAATTTGGAATCTACTACAATATACATGGACTACATTGCAATATCATCTCAAATAACTATGTGCATTGAATTGCCTTCTATTATATGGCTTCAATCTTTTAGTCAGTTTTTATGAGAAACAACCATATAAATTTTATTTCCATATTGGCTGTGAAACTATTGCAAACAATTCTTTTATTTTACCCCCTTGAAATATCCAAAATAATAAATTCTTTCAGAATCTGGAACAAGAGAAAGTTTTGCTTCTATGAGAAACTGGTATATTCCCTTCAAAGGGGACAAATAATTTAATCATATTTCCTTGTTTTTCTTGGCCACCAAATAAAATAGTGGCAGCTTTCAGGATGAATTTTAACAACTCTATTAACTTTTATGGTTAAAGTATTTGTTTATCCCCTCATAACTCTGTTTAGATTTCTCTTAAATTAATTCTACTATATTCTTCTTTCCAGGGCAACTTCAATTCTTATTTGAAAGGTTGTGAGGAATACTGAATTTAAATTGTAATACTAAATACTAAATTTAATACTCAACATTAAATACTCTATACTAAATTCAGTAACAGGCATCATTGAGATTGTAGGGAAATAACTTTAAGAATATTTGAGATGCCTAAATTACTTTGAGTTTGGTCTCAAAGATACGTTAATGAAATGGAGGCCTGAAGGGATTAAAAAATAAATTTTGAGAATAGAGCAATAAAGAATGATTTAATTCTAGCTAACAACATGGCTTTAAGAGCTTCCTGTATCTGACAATGTGAAGAGGAAATGTAAAGAGAAAAAGCCCACATATGATTTATTTTGCACCCAAATCTCATTTGTTAGGAAAAGAATTCTGGCAAGCCCCCCATTTCCTCTCGGCATCAGACTCCTTATTCATAGATCTGAAGAAAATCACTATCCCTGTGGGGTTATGGTGGGGACTGAATGAAATAAGAAAAGTAAAGCATTTAGTGGAGTTTCCTTTCCTGATTTAATGGCAGAGATTTCAGGAGAAGCCCTCTCATCTGAGGAAATTAGGCCTGGCTCTCAGCCACTTTAAAAGAGATGTGTACATTACACATCACACACACCTGAAACATTTTTTTAAATAAACTATATATTTTATAAGTTTTTAATCTACAGAAAACTGTGAAGTTAGCAGTTCCTATTTACCCCATACCTGATATACTCTATTATTAACACCTTACATTCAGTATGGTATATTTGTTATAATTAATAAACCAATGTTGGTACATTATTAGTAACTAAAGCCCATACTTTGTTCAGATTTCCTTAGTTTTCCCTTAATGCACTTCTTCTATTCTGGGACCCCATCTAGGAATACATAGTACTTTAAGTCATCATGTCTTAATGCTCCTCTTGGCTGTGAGTTCTCAGACTTTATTTTTGATAAACTTACTTTTGAGCAGGTACTTTGTAGGATGGCTCTCCATTCAGATTTGTTGGATTTTTTTTAATGGTTATTTATTTATTTTGAGAGAGAGAGAGCAAGTGCAAGAGGGGGATGGGCAGAGAAAGAGGGAAAGAGAGTGAAACCCAAGTGGGCTCTAAGCCCAATGCAGGACTTGACCTCACAAACCAGGAGATCATGACCTGAGCTGAAATCAAGAGTTGGACGCTAAACTGACTGAGCCATCTAGGTGCCTCTCACATGTTTTTCTCTTGATGAGACTCTGTTTTTAGGAGAAAGACTATACAGCTAAAGTGCCATGTTCATCTCATTGTATCAAGAAAATCTACTATCCATGTTGATTTTAACTTTATCTGGCCAATGCAGTGTTTGTCAGCTTTCTCCACAAATGACCTTTTCCCCTTTCCATACAGTACTGCTTGGGAGAAAATCACTATGCATAGCCCAAACTTAAAGAGTGGAGCTACGCTTTAGAAACCCTGCTTGAGGGTGGAGTATCTCCTGCCTGGGAGATCTGTTTATTCAGCAATTTATGTCAGTAGGGACTCATTTATTTTAAGCCTTGGGTTAAAATCCAATATTAATTTACTTTGCTGCTCACATTATCCAGTTCTGACAAGCTCTTTCAGTTGGCTTTTATGCCCTTTTGACATATGCCATTGTTGAGGACTTTTTTTTCTTTTCTTGAACATTTTCTCACTCCCTGGCACTATGAGATGCTCCAGACATGAACTGTATATTTCTTACCTTAGTTCTAGAATAGGTCATTTATCTAAGAAGCCCTGGTTCCTTTTACTGGGGGGAAAAAGGTATTAGAAACTAAGATGTGGTTGCTATGTGTGCTCATTGCTACTGGGGTGGTGGTATTGCTAGGCTCTCAGCTGGCAGAGCAAGGGAACACATGTGTATATACTAACCTGTGTATGTACACACATCTATAAATATTTCTAAGTGCAACCGTCTATATTTATACTAAGCATGAGCTCATAATGAAGACTCCAACTCTAATCCATTACCACATGGATCATTCTAGCCTCTTCCGTTTCCTGATCAGCAGATTCCAGCTCCAAAGTAAGAAATCTAGCTCCCACATGCATCACACACTTACTTACTTGATTGATTCCAGTATACATGTATAGTGATATAAGGACTACTGACGTGGACGCCCAGGGGAAATAATTTTATCAACTAGAGTACAGTGCCTATGTAGTTTCTTGCCTTTAGTTTTACAGACCCCACTCCTTTGTGGAGTTACTTATGTCAGCAACTCTCCCAGACCCCCATACTCTTTAGTGAGGTCATTTCATGCATTTGTAATGCAATTAGATTATTTTGTCATATTCTGTATTCCATCCTGGAATCCCTTGACCTAAATAGTTTGTTTTTTTTTTTTTATCATACATGAAGATTCACTCTTTGTGCTGCAAAATTGTATGCACTGTAACAAATGCCTGGTGTCATATATCCACCATTACAATATCATGTAGAATAACTTCAATGCCCTAAAACGTCTCCTGTACTTTGCCATTCATATCCTTCCCTGCCCCTGAGCCCTTACCAATCACTAACCTGTTTATGGTCTCTATAGTTTCGCCTTTCCAGACTGTAATGTAATTGCAGTCATAAAGTGTGTGGACGTTTAGCCTGGCTTCTTTCACTTAACAATAAGCATTTAAGATTCATCCATATATTTTCCTAGCTTGCAACTCACAATTGTTTTATTTACTGAATAATATTTTCTTGTACAGATGTACCATTATCTGCTTATGTGCTCACCTGATGAAGGACATCTTGTGTGCTTCCAGTTTTTGATGATTATGAATAAAGATGCTATACACATTTGCATGCAAGAGTTTGTGCATAAATACAAGTTTTCAGTTCTGTTGGGTAAATATGTAGGAGTTCAGTTGTGAATCTTATGATAAAACTATATTTAGCTTTGTAAGAAACTGCCAAACTGCTTTCCAACGTGTCAGTACCATTCTGCATTCTCATCATCAATCAATGAGATTCCTGTTTTCCACATCTTTGCCATCAGTTGGTATTGGAAGTTATTTGGATAGTAGGTATTTCAACAAATGTGCAGTGAAATCTCAAAATTGTTTTAATTTGTGATTTCCTATGCCAAATGATACTGATCATTTTTTCATACAGTTATTTGCCATTTGTATGTCTTCTTTTTTTAATTACTTTTTTTCTAATGTTTATTTTTGAGAAAGAAAGAGATAGAGAGAGAGAGAGCAGGGAAAAGGCAGAGAAAGAGTGAGACACAGAATCTGAAGCAGGTTCCAGGCTCTGAGCTGTTAGCACAGACCCCAACGTGGGGTTGAACTCACGAACTCAAGATCATGACCTGAGCTGAAGTCGGATGCTTAACCAACAGAGCCACCCCAGTCATCCATGCCATTTGTAGGTCTTCTATGATGAAATTCGGATCTTTTGCCCATTTTTAAATTGCTTTTATTGTTGAGCTTTGAGAATTCTTTATATAATCTGTATACAATTCCCTTATCAGATATGCACACAACAAATATTTTCTTTCAGTCTGTGGTTTCCTTTTCATTCTTATATTAGTGCTTTCACCAAGAGGTTTTTAATTTTTAGTAAGGACAAAATTATCTTTTTTTTTTTTTTTTTTTACTTTCCTAGATTGTGCTTTTGTCTTTCTATTTAAAAATTTCATCAACAGACCCAAGGTCACCTCAATTGTCTCCTATGTTTTCTTCTAAAAGTTTTATACTTTTACATTTTATACTTAGGTTTAGGATTTTGAGTTAGTTTTTGTGAAAGATGTAAACTCTGTGTCTATTTCCATATCTTGAATATGTACATCCATTGTTCTAGTACCATTTGTTGCGAAAACTGTCTTTTCTCTGTTGAATTGCCCTTGCTCCTTTGTTAAAGATCATTTAGCTATATTTATGTGAGTCTACTTATGGGCCCTCTATACTGTTTTAGCAATCCATGTGTTTATTCTTTTACCAGTTCCACACTATCTTGATTACTATGGCCTAATAGTAAGTCCTAAAATTAAGTAGTGTGAGTCTTCCAACTCTGTTCTTCTTCAGTAGTATATTGGTTTTCTGGGTCTTTTTCTTTCCATATAAATTTTAAGACCAGTTTTTCAATATCTACAAAATGGCTTGCTGGGGGTTTTGAATGGTATTACATTACTCTGTAAATCAAATTAGTAAGAAATGGCATTTTAACAATATTGAGAATTTGAGAATTCCAATCCATGAGCACAGCATATGTCCCCATTTATTTAGTCCTTTGTTTTCTTTCATCAGTGTTTTGTAGTTTTTCACAGAGACATACTGACATATTTTGTTAGATTTTTACTTAAGTAACTTCATTAATTTTGATGTGTTATAACGGTATTACTTTTTAAATTTCAAAGTCCAATTGTTTACTGCTGGTATATAAGACAGAAATTGACTTTTCTATATTAACCCTGTATCCTGAGACTTTGCTAGACTCACCTCTTAGTTCCAAGGCTTTTTGCTGTTATTGATTTTTGGGGATTTTTTAGTTAAATAATCATGTCACCTATTTTATTCATACTCTTTTATTACAAACACTATTTATTTTCCTTGTCTTAATGCACTAGCAAAGACTTCTAATATAAACATTTTATTTTGATCAAAATATATATAAATATGCTAATCTTTCATTGTAAGACCAATAACTTTTCTCTGATAATGGCCTCATGATGGAAGATATATATCATACTTCTTACAAAAACCACACTTTCTCTAAGATTTTCAGTACCAATCCTTTAAGTACCTTCAAAATGAACACACTGCAGATGCAGAATCTGTCTAGAGTTTTAGAAGAAAATTTGCCTTTTTTCCTAATTGCCTTGCCTATGTCTATTTTCCAGAAATTAGAAAAATAATAATTAGCCCTTATTTACTCTTTCAATGACACTTAACTAAATTTTAATAAATGGAATTGTCTTTCTTCTCAGAAATAATTTTTAACAATTCACAATAATAAATTATGGAATCAGTAAAAATTAAAGAAGGGCATGAATAAACTGGGCGCAAAAGAAAACTGGCTTGACAACAGAAGCTCTATTGTACTAAAAAAGGGACCTAAGGGATTCACACTCTCAGGATTAGTCCGTATATTTGACAGAGATTAGTTCCAAAGGATTAGTCAGTATGTTTGACAGAGAGAGTTAAAGCCACTAGTTGGGCTGGCAAACTAGTTAAGTGGGTTAAAAGGTAATTTATTGTATTATTAAATTATAGCCTTAATTATGTATCAAGTCCATCCATCCATCCAACCATCCATCCATCCATCTAATCTCTCATTGATTCTGCTTGCCTGGTTGAACCCTGACTAATACACATACCAATGAACTTTCTCTCAGAGTCATTTTTTTGAGTGATGAGTGATGGTCCAAGAAAGACCACTGATATGATGTAGCTTTCTACAGCTGTGTGATGAGAGAAGAGAAGGAAAAGGCACATGATGAATCAGAGATGATGCTCATATTCAAGTTTTTAAGAAAATTTCTATCTCCTATATTTCACAGATTAGATCTCAACAAGAGGTCAAAACCCTTTCAAGACAGAAGACTCCAGGAAAATGAAAAATCACACTTGAATAAGACTGAACTTCTTTTGAAAAAAAAAAAAACTGGTCACTGATTTTGAATAATATCACCTGGGTTCCCTCTATAATATTATTAAATATTATTGCCAAGGAGCTATTCAGGTGCCTATGGGGGCTCTGCTTGAAATCTGCTTTGACCCGAAGGACCACATCCCTCTTTCCTTATGAAATTACTGTAGAATCATAGAATTTTAGCTCTGAGTGTAACTTTAAAGGACACATAATATTTTCAGGGAAAAATACTGAGGTTGAGTGATATTGTGACTTGTTCAGAGTCACACAGCTAGTTAACAAAAAGAATTTAATTTTCAAGTTCAAATTCCTGCCCTCAATCCAGAGTTCCTTGCACAATATGGTTTCTGTGCTCGATTCAGAACTCCTACATAAGCCTTTGGGCAGAAATATGTCCTGCCTCACTATGAAATGTCCTAAGTTTTGTTAAGTCACATGCTTGCCTTTCCAAATTCCAGCTCTCAAAGACGAAAAACTTATAATTAGAGATGCAGTCTTGTGGATCTATTTCTCTAATTGGCTTACCATGTCTGCAGCACTCTCAAGTCCTCAGATTTTGTGTACACCAATTATACCTCACCATGAATGTCAGCAAAAAGTTCATTGAATAGTGGTTCTGACACATTCCATTCTCTGTCTCTCATTCTGAGAGGAAGCTAGCTGGTCTAGTTCTTACATCATAATACATTCATGTCATGAAAGTGTTTCCTCTGCTTACTTTATAAGATACAGAACTCACTATCTCAGATCCTGAGATATTTTGTCACCCCTACCTCAAGTTACAAAGCAATTTGGGGCCATGTATGCTGTAGGAGGAATAGACTGTCATTCGAAACCCCTTGTAATCCTTTCCGAATCCCATCAGACTCTGATACCTGGTTTGTGAGGACATTTTTCTTTCTTCCTTTCTTTTTAGTTAAGGTTTCCCATTCATTATGGTTCACAACTGTCTTTTTTTTTTACTTAAAATATTTATTTATTTTATTTTACTTTAGAGAGAGAGAACATGTGGAGGAGAAGGGGACAGAGAGAGAGAGAGACCTTTAAGAATATGATGCAGAACTCCATCCATGATGCTGGGATCATGACTTGAGACAAAAGTAAGAGGTGGACACACAACTGACTGAGCCACGTAAGCATTGCAGTATGATAATGGGTATTTTTATTATTTTGGAACCTTTCACAAAATGTTTTAGTATCCTGTATCACTTAGGACAATATGTGGCTTAAGGGGCTTCAGGACAATAAGTCCTGAGACAGGCAGGCAAGAGCTGGAACAGATGCTCCACAAGCCATGAAATCTCAGTCTTTGCCATCACTTTTTTCTTCCATCTCCAAGATGTAGCCCTCTGCCCATGCTTGCTGCCTCATGTTCACAAGATGGCTGCTGTAGCCCCTAGCTACAATTCTATAATCCAAGTGGAAAAGGGGCAAAATGCCAAGGGGCAAAAGGCATTCCAACCCAATTTATCCTTATTTTATTTTACTTATTTATTTTTTTCCTGAAAGCAGCATGCAGAAAATTTTGATTTCTATGCTATTGGCCATAACAATGTCTTCTAAGAATTGTGAGAATTTTACAGTTCTATTGTGCTAGAATTTCACAAAGAACAAGGAGGTTGTAGATGGTGATGCCGACAGCCAGCCAGTAGTGTCTACCATGGACTCATACCACTCTTCCTCAGAATAGTTACTTTCAGAATTAACAATCATTCAGGCTTCAAAATCATAACCTATGTTCAACTTCTCTTTCCAAACAAGAAGTTAAAACTCACCTGCAATTGGTTCATTCTCAAAGGCAACTGAGAAAATTAACAAATGCAACTCTATATTTGATAAATACCTTATGTTTAAGAGACACAACAGTAGAATAACTGGGCTACCAGCTCCCCAACTACTGGCGAATGATTACTATCAGCCATCTGCAAGCCACTCTCCTTTTTATCCTGTTGCATATTCTGAGTCTGTCGACATACTCAACATCTGCTTAAGTTTTAAGATGACTCAACCTGACCCCTGGAAACAGAAAGAACTGTATGGGTTAGAAACATGCTTCCCAATGTTGAAATCCTGCTAAGTTTATATACAGAGAGTATGGGGTATCACACCTCATCCACTGCACAAAGGATCCCTGCTTTGGAAGACAAATTCTGTCAGAATCTTTAGGTAATACTCTGCCATTAATGTCTCAAGAGGAATATTTTCTAAAACGAAGTAGAACCAGTTCCCTTTAGACTAATTTCCTCCAGCTGTCTCTAAAATCTGCATTAGGATTCCTTTAGATGCTGCTTAAAATTCAGGCTCTCATGCACCCTCTTACACACCTATCTCCTTGACCAGCCACCAAGAACCTACAGTTTTAGCCATCTTCTCAGATGGCTGCAAACTAAAAGTTGAGTGGACAGGCTGGCATTGTTCTCAGTCCAAACGTGGACTTTCCATCTGAAGCCAAATGCAGAAAGAACAATAATTTCACTTTTTTACGGGAACCAAGCTGAAGACAAAGGCTTGGGCTCCCTTTGCTAAACAAATATCCAGAGCAAGAGTGGCCGCCCAACTAACCCAGGCTGTGGCACGTACAAGCCTCTAGCTGATTAATACTGCCAACAAGTAAACGTCTGTCCTAAGGAGAATTTCAGGTGTTAGAGCTAGCTTTACCTGAAGCTCAGAAAGCCACAAAGGCCCAAAGCTTTTGTCCTTATGCCTGACCTACGGCAGCCATCTGCCTAACCCTCCCCTCCATTTGAACCTATTCAGGTCATTCCTGTCTTCACGGCCTATGCTCTGCCTAACTTCAGTTATGTTACCAGTCTCTAAAATATTCTCTGGCCACACATGGCTAACCCCAAGCCAGATATTTTTTCTGATCTGTAGTACCTGCTCTCACCACTCACCTCTGGCTGTCAATTGCTCTAGTAATGGGGCAGCCTTGACACCTCGATTTTTGGCCAGGTCCCCAAAAGTCAGGGTCACAGCAAACTCCCAGTCACATTTATGCATTCGGAGCTCTTCAATGTTATGTGGCTGTATTTCCTCATAGTTTTGTAATTTCTGTGATTTACTAATACATCTGCTGTGCCTCCTGTTGGTTCTCAGCGAGAAGCTAAAGCGTGTTCTGTGGCACAGAAACGAGAGCTATTTTGAGAGACCATGCTGGAAATGTGAAAGGGGTTTCCTGTGCCATTTGAAGCTGAGGAAGGAGGATCCTGGCTTGGGCTTTAGTACCCAAGGACGTCTTCCTCCACCCCCAAAGTTCACTAAAATAAAGTTGGGAAAGTGGTTTTCTGGTCGTCTGCAGATACAAGAACATTTAACTTTCAAAGATTCTGACTGAAGTACATATCTAAGTCAAAGTACGCTTCATCGTGTGCATTCAAATGTATGGATTATCTGAAGATAAAAAAGAACGGTAGCAGATTCAGCTAAAGAGAAACCTAACAGCTCTGAGAATTAGAAAATTAAAAGGCAGGCATCTGAAGCTAACCATTTAAGATGCTTGTGGGGTTCAAGAGAGTGTCAGGGGAGTAGTGCTAACCACACAAAATGTCGTCACAGTTCAGAGAACGGGGTTATAGAGGTGGAAATCCTAGATTAGGCTTGTTGAAATCCAGAGCAGCATAAGGGTTAGACCCAACTGAAATTTAGAGTTTCTTTCCTGGATTAGAGAACTGTTGTATATGCAGAACTGGGAAGTAGCCAGGACCACATGGGTCCCCAGAGAAAGAGCTTAGCAGAAGTTTCTGTTAGAAAGCACATTAAGTAGATTCAAAGCTGAGTGTATGTGAGGTGAGAGAAGGGAACAGATGTAAAGAGAAAAAGCATGACTTTTGCTTCTTTTATAGCACAACGTGTAACCTATCTCTGACATATCTGGAAATGACAGCCTTGAACAACACTGTATTATGTCATCCACAAGGTCAACTGAAATAATGGGAGTCCACAAGCTATGACATGTATGAAATCACCAAAGGAACCAGATTTCACACCAATACTGGCACATCTCTCCCCATGATTCACACTTTACCCAGAAGCCTCTAGCACCCCAGAATTCTTAATAAAAACTTTAACTCTGTCATTAATCACTTTCAAAGATGACAACTTTTGCTCACTACAGGCACTCATAAAATACTATTCTACCACAGGCATGTCATTTAATAACAACTTGGATACTTTTGATTTGGTTCTACATCTCCCCAATGTAAACCCAAAGACAAATCAAAACCAAATATTATAAAAAGGAATTTGCTTAATGGTTTGGTCACGTGCCTTCACTGTGTCAATTTTGGTCTGCTAACTTAAATGCTGTACAACACATAAAAAGAGCTTATGATACTACAATATTCACGTTGTTCAGAGCCCAGAAGAAAAGCTGTTCCTGAATGAAAATGCAAGAACCTTCCCTGACAGCCTACATGGGGATGCTGTGGATAAACAGAGGATGCTTTTATCACACGGAGCTTGTGAGCTGTGTCCTGCTTAAACCGTAACTGTCTACAAGTAATACTCTTCGACGCAAAGGAGATCTGCTCCTTTATCTGCTGGAAATGTGCTTATTTAGTATAATGAGAAGAGGCACCATTCCCTACAGAGCCATGCATGGCTCCTCAGGTCAGGCCATGCCTACTTCCAGTCACCATTGCTTGTCACATTACATCTACTTATATTTAAAGTGGGAGAATTGGGCACATTTCATTTTATAAGAAAGCTACAATGCTTACTGCTAGGTAAAGGGAAGACTGTTAAAATCATGTGTGGTCTTTGAAATTTCAGAATTAAAAACCAGATCAGAAATCTTGATCAAACATTTAAAATTGTTGAATGTCTCAATCCTTATTTTCATTAAATTCTTCTATCAAATGATTTAACTCTAAACTTTAGAAATAAAATGTTCCCTACATTATCTATTTCTCTAAGTATATAAATATTAATATATTAAAAAGAGCAACAGCACAGTGTATTTTATTAAAAACACAGGAGTCAATAATAATGATAGGAAGAGATTATAAAGCTTTATAAGGTGCATGTTTGTGAACCAACATCAAATTTTATTTGTGCCTATCTATATTTACTTCTAAAAGGGTAAACAGTGGAATCAATCAGTTCCTTGACTATTGAGAATATCCTTTCTTTGTTCTAATAGAAGATAACAGACTTAGTCTTAAAATAATCAGACAGAGCAAATAAATCTATCTTTGCATGGTGCTGTAACATAGGTGTAAAAGTTTTGTCCCACAGGATCCTTACGATGATACCGTTAAGAAAAGTTAAGGCCCTTTCCCATATAAATGCAGAGTTCCAAAACAAAGGGGGTTCAAGTACACTCTGAAGTTCAGCGATGCTGACATATAATGCTTAGATTTAATTTGCCACTCAAATTTCTTCCTTGTAATCTGTGGCTTTGAAGCACAGCTTATCAAGGGGGTTACTGAGTGATTTCTCTTAACAGGTCATTCATTCAGTCATTTGAGCATTTATTGGATACCTACTGGGTTGTTGGCTGTGGTGTTAGAGATTGATATCTACATTCTCAGTGTTCGTAGATTTCACTTCCATGGACTACACAAAGAGATGCTTCAGTCTCCAAAGCAGGTGTGCGCAGTGTGCAGGAGCCCAAAGAGAAGCATTTAACATGCCTTTGGAGGAAAGGTCTGCAGAAGCTGGGAAAACCCCTGGTGTGTGACCTGAGGCAGTCTCCTTCCCATGATGGTGGCCAGGAGGGCTGCACTTCTTTCCCTAGGGGCTGGCTCATATTCCACCCACCAAGTGCCAAGGCTCCAACAGCATCATAAATTCATAAAGCCAAAGAACATCTAAGAGACCATATGGCCTAGGGTTTCCCAAATCTGGCTGGGCCCCAACAACACCTGGTGCCTTGGTCCCAACCCAGAGACAATGACGTAACATGCCTGAAGGCTCTGAACACACTCTCTCACTGTGGCTGTTGCAGTTGGCATACATGGACCAGCACTTGGGGAGTCACTAATCCAACCACCTCGATTTTTAGAAGGAAACTTTTAGAGGAAATTCATACCTGAAGAAATGAAAGGACTCCATCAAATTTCAGGAACAGCAATGGAGAAACATCAGGCCAAGAAACTTTGAGCACAAATACTTTCAAAAAGTATTTTCAAAGCACATGATACAAGCTATATATCATCGGACCATATATAAAAGAATACAAGGTTAAGAACTATATTGTGGGAGGGGTGCCTGAGTGGCTTAGTCGGTTAAGTGTCCAACTTAGGCTCAGGTCATGATCTCAAAGTTCATGAGTTTGAGCCCCGCATCGGGCTCTGTGCTGACAGCCTGGAGCTTGGAGCCTGCTTCATCTTCTGTGTCTCCCTCTCTTTCTGCCCCTTCCCTGTTTACTCTATGTTTCTCTCTCAAAACAAACAAACAAACAAACAAAGAACTATATAGTGGGAGAGAAAAACTTCAAGAAAACTGGTTTCAGTAAAGGTACTTGTTGCAATGAGCTATAAATTAGCTCTGCTCTTCCTGGTTGAAAAAGTAAATAGAAAACACTGAGTTGAACTCTTATTAAGTAATGATAGTTGATTTACCAGGAAAAAAGACTTTTTCCCTAGGAATATATTCTAAGGAAAGGCTTGGCATAGTACTATGCCTACAAGACACTTAAACTGGCATATGAAGCAATAAATGAAAATATGAATATATGTGTTACCAAAAAACTGTTTTTCTAAGACTATACCCTACATTAACCTTTGATGGAAACTAGAAGAATATCAGTAAATAATGGCTTTGTGCAGGCATTTGTAGAGAATGACATTAGCACAGTATAAACAGGTCTATAACTTTCAAGGTAGAGACAAAACATCCTCCTACCAATGAAGAGATACCACTTTTGATGTGGTGGGAAAAGTTCAGAAGCAGAGTGTTCTCTGTGTGCAGGTATGTGTCTATGTATAAGGGCAGGAGAAAGAAGGATGTACTGACCTGTCCAGGGTGCCCTTGACACACTCACTCTGCAGGCTACAGGAGCCTATGCACAAGTTCATCTACCATGGATATAACGGCAAAGAGGTGTAGTCCACTACGGTTCTCAGACCTGATCCCAATAGGTAAGGTCATTATTTATAGAAATTAACTATAATTTCAGGAAAATATACTATGTGTCAAATTTTAACACCAGCAGGGTTCTGTTTACTTGTTTATTACCATGTTTATCTATGGAGGAGAAGAAGCAACTCTTATAATATACTTTCATAGGCACATTTTTAAAAATGAGAATTGCCTTAAAGAAGAAATTCAATTAAAAATGCATTCCAGTTGGGGCACCTGGGTGGTCAGTCAGTTCAGCATCTAACTCTTGGTTTCGGCTCAGGTCATGATCTCACAGGGTAAGATCAAGCCCCTCATGGGGTTCTGTACTGATAGCACAGAACCTGCTTGGGATTCTCTCTCTCCCTTTCTCTCTGCCCCTCCCCTGATCTCTATTAAAAATAAAAATAAACTTAAAAAGTGAATTCCAAGGTAGAAATGATTTATACCATTCATAAAAAGAGTAACTCAGAGTTTACATTTCAGTAAATTTGAAAATCCCCAATTTTTCAATAAAAAGGAAATGCATTCTAGCTCTGAAGAGCTTAATTTAATAGTTTTCAGCTACTTCTTAAAATCTCAAAAACTCTAGATGGAATTTTCCACTCAAAAGTGCTACTCTCCAGTTTTGATATGCATAATATAATCTGGGTTTGTGATAAACTCAATGAAGAATGTAATCCCACTATATGTTAACTGTAACAAATACATTAAGTGTGATTCAGTTCACATTTTTATTAACCAATTGTTATTTATGATTGTCATTTTCCATTTTGTTATCTTCTATCTTCTACAAGGTAATTTTTTTTTATTACTGCTTTTTAAAATATGGAAGTTCGAAGGCTTTACTAAAATTCTCTGAGCCAGCCCTAACAACTGGTAAGAGCTATACCAAGGCAAAATGAAATGTGTGCATTTCTACAAGAGGGAAATCCTTTCCAGGAAATCAGTATCAGGGTGATTACCCATCCATTTCTCTTAGAAAGAAAAATTTGTTAAACAGAGATGTATACCCCGGGCAGAGTAACAGAGTTGGCATTCAAAACTATTGTTTGAATTGAACTGAACTGAAGGAAACTTACCTCAGATAGGGAGAAAAGTGTAAGAAAGAAAGGAGGTCTCTGCAAAACGTTGACCCCTTTTCAACAGTGCAAAGAAAAAGTGTTTAACTAGAAGAGGTCATTTGGTTCAGCTTTTCACAGCCAGCAATCTCTTACAGCAGTGGTCTTCACTGTGGGTGTGTTTATTCTCCAGGGCATAAGTGTCAATGTCTGGAGCCATTTTTTGTTGTCACAACTGGGAGAATGTGCTACTGGCATCTAGTGGATAGAGTCCAGGGATGCTGTTGAACAGCTCGTGATGCGTAGGACGACTTCCTTTTCCCTACCCCTAGCCCCCCATACAAGTAATTACTTGGCTCAAGATGTCACTAGTGCTGAGGTTGGGAAGCCTGCCCTACAGCATGACTCATCAGGTTGCCTCTGCTTACCTTTTTTTTTTTTTCCCCAAATCACTTTATTGAGGCATGATTGACATAGAAAGTGCTATACATTTAAAATGTATACACTGGAGATAAATATACAGTCATGAAACTATCACTACACTCTATATCATTAGCATATCCGTCACATCCTACTGAAGGTATGCTCATGACCTCACAAGCATGCCTTTACAACTGATGGGCAGCTTCCTCCACTAAAAAGACCTCCCTTATTTTGAAATTCATAGAGTGATAAAATTTGTCAAAAGCACCCCACAAAAAGAAGTGCACGTATCCAAAATCATATTTGAAGGTCAAAATGCAGTTTCCAGTTGTTATTATTAAATTTATCATTCTAACTTGTTTATATAACAAAATATAAAAGCACATCGTAAATAAATTTATATGCTGAATTTTTGTTGGCTATATTACTTTTAAGTCTTCTATTTGATAGCTTTTAAGACTTTAAGCTTGTTTCTTAATTTATTAACATTGGACAATTTCTCTTTCTACTATGAAAGGTAAGAAAGCTGGCATGCTCTCCTACCTTTACCTGCATATTCCTTTCACTTCCAAATTTTTATTATGTTCCATTACTTTAGTTCATTAATATTTTTATGGTTACATTCCATTCTTCAACTATATTGAAATCATTCATGCTTTGTGTATAAATTGATTCCAAACACAGTCAACTGATAAACAGCATTTATAAAACTGAAAAGGTAGAAATGGCTTCCGTGTAGAGTCACAGTGTGACCAGACCACAGAGAAAGAAACAGACCCCGGTACCTTCGACACCTTCCCAACATCGGAAGCTAATGGATCCTTTCCTTGCTTTCTTCACTTCTTCTGAGTCATACTCAGACACCACCGTGTCCCATGTCATCCTCCTGCCCTAGATTTCTTCCTGCTTGGCTGAGCTAGGTTTTTGAAGATTGTTCCATATGGAGTGAGTGGTAACTCCCTGGAGACCCCTTGCATGCCCCAAATGTCATTTTTCATTTTTTTCTGATTTTCCCTTCTTCTTCCTCCTTCTTTTCCCTTCATATTTAATATAATTTGGCTGTTGGTTCAATATCCCTTCCCCATTAGAACTTTGAAGGCATTATTCCAGTTTCTAATATCTAGTGTGCTTAATGAGACATACGTGTGTTTGTCAGTAATCTCTTGTCTCTCTGAAAGCTCTTGCGATTTTCTATTATTCTTCTGAGTTCAGAAATTTCGCCAGATTTTTTTGTTGTTGTTTTTAAATTAGTCCCTTCAACGCTATTTTTTTTTTTTTTACTAGGTCCCCTCCCTTCACAGCCTCTGTTTCTGGGGCTCCTCACTGGATTTTCTGGAATTTGTTCTCTATGTCTCTTCACTGTTCACTCCTATTTCCCATTTTGGTCTTGTGGTTCTCTTATGACAGACTTTCTTGACTTCATGTCACAGTTCACCAGCATGAACTTTCACCCTGTGTCTTTCAATCTTCTCCCCAACTTTTTAATTTTATCAGTTCTGTGTTTCATTTCCAAGAATTCTTTCTCATTGCCCAGTTGATCTTTCTTCATAGCAGCTTGTTCTTATTTTCAGGATTCAATACCCTTTGAGTTTCTGTGAATACTAATTAGGAGTCTTTAAAATTGAAATCTGTCCCCTATTTTGTTTCCTCCAGGGTAGCTCCTCTTCTTCCTCCTCTTCATTTTTCTTTTTGCTAATGATTTCTCTCAAACTTTGGTGATCTTTGGTTATTATCTAAGTTTATGAGTGAAAAATCGTGCTAATTAATATGAAGAGCTGGAATAGGTCTTCTCTGTAGGTGTTTGGGTCTCTCTTTCTAATAGAGTTCTTTCTTTGGTGGGAATTCTGATCAAAAGGTCCCTAATGGCAATATATAGTGTTGATTCCATAGGATGTATAAAACCATTGATCAAAGTATCCCATCATTTTTAAGACAAGGCAAGTGACCCAAGGTAAGAACATGACGTCTTAAATGAAGCAAAACAGGGACTGGAGAAAAAAATAGCTTGGCATTTATTCATCATCTTGACAATTGATACTTGCCAGATGCCTAGACCCTTGATTCTGCTCTAGACATGCCTGGTTCTGCAACCTTTCCTAGGACCCACCCTGTTTTCATGAATTTCCTCTCTGCTTAAGTTTGTCATTGTCAGCTTCTGTAGCTTGTGCACCAAGAACCAATGGTGTTGCAGATGGAAAGGAAAACTGATCTTTGTTAAACTAATGCTAAGTACTATGCATTTTACATTTTTGTATATAATCACCATAACTCTATGAAATAGCTGTAATTGGCATTATTTTATGAAGAAACTGAAATTGAGTAGATTTATTGGCTTGTCCAAGATGCCAAAAAACCCTGCTGGGATCCAAGTCAATCTGACATTGAAACGTATGCTTTTTTCCCTCTTCTGAAGTATTCATGGAGTATTAAAGATACAGACCTGGCTGCAGTTATCACTGTGTGATGAATATTGGATGAGAAATTTAAGGCTGGAAAAGCAGGTACTTGGTGTGTTAAGAAACATTTAGACTCAGTGTGTTAAGAAAAAGGGAATCACAATCTCATTCTAAAAAGTCGAGTGACATAGGAAGATTTAAGAAAGGGAGATTTATCAAAGGAAGATTTAAGAAAGATGATTCTATGACATGTGGAGTGAATTTAGAAGGCTTGCACTGGAATAAAGCAAACCAGCTAGGAGGCTGCTGTAGTGATGAAATGGCAGCAGGTGGAAAGGAAGAGACAGTGTACAGAAGGATTTGGAAGGAAATTTCATAGGATTTTGTGACTGAATGGATATTGTCGGGGATGAAGAAAAATGAGCCAAAAATGACTAAAAGATTTCCAGTCGCAGAGGAAAGCTGAGTAAATGTATTTACCTTGCCTCCCTCCCAAATTTCCAATGAAATGAACTAGGAATGCCAAAATAAGACTGAATGCATAGTGGCGCTAAAAAGAGGAAAAAATGCCAAGAGTCCACAAGATTTCAGAACCTCTAGAGGAAGGAAAGAAGAGTGAATCAGAATGATGCAAAAGCTGGATGTGCTGAGCAGCCTGTAACCAACAAAGGCAAAGGAGAATAGCACCTGAGCAGTAAGCTAGGGCTTACCCCCTACAGAGTACACTCTTCTCACCAAGAAGCTCAGCCCAGGAGGAGCTAGGAATGCATGCAGGCACCAGGTGACTCCCAGGAGGCTGGAAAGTCCTTTAATGAGCAGGAGGGCTGAGGCTCTGGATGCTCACCCTTAATATGAGGCTTCATTTACCTTGGACAGTGTACAGAATTAACCATGGAATCTGCCACAGAAAGCTTCTAGTTACAGCGGTAGACCTAGAGAGAGAATGGAGGCAGTCCTTTACTCCTGTTCAAACACATACATAGAAAATGTCAGTTACAGCTGTTTCAAAGGGTTATGGTGATTATATACAAAAATGTAAAATGCCCAGTACCTAGCATCAGCTTAACAAGATTCTCACATGTGTGGAGTAAATTTTTAAAAATTAAAGTAAGAACATATACAATTTTATGCTAAATTATACAAAAATGCATAATTTTCTTTTAAAATTAATAAAAGGGATTCAATGAGGGTTGAAGAAAGAAAAAGAGGAAAGCAGAAGGAGCCATAACAACAATGAAATGTTTATAAAAGATCTCTCCTGGGCCACCTGAGTGGCTCAGTTGGTTAAGCATTCGACCTTGGCTCTGGTCATGATCTCACACCTCATGAGTTCGAGCCCCATGTAGGGCTCTGTGCTGACAGCTCAGAGCCTGGGGCCTGCTTCCAATTCTCTGTGTGTATCTCTCTTTCTGCCCCTCCCCCACTCACACTCTGTCTCTGTCTCTGTTTCTCTCTCTCAAAAATAAAATTTTGAGAAAAGAAAAAAAAAGGGTCTCTCCTGAGGCACCTGGGTGGCTCAGTGGGATGAGTGCCCAACTTTTGATTTAGGCTCAGGTCATGATCCCAGGGTCGTGGGATCAAGGTGCACGTCAGGATCCATGCTAAGCATACAGCCTGCTTAAGATTCTCTCTCTCCCTCTGCCACTCTCCCCCACTTGCACGTGCTCTCTCTCTCTAAAAACAATAAAAATAAAATATAAAAATAAAAGATCTCTTCTAAAACAAAAAGTCTCAAATCGATTAAATGATCCCCAACAAACTTCCAAGAGAAAAGCAAGTCTCAACTATTTTAATATCTTCCAGAACTGAGAAAAAAAAATAGAAGTCTTTCTAATTATGGTCCAATAATCATGATGCAAAACCTGTTTTGTCCCACTTTTGCTTATGAATAGTGTTCCTAAATAAAGTACTAACAATATAAAGACACATGTATCAGTATATTAAAATACAGATAATTTAACTTGGCTTAAGTAGTTTATTAGGATAACTGCTCATAAATAAGAAACATAAAAAGGTAGGCATTTTAAAAAAATATGATCACTTTGAAGGATGCTAAAAACATATCTGAAATTGACCTCTATGAGCAACAAATTTATTTTAATTTGGAATATAACTTGATAGATTATCAGAAGCTAAAGGAAACATCATATTTAGTAAAGTTTACATTAAAGTTGGAAATATGAAAAAAATGTCCACTTTTCCAGTGTTAGTCAACAATATTCTGCAGGTTCTACTCAGTACACTAGGAGAAAAAATTTCAATTCAAGAGACATCAATGTTTAATAGAAAAAGCCAAATATAAGATTATTTATAGATAATATAATTGTCTATACATAAAATCTAGGATAATCAAATTAAAAATTATTAAAAATAATAATCTAGTTCAGAAATAGAACTCATATAAACACAAATATACTAAAATAAATATCTTTCTTGACATAAAAACAGTGTCCACGGCAATCCCATAATGTATTAAATGTCCAGGATAGTAAAGTAAACAACTGTGCAAAAGCAATATAAAAAAATTACAAAAGTTTAAAGCTGTAGAGAAAGATGGAGAAATTAAGAAAATTTATAAGAATAAGAATACAAGTGGTTAAATATGAAAGCACACGTTACCTTCCTAATAAACACTCGGGTGTTTCCCTCTAATAGATTGGCAAAATTTAAAAAAAAGGGAAAACACTATTGAGGTAGACACAGAGATATACAAATACACTGTGTGTGGTACTGTATTTTAGTACAGTCTTTTAGGGGACAATTTATATTTACCAAAAACCATATTATACATTCCCAGCATTGAACCAGTATTTTCAGTTCTAGGAATTCATTTTATATATTCACAAATACATTGAAAAAATTAAAAACAATAAAAATATTAATAAGGGACTGATCAAATACATTATGGTATGTCAATGCTATGAAATACTATGAATCCTCAAATATACAAGTTGTTCTGTATTGCATAAAAATGGCCACAATATATTACTGTATTAGAAATACATTACAGAATATTGTATTCCTATAACTATGATAAAAGTATATATACCCACAATTTCTGGAAAAATATACATTAAATTATTAATAGTGATTATCTCTAACTGCAAGAAGGCAGAAAGGAGACAGGGCTGAGAATGGCTACTTTAAAAATTTCTGAATATTAAAAAAAATGAACAGAAATGTTAGGTTGGGCTCCCTAGAAGCAGATTCTGAGACAAGAATTTGAATGCAAGTGATTTATCATGAAGCAATTCCAGGGAAGTCTGGTAAGGGAGAGAGGCCGCAGGTCAGAGAATGGAAGGAAGCCGCGGAACTATGTGATCTCAAGCAAAATGCACTTGATGTGGATTCAGCCTGCTGCCTCAAAGGGGAATCCAGAACATTCTGCTGAATCTCGGAGCAAGGGAACATGACTTTACACACCCTGGCACCTGTGAGTCATTTATTAGTTAAGAGCTGACTGAAGGGGAGGGAAGGGAACAGGACAGTGTGACTCTGAGTGCTTGCTGGCAAGCACCAACCCTGGGTGCTCCTCTGAAAGACAGTCACAGTTGCTCAGTGTTAGAATAGACATCAAAATGTGGAGGCTGGGGGTGGGGAGTGGAGGTTGGGGAGGGAGACCATAGAAATGTTAAAAAGACACCCAAAGACATCTGGGTGGACAGCCAACAAAATGCACTACAATATATTACTTTTATTATAAAATACATATTTTCAGAAAATATAAGAAAGGGAAGAGATAGCAAGAGGAAGTATGCTACCGGTAAAGCAAAATTATATACAAATGCTCCCAAGTTCTGCACCAGTGTGAGCACCTACTAGGCAGTCCCGCCCCATCCTCCAGGCTCCTTCTCATAGTCCCACCTGCCCATTAGACAACCAGGATTAAGTGGCCCTTAATAGGAATCAAGACTTTTCACTCTTTTCCTGTTCATTTTTTCAATCTGAAGTGGTACAAGTTGAGATCTTGAGAAGTTAGAGCAACACTCAAATCGTCTGTTGATCATAACCACATTTACTCACCCAACAACTTAACCCTAAAGCTGTATAGAAACCAAAGTACTTGGTATACTAAACTCTGTGAGGCTAAATTCTAAATGGAACTCTTGATTTAAGGGACATGATGCAAGAATCCATTTGTTGTGTTTACCTTCTTTGACTTTATGACAAACTTATTTAAAACATTCCTAAAATGAATGAGTTGAGGTTTCTGCCACAGCATGGGCTCTGGACAGAATAAGACATTTCCTAGAAATGTCCTTCAAGCCTGTCATTCTGGACGTCAAAGACAGATCTCACAATCTTCTGCTACAAATGGCTGCTGCCTGACCTAAGAGCTGGTCTAGGTAGACAATTCAAGTTTTATCTTTTTCTGGTCTATAGGCCATCTCTGAAACCTTCAAAGCTTTTGTTTCTTCATCTGTAAAATGGATGCAATAATTATTATTTTGTTTACCTTTCCAAGTTGATGTGAAGATAAAATGAGACCACATGTGTGAAAGACTCTAGTAAACCATGTAGTGCTTTATATACCAAGTCACTTGTCTGAACACAAGGATACCAGACATTCAAAAGGGGAAAGGGGTGACTTCCAGATCTGAACTCATGAATACTGTAAGGAACTTTTTCAGGAAAGATGTGTGTGGCTTTGAATACGTTGAGTTGAGAAAGTAGTAAAACATCCAAGTCACAGTGAACAGTAAGCTGTGGAGATATGGCCTTGGATACTGAACAACAGGGTAGAGACTGAGGTTCAAATTTGGGAGTCATCAACATGGGAGCAACAGGTGAATTCACGACTATGGAAAACACACATTTGAAAGTTTTGTCTCCTTTTTTATTTCCGTAGCAATATTCCTATACTGACCCTAATTGTCTTCTGTTGTGGATTATCAAAATGCAAAACTTTGTTAACAAAAGTTATTGTTATCATTACTACAAAATGTTAAAGAGTTCTTTAGAGTCTCGATTCTCTTATTGTAGAACTTATCCATTCAAAATGTCATGCATCGATTGTCATACTCAATCAACCACTTTCACTGATTAAGCCTGCAGACACGAAAGAGGAAGTCTGTAGTGGAAATCACATGGACTTCATATAACCATGTAAATTAAACATGTGGTCTCTCCTTGCAAATAATCTAGAGAATTTCTTAAATTACTGTTTTGAATGAGTATATACACATGCTAGGTAAGGAAGGTAAAACTGAAGAGATTTTAAAAGTGTCAGGATTATATTACAATGCTTGAAAATCGCAACCTCGCATATTCTTGCATGAAGAGATTTAAACAAGTGTTTTTATGATACTAGAATCACTTATTTGGCCTGAAACAGCAATATCACAAAGTAAGGGTTCATTTTTAGACATTTACATTGTTTCAAGTGTAGTGGGACTGACCCCCAGGACTAGTCAGTTTGTTTCAGATGGCTTATTTCCTAAAGTTAAGACCAGTGACATTTTTTCCATCTTTGATAGGGTCTCACATACCAGCTCTCTATTGGTTTTCTTTTAAAAGTGTTGTGCCATTTATATCTGAACTCCTGAAATCTTTGTAGTTAAAAGTATTTCTGATTTAAATAAGCTGGATTCTATTGAGGCATACAAAAGTCACATGATCATTTTCTGGTTGAAGTACAGTATTAAACTGTAATGTTGTTTATCTTAATAAACTGAGAATTTAACTGAGAGTCAATTTACTTTTTACTTAAATTAAAGCAATCACTAGATGTTAGTAGCTTACAACTTAAAAATAGTAGAAAGGGGAAAAAGCCTGAATGCACAATTTTAATTTAAACTTTATTGATTTTGTTGATTATATGGGTTAAATAAATGTTCATCAATTCCCTTTGCCTACTTTCAAGTAATTTTCCCTTCCCATAAACAGGGATAATATTAATCAATCATGCAGTGTTTTAAATCTACTTCTAAATACACACATCATGTGTGATGTGGTTAACAGCATACACTCAAGGTAAAAATTTATATTTAAAACAATTATGTTGGTATGTAAGACATACTTCAAATTGTACAGTAACTAGAGATGTAATCCATAAAAGAAAAATCCAGAAACACTGTTACCATGTATTACAAAAAGGAAAGTGATGTCAGAGATTATTTTTCATTCACTTTATCATTAATGACTTCACTTACAGATGAGGGGTTTGAGGGTATTAAATGAGTTGCCCAAGATACATAACACACACGTGTGTGTGCACACATTCACACACTCACACTCTCAGGCCTGTTCTATTTTGTTGACTGCTATGTCCTCAACATCTGCTATGGTCTCTGGATAGTCTGGGTCCAAACAGTCATTCAGTCAATATTTATTGAATGTGCAATTTATTTAGAAATGGAACACCAACTGTATTGTTTAAAATGGAAACAGCTAAGATGTCCTTCTCGATCTTACAGTTTTACTGGGAGACTAGAAAGTGATAAACTGTATATATAAGAAACTTGAAAAGTGTAAGTATATGCAAATCTAAGACATTATTGCTGTTGTGTAAGAGTACAAAACTTCCCTTGTCCCTTACCATGTGTCCATTGTCTAAGAAAGACAAAATTTATAAGAATGGCAATTTTAAAGACACTATTTTAATTTCTTGAATGATCTGTCTAGGAAAAAGGAAAATATGTTCTATGGCTTTCGGGTTTAAATAACGAAACTTTCATTTTTAATGGTTGTTCTATAAAGAAACAGAATCCTTATTATATATTGATCTTAGAGCACAATGAACCAAACACTTGTTTGAAGGTTTTTCTATATATTTTCATAAATTAAAAATAACCTAAAATGGAAGTTTTCAATCAATCCTATCTTAGTATTCTTTCTATAGTATGAAACCCTATGCTGTAAATTGCTTTAGATCCTTTTTTTTGAACAGGGTTTTGAAATAAAGACTGGAGATGTCATCATCATTGGTCATATCGACAATAGTAAAACATTTAAGTAGATTGTTAGCAAATAAAAACTCATAAAAACAATCATTAGGATATCTGAATTTGGCACAATTAAAAACAATCTTGATGGTACAAAATCTTACAATATTACAATGATGCAATAAGCAAGTTAACTGGGAAAGGATTATTTAAAATAAGTTAAATGCTATAACCTCTGTACCAAAATAATGTAGAAATTAGTTTGTTGCATCATCCTCTTGCATACTATAAGAGTACTGAGAGAGTAGCCTCACATGGGTGAGTGCTCAAAATCATTTGCTCCAATTTTTTAAAGCAGCTTTAAAATAATTGACTCCCAAATCCAGATATTAAATGCCAACTTCTTACTGGCAATAATGCTTATGGCTAAGATAGAAATGAGATTCTTTACAGAAACGCTGACACAGCCCTAACTGTAGGCACTTGAGTGTGCAGCTATAATTCTTTCTTCAAATCTTACCCAGCAATGCTTCAGGTAAAGGAGTCCGCAGAATATGTAAACAGTAAGAGACAGTCCGAGAGCTTTTACAAAATCATAAACCTATGACACATTGATATTCACCGTTGATCGCTACCACTAAATGCCTAAATCATTCAAAGTGTATTGATTAGCTCCTCCATAGGTAAAAGGTGGGCAACGTATTATAAAATCAACATTTCTTAATTCATTCGATTTGCAAGAGCTACACATTTTAAGCTGACAATGTAAAACCTCTAAAAGGTTTTTCAGAAAGCCTTCTGCCTTATTTAGCATTTTGACCATTAATCAAGAACAATGAGAAAAGAATATTAAAAAATAAAGCAAAACAGGACAAAGATTAAGAAAGCTTTTCTCTTCCATTTGGAAATCTATTAAGCTATAAAATAAGTTCCCAAGAGGCATCAGTTTCCTGTGTGGAAGGCATTTAAAACTGAACCAGATAACATAAATCTCAGAACAGACCAAAGGAACACAACTTATATTGGGAGAGTGGCTAGAATGGAGGACTTCACTGTGTAACCCTGATTCTCATTTTTAAAAATGTCTACGATAACGATGCTTTTAATGAGGAATTAATTTTAATGCTGAGCCAACTCAAAGTCATAACCAGGACATGGTGGTACCTCTACTGTGCACTGCCGTCTAGCCAACAGACAACTATTGATCCTACACTAGGAAATACTGTTTTGATGTCTATTGATCAGAACTCTAACAGGGAAATTGTGATTTTTGAATGGAAGACAGTCATGAGTTACCACTTTTTGTAAATATAGAGTTGAGAATAAATAGGTGGTATAAATATTGTACTATACAAATACTAAAATTATTAACTTGTTAAAAGATAAGCAAAATACCCTTAGTAAGCTTATGTGGGATGATATTCTACAAGGATGAACTTAAAATTGCAATACCTTGCATCACAAGTATTCCGATTTTATAGAATTCTAAAAATTCGCTACCTTACATCACTTCTAACTTTTATTTTACTTTATAAAATCAATATATCACAGAAAAACAAGTGGAAATGTGGAACAAATTTATTTAAAAAATCATCACTGAATTATATCTTAAACTCAAGCCAGTAATCCATTTAAATTCAAATTTAATCTTTTTACAATCTGCATTTTACTTAAAGGCAAAAATCACACTTATTAGGAGTTACACATTATCGTGTAAATCTGTAACAAGCTGTCATCTGACAAAGTCTTTGTATCATGTCAGGAAATAACACTCATTATATTATAATATTAATTTCAAATGCTAATTTTCTCATCATTAGATGGCAGAAAAGAAATAACGTGCTGTTAATACTGTAATAAAGAATGTGTTGCTGAATAAGGACTTCAGAGAAAATAATACATCCAGGATTGATATTTACATTGTGCAAATGCCTAGTAGTCCTATTAATTAGGGAAAGTAACCTATTTGTTAAAACACTGGACACAGGCAAGGAAAACTGGGCAGGGACAGGTAACATACACGCATACTTCTTAGGTTACCTGCAATATTTATCAATTCAGCGTACTGTTTTCCTAAAAATTTTAAGTGTTGCAAAAACAAGTAAAAACGTTCTAGCTATTGTCCCAGTATCATGTGGTTAGTGACTCATTTGGACCCAACTCCCTGTGACTGCTTTCAACGAAAAAGGCAATTTTCTCAAAATTAAAGTTCAACATCCTCAAATGAGTGCACTAATAGCATTTTTAAAAAAGTATATTCTTCAGGTTGCCAGTATGGATGAAAAAGTAAAATGGAATTCCAGCAACAGCCCAACCTTGCCCCGGCCCCTACCGCCCCAATGGCAGATCTACTAAATGCATATGTTTCTGGTTCCTAGAAAATTAAACGACTAGTTTTCAAATCCTGAAAACGTGTTATCCACCTGATGTTGAGACTTAGCAAATAAGCTCAATATCCGCTGAAAAAGGTAGAATAAAGCTGTTAGCCATCCAGAGGGCCAAATGATGATCTGCTCTTTTTGATACCTGCTGGGGTGGGGTACATGATGAGATTGGGGAATGTTTTCATTTAGATCTACCCTCCTCAGCCGCTCTGTTTTCCTTTCACATCATAACCTCCTCATGTTATAAGGCTGGAAACGGCTCTAAGAATGTGGAGAATGTAAACAGTCTTTTATTGTCCAAGAGGATGGCAGTGTGTAAGGAATGTGTGCTTATCACACCACTGCAGCTCCCACCTCACTTACCATGATAAAGTGCTCCAGGAAAAAAAACATTACAACCCAAGCACAATCCAAAAACGGATTAGAATTTGACATAAGCTTCCTTAAAAATGAATCAATCAATCCATGCTGTAATATTAGAATCTAGCTCTTCAGGAGGGTATATAATCCCTTCAAGATGTATTTCCTATTCCCTATTGACTATGGTGGTGTGAAAAAAAAAATCTAACATTTCCAATATAGCAGCTGATGGGAGAACTTTTTCCCAACATATGCCCAAATGTATTTCCTCATCTTTATGAGTCTAACACAGTGGAACACATACACAGTTCATGATCACTGAATGCAAAATTAAATTAACGAACTAAGAGTTCCATGATGATATCCTGAAAACCTAACCTAAGTACCTGATTTCCTCAGGCTTTTAGTTTTATTTACACACACCATACAAATGCTGCTGGCTAGATCATCTTTTATTGGAATCCAGCTTAAACATTTAAAAAAAAGCAAGTGATACTAAAGTCTCATGTCGCATATATGTTGCATGCACGATGCCTTAGATTTAAAATGTACTTTAACATGCAATATTGTATATAGACAGCATGTGATGGCTCACTGAAGGACATCTGGGAACACCACTGCGTTTTGCTCTTGATGCCACTGAAGAATCTCTTCCTTAATGCTGTGCAAGTGAAGCTAATCTCTGTTGTAAGGAAGAGTGGGAAGGCTCTTCCATATCCTCTCCCCTTCACTAAGACCTTTTAGAATCTCTTCCATCCTCAAAACTTGCAAAGTATCTCTGTATCTACAGTATCATACATCTCATAGAGAAACTTTCATAAGTTACTTGATCTTTCCCTCTAAAAGAAATAATAGAAGAGAAGAGAAGAAAGAAAACATCATCATTCTCTAAATGCTTCCTTAACCTTGTTTTAACAGCCCAGGGCTAACTGAGTAAAATCTGAAGTATGAGGACCAAAGAAACCGTGGGATACGGAGAAAGCTCTCTTTAACAGCACCGCATCAAGTTAAGTGTCAAGAGAGCAGGATAAAACCATCACACAGGCGAAAGCAGTCCCTTTCTGTAATTTCACTTTAAAAGTTGTCTTCTTGACGGTTCTGCTGGTGACTCCCTTACATAAAATTAACTAGCAATACATACAGTATGGAGGTCTATTTCGGAAGGAGGAGAGCACGGCGCCACGAGGGAAAAGCGAGGAGAGACAATAGTTACAACGGGAACAGTCGCTCAAAGCCTCGCTGGTAAACCCTGAACCACCTTCTAATACCCTTCCTGTTCCTTAGAGCCCCTTCGGCCGCCAGACCAGGCAGGAGAGGTCTTTGGTAGATTACTGCTTAGAGATTCCCGAGAGGGGGCTCCAGCGTGGACTTGGACGTGAAAGTTACATCCTGTATCCCCACGGGCAGAAATCCCCATCCCAGTCCCCAGCGCCGGACGGAAACCGAAGAGAAATCCAACCTGCGTTCCCACTCCCCAGTCGGTCTTTTGCTTAAGTTTTCCCCTAGCATGGATGGAGCTACTAACTGACCCTAAAAACAAGGATGCACGATACCAGGGTCTGAAAGACGTGTCTGCAGGCATCTGGGTAAAATACCGTGTGAACTATAAAGACCACCAAGCCCCTCAAACTCTGGACTGGAGGCAAATCTTTCAGACCATCGTATCCCGGTACCCTCGTCTCCTCTCGCACCTTCTTCCCCGCCACTTTCTGCCTACTTTACCCCAGCTCTCAAGTCCCAACCTTGCTAAGCCCTTTCTCCGCTTTCAGGTCCCCTCCATTCTATTCTGCATTCTTCCCCTCCAACCCCTAAGGCACCCCCAACTCCTAACATTCCGCGCGCTCCTAGCCCCAAGGTCCCATGAAGCCCCAGGCTCGGCTTCTGAGTCGGCCCCCGGCGCGGTTTTCCCGCCGAAACGCGTCCCCGGCGCGCCGCCGGCCCGACACTCACCAGCTGCAGCAAGCCGGGGACCACGACGAGGGGCAGCGGCCGCAGGCGCATGGTGCCGGCTGGCGCGGCGTCTCACGAGCTGCGCGCCCTTGCCTGCCTCTCGCGCATCTCCACTTCGAGGGGCANGCGATCCGGCCCCACCGTGCGGCTGCCCGTCCGAGCTGAGCGCGCCCGGGAGCCGAGGGAGGCCCAGAGCCTTCTCTGCCCCCGTCCCCGCGCAGCAGAGGGCCGGTCCGGTGGCTCGGGGACCCGCTCTCGTTTTACCAGGGAGGGAGGGTGGGGGTAGTCTCCCTATAGGGCTACGGATAAGAGGGCTCCGGGAGAACACCCAAGGAGTTTGGAGCGAAGGCAACTGCAGTGTCCTGGGCGGGGCGTGGGGGGCTGCGAACTAGAAAGGCTGAAGCAGGGAGGTGGGGCCGGAGCCCCGGACGCCCTGGGAAAGCGCCCCACTCTGCGGCAGCGCCTAGCTCCAGAGCCCTGAGCCAGGGGCGCAAAGTGTGGCTGGCACGGCTGGACGGATTTCTGGGAGTGGAAAGTAGTGGGAACCGAGAGGGACCGGGAGGAGGGGTAGCGGCAGAGCCAGGAGAAATGGAGCTAGGCGTACGGTCCGGGCTTGTTCGGGTTTAAAGGTGGTGTAGACAGCTGGCTGGCCCAGAGACCAACAAAAGTGCGCCGCGCAAACCTTCTACCAGGACGCGGGAGAAGAACGCAGAAAATCCCGCTGCAGCCTCCCACTAGGGAAATCTTTGAGGTCGGGTGAGAATGCACACCTGCAGTGGACCTCACCCCCATGTTAACAACTGCCATTGGAGAGATCCTGAACCCTTAACCATCTCTGTGCGGGACATTGGAAGAGAAAAGTCAAAGGGCAATGGGCCTCAGGCTCTTCCAGTGTTTATTGTGGACGGGGATTTAGCCATCATTCATCAACTCTTTTGTCGAACAGGTGGGAAATTTAAGGTCCGGAGAAATACAGTCACTTTTCCAAGGATGAGTCTCTGGGCAGCTGCTTCGACATGAATGAGCAAAACAAGGTTATTTCCTACATCCAGAAACACAAAGCTCTTACTTAAAGGAAGAAAAACATACTGAGGCAAGGGAGAAGAATTGCTATTGATTTCCAGCCTTCAAAAAATAAAACAACAAAAAGTGAAGTTTGGGATGGAATCTTAGGAGAAATTCATAGGGGAATTTTAGGAAAACCTTTCTCTTCTTCTTACTACCCACCTTCCACCCCAAATAGGAATGGGAAATGAGTTTGTAAGTCTTTAAATGGTCCAGGACCATGTTTGAAGCAGAGCAGCCTCTGTGGTGGGTCCCAAAGATAATGGGATTGACTTGGGTTGGGCAAGGTCCCACCTTTTCACGTGAGGTGCCAAGATTGCATAGATGGGGAGGGAGGTTATTCCAGTGTTCTAGGATCCCAGTGTGACTTTGAGAGCACATTGTTCCTGAGGCTGTAGGTGGGTTATCTCTCAAATATAACTCTCTTCTGTATATGGAGGTAAGGAGGCAAGAGAGGGTCATGTATCCTTTCTAACCCCTTGCAAGCCTGACTGGGAGTCCCAGGGGCCTATGGCAAAGGATGCACCAGCTCTGTCCCACTTCTGCTTGTCCCCAGATTCTTACTATTCTTTGTAACAGACTTTTAGACACAATTGCTATTTGCACATCTAAGTTTATAACTCACTTCCTATAGCTATCCCTGAGGTTCATAAAATTCTCTCATTACCAAGGCTTAGAATGCACTTCTAGAAGGTTATTCTATCCTAGGAGCATAAGTAAGATCATTTTGAAAATTAGAAGAGATCTCTATGGGTTGATCTCCTTGTCCTACTTTAGGTCCCTGGATAAGGCTGCATTTTATTCACAGACAGTCTTTGGGAAATAAGAAGGACTTAATGGGGAAGGCATTGGCAGACATAGAGGAACCCCTTTTAGGAGGCGTGCTGCTAGAAGAGGAAGGGGAGGGCAAAGGACTTTGCAAGATTCAGACTCACTTAGAGTCTAAGCCTCAGCTGACTCATCTATAAAACCAGAAGGTGAAATCCCTTTCTGACTTAGTAGTTTCCAATTCTGTTATTACTAGCTCTCTAAATGATGAGTGCATGACTTAACACACTATTGAAATAAATAATTCAGGGATTTAATTACTGGGACACTTCACTCCTTAAAGTTGTTCATATTTATTACATCATTTCTTCACTTTTGAGAAACGTACAGAAAATTTTAAAGGAATCTATACTTGAACATGTGTCCTAGTAGTACAGAGTTTCTCATAAAGGAACTTACTGAAGGGTGTTGAATTCCAAGCTAAAAACTAAGGGACATGAGTGAACTTTTGCGCCCATTGATAAGTCTGTGTAGGAGAAGCAGCAAAGACCTCATTGATTAAGGCCTGGTATTACTGTGTTCATTTCTAAGGTGACTGCCAATAATGTACTGTATTCTCCAAATCTGGCTGTATGCACATGGGAAAGTGGGACAAAGGAAGGAAAGAGAGAAAGAGGGAGAGAGGAAGGAAGGAGGAAAGACAGGCAGAAAGTAGCATTTAATATATTGCTTTGTCTTTCACAATATACAGTCTAATCAGGAAACATGCAATGAGCAAAACACAGCAGACATTACAGCAAAGTGTAAGCTTAAGTGCTGCCTCATGCAATTGGAGGGAAGAAAGATCATTGTAGGCCAGTATGGATGCTTTGTAGCAGAGATGAAATGGGAGCTGACTCAGTTTCCAAGAATGGCCAAGATGAGTGTATCAGGGAGCACAGGGGAAGAACCCTTTCACGTGACAGGAAGAGCACGAGCAAAGGCAGGATGGGGGACTGCATGTGACATGGACAGTAAGTGAAGCAGACTGGCTGGGGGAAATGTGTTGAGGAAAAGCAAGAGGAAAGGTGGGCTATGGACCAGAATGTAGAGATCCAAGAATGTCAAACTAAATAGCTTAGCTTGATCTGTAGGAAATAAAGAGTTTTACAGCTTTTTGGAGGAAGAAAGTCATACATCAAGTGGCCTAAAGATATTTACATGCAGGGTGGTCTTGAGGAGGAAGCCCCATGACCCGATGGTCATGGTAGTTGGAAACACAAGAATGGAGAGATGTGGGTGCATGAGCTTATTATAAAGGAACAGTGAACTGAACTTGGGGTTGGAATATTTTTAAACTTTCCTGGCATATTGGAGGGTTTTTTTCCCTTTAAACATCACCACTTTCTCTCTTATAGGCAATTTAACAGCTAGAGAATCAGATCATTGCCTTTTCATTTTGCAAGGGTGGTTTTCACAGTGTGAGGGGAGTGAAAATAGTCTTTTCATACAGACAAGTGGCAGAAAGTGGAACCTAACAAATTTTACTGCCATATGACTCCATTGTTGTCTTTTAAAAAGGCAACTTACAGGGACGCCAATGCCTTGAGAGCAAATTTGTGAACTTGTTGCTCATCTGCACAATTAGTTTTCTTCTTGTGCTTCTCTTCTGTACTTACTTTCTCACTCTTTACTGTTCATTAGCATCATCACCAGCATGTGGATAAGAACATGTTACGCGGGATAGCATTTCAGAGTTGCCGTATATATCAGACATTAACCAACTTTCTCACTTTTATGTTTAAGGAAATGGGAGCTCAAAAGGTTATGTGACTTGATGTAGGTCATCTGGAGGGGCGTGGGCAAATCTGAAACTTGATTCAAGGCCTCCGGCTTCACAGTTCAGTGCTCTTTCCAATTCATCACTCTTCCTCAGGTATTTTCCAACTGGCCGGCAGTTATAAAAATTTTGATGTAGTGAATGAATGAACCTTTAGTTAATAAGAGTTGTGGGAATGATCTATGGATGCTAAAAGCCCCAGAATCTATCTTATTATTAGGAAAAGAAGCTTGACTGGACTGAGCCTGAAGCATTGATCTGGTAATAATTTTAGAAGAGTGAGACATGAGGAGAATTACGTGGCACAGGGCTACCGTGCAGCCTTCAGGGAAGTGGGATTCAGGACTCAGGAATATGGCACTACTTACCCAAAGACAGAGGGAATTCTCAGGAAGCCTCTGGAACTCTTAGACTTCTGTAATAAGCTGGTGGGCTTTTAGCAGTTCTGAACAACTAATATCCTTTTTAGTTGCCATTCTTGTTGAGTAATTGAATATTCTTGAGTTACTATTTAATAAAATATGATGCCATTATTACATTGACTTTAAACCCTGGCTGCACATGGAATCACTGCGGACATTAAAATCTCTAAAAGTGGACTCGAGCACTGATATTTTTCACTGAAGAGATTTCACTATACAGTCATGGCTGAGATCTACTGCTCTACCAGAAACTTTTTTTTTCTTCCTTCCTCCCTCCCTTGATTCCTTCCTTCCCCTACAGGATTTTGCCCCCACATTTAGAATGCACTGAGATTTTAACAGAATATCATTTGAGCCTATTTTTATTCTTAGTTATATAGAACTTCTCAGGAGGAAGCTAGACACTTTCTTTGTAGATATTTGGGCATGGCTGGGGGATTTATTAAGTTTTATCACACAAATTTATCAGTGGCTACTGGTTCAAACACAAATCAAAGGATTCCTCTGTAATGAAATTGGTTTTTCTCCAATGCTGGTGGCCACAACAGTAGCTCTTCACCATCTCTTCCTTGGATGTTAAAAAGATGCTACCAGGAGCATACTGTTGGTTGATGCCACTGTCAGCAACCGAGAGGAGAGCCTAGACAGGAGGGAGGTGGCCTNGTGGGTCACAAGGCAGGAGAGAGCTTCTCCCTGAGTGCTAATATATCTCTACCAAATTGGACTGATTTTTATAAACCTGTCAGTTTCTTTCCATGTATGTTTCCATGCATTGTCCATAGATGTGTGATTATTTGACTGAGTAAACACCTTTTCTATTTGTATATCAAATATGATGGATATCACAACTAGGAAATCATTTAACCTGCTTTGAATGTTGCTTCATAGAAGGAGGGAGAGCAGATCATAGAAGGTTAGAATTGTAACATCTTGCTTAGCGCCTCAGTTTATAAATGAAGAAACCGAGACCCCAGATGTTTCCAAGGTCACACAGCCATGCCCTGGCAGGAGAAGACCAGACTCCAGTTGCTCTTTTGACTTTGACTATACTAGGCTTACTCTGGGGTGGGTAAGTTGATCCACACAGGTTAAGAAAGGAACAGTAAAGGAAAACCTCATTTACAGAACAGGATCTTAGGTAATCAAATGGAAATTTTCCAATATGAATTGAATGCTTAGGGTTCCTAGAAGAGGGAAGACAGAAATCCCGGCTGAAAAGAGATTAGAAAGGACTCCCTACTTCCCTCACATACTAACAGGGCACTCTCGGTTGCTACTGCCCAAACACAACTCAAGTCACACAAGGACAGGAGAAGCATTCTAATGGTTCCCATTAATAGGAAATTCCAAGGCTACAGGTAGTTTCAGGCAATCTGAGGCTAGATTAAGAAATTTTTGAGCAGAATATTGGGCCAGCCATCCTGAGCATGTAAGTGCATTAAAGTGTGCTAGGGGTACTGGCTGGCTGCTGAAAGCTTGAGGTTGGACCCCCAGAGAGCAAGGAATAAAACCTGTCCTCCCCGGAGCTGACTTTTGTAAACCAACCACCACTGATTTTCTGCAGAAGGAAGTTGAAGTTATTTCTTTAGTTTTCTTACTGATACTGATTGTTTTTCAGATGTCTTTTTTCCTTGACGTGGTCTTTTCTTGCCTCCAGTTTTCTTTTCTAGATATTTGAATGACTGTCATCTCCTAACTTCTCACACTATACTTTTCTGTATCTGCCTGGAAAGCACCTCAGTGCCCAGCATCTTGTTTATTAGCAGAGACCCATACTTGCTGCATCAGATGAACTGGGACCGTAACCTGTGGAAGATGGTGCAAAATCACAGGAGTAGCTATAGCTACTTCCCACCTCTAAAGGAATAATAGTTCTTCCTTACGCACCATGGAGGCCGTCACTTACCAAAACACAGCAGCAGCTACATATACCAGTGGTTTAACCACACCAAGGCACTGTCTATCAGCTTCAAGCAATTAGTATTCTTTTTTGATTATTTATTCATTTTTACAGCCAGGCTCTTATTTATTTAAACATTGCATTTGGAAATACCTGTAGCTTTTGAACTGTGCTCTTTAGCAGGATGGATGAGTCCTACAGGGTGTTGCATCTTGAGTCTTTTTGTGAAATACACAACTGCCATATTTCACTTTGTGGTCCCTCTGGACCCCAGCATTTCTATTCAAGTGCTGCTTTCATGTTTTATTTCAAGCTGTGTCAAGTGGATGGTACTTTGCCTTCAAACAGAAACTGTGTTAGAAAACAAGTGGGCTAATTTTCCTATCCTAATAAAGTACAGATTTACGTTAAAAGGCTATTGGGATTTGATATGAAAATCTCAATTTCTAAGCCTTTGGAAGCATCTATTTTGCCCCTCTGCTGATCTAAAATGAACTTGTCTAATGTTTCCTTGGCAGAGTAATCATCACACCAAGATGCCTTCTCTTCATTTATTGAAATATCTTGAGTGCTATCTACTGGCCAAATGTGGCATTGCCTCATAAAGCATGAGCTTCCAGCAAACTCTTCTAAGTATAACTTTGTCTAGGAATGGACTCATACCATATGTTTCAGCACATGCTGACACATACTGAGGACCCACATTCTTGAAGGATATCACTGCTAAGGATCTCATTGTTTTCTAGATCAGAGGATCCCTCAATTAGGAGTCATACAGTTGTAATATGTGAAATTTGATGGATAGGCCCCCACCTGCCAGTGGCTCCTTGAAATGGATGACTATCAATAGCTTAAATCTGATTCTCACTTTGCTGAGTAATGTGAATAGATAAAAATAAGCCATTAATTTAAAATGAGCTATACAGAATCAGTCAATATTCCCATGTCTTCATGTGTATAAAAAGAAAGAGCAGAGAAGTTAATAAAAATCTTTTCCCGTTAATTTGCACTATTACTAGGTAAAAAGCACATGCCACTACTTACAGTATTGATCAGAACGCTTGAAAGGTAACAGATAGCTAATATTTTGTATGAGTTAAACTTCATCCAATTATTGCTAACCAAACCATATTTTCTGTCCAGTGTCTTTCCTTTTTAAGAATCTTACAAATTATCTGGAGATGGGGCACCTGGGTGGCTCAGTCGGTTAAGCATCCAACTTCGGCTCAGGTTATGATCTCACGGTTCGTGGGTTCGAGCCCCACATCGGGCTCTGAGCTGACAGCTAGCTCAGAGCCTGGAGCCTATCTCAGATTCTATGTCTCCCTCTCTCTCTGACCTTCTCCTACTCATGCTGCCTCTCTCTCTTTCTCAGAAATGGATAAAACATTAAAAAAAATTATCTGGAGAATTTACTTTAATTAGGATTGCAGAAAACAGCGTATCATGTGAGTGAAAAACAGTGAACAAGTGAGAGTCAATGCCAAGTGACTTGAGAGACACATGCAGAGAACCATGGGAGCTTACTGTAGCAAAATGAATGATTTTGTCCCCTTTAGGATAATAGCTGTAAAGGAAGAACCGAGGACAGGAGATTGCTATTGATTATCAAGAAATAATGAAGAGAAAGGCTTAATGGGTTGACATTAACTTAGGCAAAGATCCAGATTACGAAGCTGGAGTTAGCAGGAAGTTCATGCAGACATATAGATTTAGCAATATACAGGGCAATAGAATGTCCTATTTTATTTTTTGTTATTAAAATATAATTTGTGCTGCCTTTAATTCAATTATTTTAAGCTGTTTATTCAGTAATTTAGAGTTATTTATGTCAGTTAATATCTATGTATTCTAATTCAGATTATAATTTAGAAACTGAATATTCTGTATTCTGGGACTGTATATGTAAAATATTCAGTTATCTGTATGTGACTAAATAATGATAGATATAAGCATTTTGATTGATGGCGAAAATGAGAACACATAAGTTAAAAATACATAATTATAGGGGCTTCTGAGTGGCTTACTCAGTTAAGCGTCCAACTCTTGGTTTCAGCTCAGGTCATGATCTCACGGTTTGTGGTTTTAAGCCCCACATCAGGCTCTGTGCTGACAGTGTGGAATCTGCTTGGAATTTTCTCTCTCTCTCTCTCTCTTAAAATAAATAAACTTTAAAAAAATACATAAGTATATTTTAAAACCTTTCTGTTTCAGCAATTCAGTATTTAAAAATTATATTTACAGGCATAAGCAGGAATTTCACTAATACTTATTTTTAATCTTTCCTAAATTGGACTTTCTATTTTTTTAACCCCAGGTGCTGTACATATATTACCACATATAATTATTACAACAACCCTGTAAGGTGGGTATTATCTGAAATTTGCAATGACAAAGCTGAGGAATACAGGAATTAAGTATTTTGCTCAAGATCATTCAACTCTTATATGACAGGACCCAAGATTTAGATGCAGACACTCTGGAGCTTTTTCTCTTAACCATTATACAACATTGCCTTACAGAGTATTGCTGTTTACATCCTGTCGGTAAAGTTCTAGATTTACCCAAACTCTTCATTTTTCTCATTTATAACCAATAGAAATGAGGAAAAGTAGCATATAGTGTGATACTACTGAAAAAGTTGTGTGTATGTGTATACATTGTGTGAAAATAACTGCCACCATGCCTGACTTCGAGTGGGAATCCCCCCAAAACTTGTTAAATCTGAATCATGAAAATGCCATTTTCAACCACAAAGGAGAGGTTTTACTTTTTTCTTTTCACTAATAACCACTGTGATAGATTGCTCTATGTGATTCTATCAAGCTAGGAATCACATTTCCCAGTATCCTTTCCCCTACATAGTTGTGTGTTAGAGCTGGCCAAAGAGATCTATATCTGCATGAGATCCAGAAGGTCTGAAGCCCCGAGGCAGCCATTCCTCTCTCAAGGTCTTCAGCTTTTAATAGAGAGACACAGGTTAGACCAAGGTTAGCCTGCCCTTGCTCTCCTCCATCCGTATCCAGCTCTTCTTTCCAGGGGCTGTGCCTGCTGGTGAGTCACTACCCTAGCCCCCTTTCTAGCAGCTTGGTGTGGATACACAGAGTGGTGGTCACACGGACATCTTTCCTTAGATCACTCCAAGGATTCCCCTTCATGAAACTGCTTGGTTCTCAAAATATCCTGACTGAACATTTTTTTTTTTTTTTTAAACATTTTGAGGGCACCTGGGTGGCTCAGTTGGTTGTGTCTGACTTCGGCTCAGGTCATGATCTTGCAGTTCCTGAGTTTGAGCCCCACCTTGTGCTCTGTGCTGACAGCTGGGAGCCTGGAGCCTGCTTCAGATTCTATGTCTCCCTCTCTTTTTGCCCTTCCCCCTCCCCAACCCAACTCACACACTCTCTCTCTGTCAAAAAAAAAAAAAAACCACATTAAAACAAATTAACGTCTATTTATTTTTAAGTAACCTCTACACTCTCAAACTTACAATCCTGAGATCAAGAGTCATGTGCTCTACCCTCTGAGCCAGCCAGGCACCACATCCTGACTGAACCTTGACTGGCATGTCTCTTAGTTTTATACTCCTTTTTAAATTTACCCAACTAAAAATTGGTCACAATGGTCACAACTAGGCAAAAAGATGAAGGCCCTCAGTTCCCCTAATGTTGATTGCCTGATCATTTACAACTAAAAAGTCTTTCTCAGGGAGTACTGTGCCCCTCTTTAAGTAGTCAATGGAATAAATATTACTACTATTTCCTGGCTTTTCCTTCCTCTGCCTGCTAGAAGGGTTCTGCGTCGCCTGCTGATTGCTCCCCCTTCTTTTCCTCCCTGAAAAAAGTCCTTCCTTGCCAGACTCCTTGGATCTAACTGGCAATTCAAGAGTACATGGTGAGTGAAGCAGAACCAAGAGACATGAGGTAGTGAGGGTTGGAGGAGTTTTTCAAGAGTAGTTAAGAGGAGAGAGCTGGAAAAAGTTTTAGTATATAAATGCGGTGGAAAGGGAAAAAAAGGCGGTTTCTAAAAAATATCACATGGATGATGCAGCTTTTTCATGGTATTCAAAATATTAAATTAATATTAAGTAAAAAATATTAAGGAAAATAAGTAAGTTGTTAAGCAAAGAATGAGTTATTTTGAAATTAATTTCAGTCACACAGATTGGATTTTTTAAATTATGACCCCTTTGTGGGACTGAACTATGTGGACTGTGGCTTTGTAAGGGTTACATGTATATAATAGGCTTCATAAATACCACGTGGTCTTTAAATTGGCAGTCAAAACAATTCACCCCAATCTTTGAAATTTCTTGAGATCTCAGTACTTTTTCTGAATCCAAAATTAATCTTTTAAGTATTATCCAAAGTGCAAAAATGTATTTCTACATCCATAAATGTTTCTCAAAGTATATTTTACTAAACCATGTCCAAGGAAAGGTAATAGATATGAAGAAAAAAATCCTAAGTACAACCAAGTTTAGGGAAGTCTAGATAAAATAAATTGATTTATTCAAGGACTATTTAAAGCCCTTAATTTTTTTTCTTGGAACTTTTTGAGTGCCTCTTTTATAACTAGTGTAATCAAAAATATATTTTGAGAGACACAAAGAGAACCACATAATAGCCATGTCTTCCTGCACACAAGAGAAATTTAGTGGGTCATGGGCAAAGTCAAATGTGTCTGGATTTTTGTCTATGCATTGATTATGGGGAAGGAAAAAGTGAGAACAAAGGTTGTAAGTTAGACTTATGTATTTGACCTGGTAAGAGACCAGCTTTTATAATATTCAGTTGTATCCCTTAATTGTAATTAGCATATTTCTGCTCTGAGAAATTAAAATCAGTGTAGAATAGAAGTGCGTGCTTTGTTGTTTTTGTTTTGCATACAGTAAAACTCCTTCTTTGTAATGTATGGTTTTATGGATTTTGGCAAATGTATACAGTTTAATTTTTTCACAAATTTCTTAAATTATCTCTTTGTACTCAATCTACAATTCCAAACCCTGGCAGCGTGATTTATTTTCTATCCCAATAGTTTTCTCTTTTCCTGGACATCGAAAAATATATAGCCTTTGGGATCTGACCTCTTTTGCTTAGCAAAATGCTTTCATGTCTCATCCGTATTGTTGCACGAATAAATAGATAATTTCTGTGTTGCATTGTACAGATATTTTGGAGTTTGTTTCTCCTGTGGAAAGACATCTAGGTTCTTTCTTATTTTTGGCAATTATGAATAAAGCTGTGTGGACATTTGTTTTCCAATTTAGCTGGGTATAAATACCTAGTAGTGGGATTACTGGATCATATATCAAGTGTCTGTTTAAGTTTAAAAGGAATTAACAAACCGTTTTCTAGTGTCTATACCATTTTGAATTCCTACAAGCAGCGTATGATAGTTACAATTCCTCCACTTCCTCATTCACATTTGAAATTGTCATAGTTTAAAATTTTAAACAATTCTAATAGGTACGTAGTGAATTCTCATTGTGTTTTTAAGTTGTAATTCCCTAAAAACTATTGATAATGAGGATGATTTCAGATGTTTATTTGCTTTCCATATATCTTCTTTGGTAAAGTGTCTGTTCCAATATTTTGCCCAGTTTCTATCTGGTGCTTTTGTTTTTAATTATTGAATTTGGGTAGTGTTTACATATTCTCAATACAAGACTTTTACCAGATATATGATTTAGAAATATTTTTTCCTATTTTGCGAATTGTCTTTTCATCTTTTTAACAGTGTCTTTCACAGAGCAAGAGTATAAAATTTTGAAAGTCCAACTAATCAATATTTTCTTTTATGTGTTGTTCTTTTGGAGTTGTATCTAAAAACTCTCTGACACATCTCATGTAATGCAGATCTCTCCTAGAAGAAATTTTAGGTCTATGACCATTTTAAGTTTTTTGTTTGTTTGTTTTAAATATAGTAGGTCATATGGATCAAAGTTATTTGTTTTTTCTTTTTGGATATCCAATTATTCCAAAAGTCTTTCTCCATTGACTCACTTTTGAACATTTGTCAAGAATCAGTTGGCTATATTTGTGTCATCTATTTCTACCTCTCCATTCTGTTTGATTGATCTATGTGTCTGTCCTTTTGGCAATACATTGCTTTGATGACAATAGCTTTAGAGTAAATTTTGTAATCCAGAAATGTGAGGCCTCTGACTATTCTCTTTTCTTTTTTTTTCAGAATTGACTATTCTAGTTCCTTTGTCTTTCCATGCAAATTTTAGAATCAGCATGTCAATATCTGCCAAAAAAAAGGAGAGAGCTTCTTGAGATTTATTTGGGGACTACAATTTGAATTTAAAGATCAAACTGGGGAGAAGAAGTGAGGAATGGAGTTTTAACTATCATTTCTTTCTTTTTTTTTTTTTCAGTTTAAGGTATACAACATAATGATTTGACTTACATATTCATGAAATGATTACCTCAATAAGTTTAGTTAATATCCATCATCTCATACAGATATATAAAAAAAGAAAAAACATCTTTGTAGTGAGAACTCTTAGAATTTACTCTCTTAACAGCGTTAATATTACCATACAGCAGTAGTATATCATGATGCTATATATTACATCTTCAGTACTTATTTATCTTGTAACTGGAAATTTGTAACTTTTGATCAGCTTCATCCAATTCTCCCTCACCTCATCTCTGGTAACCACAAATTGGATCTCTTTTTCTATGAGTTCAGTTTTGTTGTTGTTGTTGTTTAGATTCCACATATATGTGAGATCATAGAGGATGTCTTTTTCTGACTTATTTTACTTAGCATGTCTTCGAGATCTATCCATGTAGTCACAAAGGACAGTATTCTACCTTTATTATGGCTGAATAATATTCCATTTTGTATATGTGTGTGTGTACACACATATATATAAATAGTATATATATGTAGTATATACATATATTAGTACTTCTTTATTCATTCATCCATCTATGAACTTAGGCTGTTTCCATATGTCTGTTATTATAAATAATGCTATATGAACATGGGGGTGCAGAGATCTCTTCAACATAGTGTTTTCGTTTCCATCAGATATAGTCCCAGAAGTGTAATTGGTGGATCTTATGCGAGTTCTATTTGTAATTTTTTGAGGAAACTCCTTACTGTTTTCAATAGTGGCTGTATATTTGGTATTTTCTTTATGACTATTGAACAAGTTACCCCATCTTTGAGCCTCTGTTTGTTTGTCTATAAAGTGGCAGAGCAGGGAAGATGATAACTCAAGAAGTGTGGGAAATATACTCATGTCATTCATGGTCACTCATATCAACATATTGTGAAAATGTATTGTCAGCAAATGGTCCCTATTCTGATATTCAATATAATTTTTTACAACGTTTTGCATTTGTTTACTGTTTAGCTGTCAACAAAGCATATCTTTTAAAAAATTTCCATAGTAGTCACCTCTTAGATCTCTATAAACCCCATGAGGTGGACTGGGCAGGAAAGAAACTGAGGCTCACATATCAAGTAATTTTCCTAAATCTTTAAGAACAAGATTTTTTTTAAATCTGGAAATTGGCAACTGGCTGTTAGCAATCTGATGTTTCCTTTTGGTTGTTTTGTGAGCAGAACAATACTTTCATCTTTGTCTTAACCTAGAGAATGGCTGTAACTCCTCCCTTTGAGGGGAGATGAGAATCATGAATGCGCTTAAAACACTGTAAGGTACCCAGAGGAAAGCTTGAATGAAGATAAGAAACACTTTTTGTCAGTAGAGAGTATCTTTAAGCCTATTGATCATCATTCCTTGAGTGAGACAACAAACCAAACCCAAACTTTAAAGTTTCCTTCCTATTAGAAAGAGAAACTGAAATGCCATAGCCTGTGGTTGAAAATCTTCTATCTTTCAGCAACAGTCCTCTATCTTCATTTTTCTCAGCCTTATATGTTATAACTTTTCAACCTAGATTATCACCTCCCAGCCAAAGCAAATCATTGCTGCTCTAACATACAGCACTATCCTCACGCCCATTAATTTCTTGTTTTGCCTCCTCCACAATACTACCTCCCCTTTTTTTTCAAATACATTTTCAAGGTTTAACTTAAATGAAACTTTCCGTGGTTTATCCAACTAGTAGTGATATATTGGTTTCTGAGTTCTTTCCATAGATATTTGTGAGTACCTCTCATGAGATATTTCTCAAACATGGTATATGTTAGTATCATTTTTATCTGAGAATGTCTTATCAGAAGGACCACCTGACAAACTTCCTGGAGAGACTGTATTCATGTTCTTTTCTGTCTCTACAGAATGTGAAAGTATGTGGTATACGTGACCGATTTCCCTATGTATTAATTAATCGGAATGAAGTAACTGTCAATGTTTGATACACTAATAATAACATATTAAGATTTCTAATATGACTCCAAATTTAAATATTCAGTCTGGGAAGGGTTTGGACTTGGACAGAGCTGCTTATGTAGTTCATCTTCTTGGTTCTAAATTGTCTGTTCTATTTTCTGCTCATTCCTCTTCATCTACCACCCCTTCCCCCCTTGGCACTTGAGTGAGCTCACATGGTACTGGGGGGCTCCCTCTTTATAGGACCAAATTTTCTGAGACTTTGCTGATTTCATTCTTCTCATCAAACATTTCCTCTCAGCTGTACCATGTGGCCAAAGGTACTGTCTTTTCTAAGTGATGTGTGAAGAAAAGAAAGAGAAAAGGGATTTTCATCTGATGATACACTAACAGAATTCAGGTTAGGAATTTTAGTGAGAAGGGCATGGTATTTGAAGACAGGTAGTCCTGTATTCAGATCCAGACTCTACTAGTTACTGTCTTTGTGACCTTGGGTGAATTGTGAAGTTTAACTAAAAGCATATACAGTATTTCTAGAACATGAGGTGCTAACTCCACATTGGTTTCCTTGTCCCTGGTTTTCTGTAATTCTTCTCTGAGAATACAATAAGAGCTATTATTTATTTAATATTTTCCATATGTCAGAAGCAGTGCTAAGTGATTTATGCACATTTCCTTATAAGTGTTGAAGCAATCTAACTTTCTGGAATTACTATACCATTTTTCTTAAGAACAAGTGAAGACTTCATTTAAATAACATTTTGTAAGGTCATAAGATAGGAAAGTAGTAAAGTTGGCATTTGAACCTCAATCTGACTACTAAGACCTGGGCTTTTAGATACTATGTAATATATTACTGGTTATACGCACTGTGCCTCATTAGAAATTTCATTTGTGAAGTCAGGAATAGGGAACATTCAACATCGAGTAAACTCATAGAAGATATATTTTAGGTTGCATAGATTTTTCCTCTCTCTTTCAGACCATATCACAAGAAGTATTTACCTGTAACATCTTGTTACAATTTTTAAAATGTATTTTAGTTTGGCAAGGTATATTTATATGTTCATAGCATTCTGCTGAACCTTTTCTACACTAAGTCCTTATAGCCAATTAATCAAGAAGCACTGTGAAGTCTTTCGTAATAACACCATCACTGATGTTATTTCCGTTGTTGGTGGGGTTGGAGGTTTTAGGAAAGGATGTGGCTATTCCTAATCAGAGCTACTACCTGCACATCTATAGCTGTCCTTTTCAGGGTTCTGTTCTTTTGGGCGACTAGTGTGGCTGTGCTTCCCACAGCCCCTTGCACTTGCTGGTCTACCAGTCATATCTGCAGAATTAGCCTCTAGGTTCTGACCCTTCTTGACTGGCAGAGAAATCTTTTTTTTTTTTTTTCCTTTGGCCAGCTTTCACTGGAGATTTCAGAGAAGGGTGGTGGGGGTTCCCAATGGCATGGTCCTCTCTTTCTCCTCCTCCGTCTCCTCTTCTTTTACTTCTTTTAAAATTTAGTTTTATCATTCTCAAAGCTACATATTATTTTTTTTATTTTATCTTATTTTATTTTATTTTTTATTTGAGAGAGAGCGAACATACAAAGAGGCTAGAGGGGCAGGCAGAGAGAGAATCATAAGCAGGTTTTATGCTCAGTGAAGAGCCCAACACAGGCTTGGATTCCATGACGCTGGGATTGTGACCTGAGCTGAAATCAAGAGTTGGATTGTCAACCAAATGAGTCACTCAGCTGTCCTGGTACATGTAATTTTAAAAGTTTACTTGTTACATAAGATTTGTTATAAAAAAAACCAAAACAGTAGTTGTGTGCATACCTGCTGCCTTACTAACTTACCCAGATTCCCACAATCAATCCCCACGATCTGCTGCACCTGATTCATTTGGTATATATTTCTACTCATTTTTATGTTCTATTTTACTATTTTTATTCAATTCTATCTTTTCCCATTCCAGTTTTTCCTAAACAAAGTGATTATATTGCCATTCTGTAATTTTTCTATGGTAAGCATTTTCTATTGGCCTTCACCTATGAAAGATAAGGCTACATAATTTCTTTTGTTGTTTTTTTTCCCCCTCATCCACTTAAACCCCTTTAATATAGTTACACCAAAGCCTTGATTATACATTCCATTTTTACACTGTTATGACTGTCATAAATGATTTTCATGGATAAGCTATATATGGATGAACATGATTTCTTTTTCTTCCCAACACATTTTGTTTATTTTAGAATTAATAATTGCCTCATATTTTTGTTTAAATTTCTATGTACTTATTGGTAGTCCAACCACAAGCTTTCCCCCAATTATTTAAATCATCTATCTGTACAAAGGCAACTAGTAGTAATCCAGTTTTATTTCCTTGGGGTATCTCTCCAGGAGTCTTCTGACCTCTCCTATCTGTGCTGGTTCGTTCTTTCTGCAATCTCCCTTTCTATCAGACTGGGAACTTCTTGAACTCTTTCTTGTGTTGACCTTCCTGTTCCCTATATGCCATGCCTTCCTTTTTCTTGGTTTACTCTCCTTTATTAAATAGAGACTGCTTTTCAGTAGCTTCCTAAAAAAATGTTCATGGGAGGTAAAATATTGGTGATGTTAAGTACCGGGAACTATCTTTTTTTTTTAACCATCACAATACATCAATGTGACTGTGTTTATTTAGTGTAGAAGCCTAAGTTACAAGGTATTTCCCTTCAGTATTTTTAAAGACATTGGTCTACTGTCTCTACCTATCTATGCTGTAGTTGAGCATTCTCTAGTCACTTTGAGTTCTAATTATTTTATTTGTGACTTCTTATTTTGGTTTGCATTCTCTGGATACTTTAAATTGTTCTATTTGTTTCCAGCATATCATGATGAAATGTCTTTAATGTAAATTTACATTTGCTTGCTATGCGAGCTCAGCCCCAAACAATCCTCACCCAGCCAAAATCTTATTATTAGGTAAGCGATTTTCATATGTGATGTCTTTAAAATTACTAGGGTTATCATTTTCAGTTCTAGAAATTTGTTTCCCACTTGGTCACATCATCTCTTTCTTTAAATTATTTTCTTTTCAGGGCCTGTCTGTCACCTGCTCTTGCAAGAATGTTGATCAAAGCCTGTCTTCACTGTTTAAAAAAATATATTTTCTGGGTATTTTTGGGGGAAGGTGGGGAGGAAGGAACGTGTTCTAATGCTGCCTTTTTATTTCTGGTCAATACCTCATTTTTCAAATAATTACACCTTTTGTATTTCTAGCACTTTACCATATTTATATGCTATTTTAGGGATAAGCATCCAATTTTTTTTTACATAAGGCACAGCTTTTAATTTTAAAATTTATTAATATTTTCCTAATTATAAAATTGATGTATATTCATTGTGAAACATGAAGTTCAGTGAGGTTAAGTAATTTGCCCAAAGTCATCCATTTAATAAGTGTCAAATCCAAAATTCTTACTATATGCATGCTATTAACTAGGCTGCTATACTATTTTATTAACCTAAGCTGTCTTTTAAAATGAAATAAGCATGCAAATGATAACTACATATATCTTATTATATAAAACTATCCACATTATTTTCTTTTGGTCTCATTGATATTCAAGTTCCAAGTTTATTATAGTATCCACCAGCATTTTCTCAGAAGTAGGTAACTTATTTATGAATTAATTCACCATTCAACAGATATTACATAAGTGCCTACTGTGTTCCAGACTGTGTTAGACGTTGGGCAATCACTGGTGAGCAAATGAGAATGGTAGGGTGAGTTGTTTTGTTTTTTGTTGTTTTTTTTTCCTGATTTTACCCCCCAGCCCTCCCTATTTTATTTGTATGGTTTAGTATGAGAAATTCTTGATTTCTCATATTGGATTTTTCACATTGGTTTGACTTTACTTTTTCTACTCAGGAGAGAGATTCTTAATCGCTAAGAACTAAGTAAGATTTTTTTAGTTCCTTCAGCTGAGACACTGAGAGACAATTAGTTTTGCAGTCTCCTCAGTCGCACAAGCTCACGACAGGCATTCTACCGGCAGGCATCATCACCAGCTAAGTCTGACTTAGGAAAGCAAACAGATCTCTTAAATCAACACGTTTTTGGCTGATTCCCAACTGTAACAGGACTTGTTCCAAATCATCCTCTGTAGACACCAGTGAAAAATCAATGAACACAACTCACTAGGATATGTAATGCGGGGAAAGACATACATCGAAAGGAAAAGGAACAATTAAAACAATTTTCAAATGTATTATAAAAGAAAACCAACCACTTGCAAAGCTATCAGTTATTTTTGTTCTCAAACTTATGCACCGTCTTGATAGTTAAATTACTGCTTCCCCTAAACAACTAAAATAACAAGATACGTCTGAGTTCAGTAAATTTTAGCCTGAAGGCATAAGGAAGTAGGCTTACTTTCTGTTGCTTTTATAGTTTTGCCACCGCAGGACAGGAGCTCGGCCCGTGCTCAACATGCTCTTTCTTCCATTACTTGTGAAGGGGTGACACAGAAATGGCTGATTTTTTTTTCTGCTGAACAATTGTGTCAATATTTCGCTCACAGGTCAACATTTGGGGAACTTGGCATGAAGGAGTAATTTGTAACTTGTTGTGCCTCAGAATCATTGGTGGTGGTTTTGGAAACTTCAGGTGCCTGGGCTCTATCCACACTGGATATTCTGAAAAGCTTCACATGTAAGTAATTCTGCGGGCCATCAGGATGGGAAGCCCTGGGTAGCAGCATGAGCCTGGAGGGATATTTCATGCTTGAATGAAGGTGCAAAAAGTTAAAATGGTGTTTTGTATGGAGGTGATATTAAATAAACCAGTGTGATCAGAAGAAGGTTTTGTTAAAATATTTATGATGATACTTTGGATAAATTTCAGAGAGTGCTGAGTACCAGACTTGTATTTCTAGCTAAGTGCAGTGGGTATCAGCAATTACCCTCTGTGATTTCTTTTTTTTTTTTTTAATTGGCAGGGGGTAGGGGGGAGTGTGAGCAGGGGAGAGGAGCAGAGAGAGAGAGAATCTTAAGCAGGTCCCATACTCAGTGCAGAGCCCTACACGGGGCTTGATCCCACGACCCTGGGGTCATGACCTGAGCTGAAATCAAGAGTCGGACACTTAACTAACTGAGCCACCCAGGCCCTAGAAATTACCCTTTGAAACCACTTTAATTACTAAACTCCTCAAACTCCGGAAGTCATTAAAAATATATAAGAAATCCACTCCTGCCCCCACCCCCCATGGTTCCCTTGACCTCTGTTCCATTGTAAAACAATTGGTGAAAGTCTGTAAGCAGAGATGTAGTGATCCTGCTTGTTTTGCATGGCCTGATGCCACAAAATCTTCCTGCCCAGCTGGGAAGCCCCAGTCAGAACAGATCGCCTTTAAATGCACAATCAAAGCCAGGTCAAATGTTCCAGAACAGACTGACAAATGTGAAGCCAAATATGATGAATTGTGGTGAGTAGTTGGCCATGAGAGATTTTGGCTCCATGTGCTTCACCACACATCGTTCAGGCAGTGCTTTGCTTGTTGATTGTTGGGTGCATTTTAAAAGCAGAACTCTGTCTCCTACAAATATGGCCAATGACTCTTGCATATATGCTCCTTATTCCCCAGCTGCAGGCAGGGGCCAATCTGCATAAGCATTTAATGTTGTCTGGATTGGTCACGATTAGGTGCAAATCAATTTCTGTGATATTAGCTGGAAATACTCAATTATGGCGTGACCTTCTCTAATTCAATTTTTCAATTTCCTTTTTATTTCTCTGCTGTGATTGTATGTTCTGAGTTTTCTCCTACATACCACGTGCTTCCAAAATCTTTTCATTCTATATCGTTTCTTTTTCATTTTTATATGTAAGTCATAACTTTATTCATGCATATAAGTACCCAGAGTGGTTCTTTATGTGAGTGGCAGAATGTGATTCTTATGCAGATCATTCTGACTTTCTACTACTTGTAGTCTTTGGTTGGGTTGTTGTATAAAACTAAATACAAGGACCATCGTATGTTTAAATTACAAGATACTTCAGCCACATTTCAGGTTGTGTCCTGAAGAAGGATATTTTGTTTTATTGAAAAAAATTATCTTACTCTAAGAATAAGTTGATTTGGGAGAGATGAATTCATAAACCTGGCGTCTATCTTTCTTAACAGCTGGAAGACTCTGGCAGGGTTGCATTTGGATCATTAGAAGTATTTAAATATACAGTGATGCCAGATCCTGGCTGTGCTTCTCTGCCCCTATGCTAATAAACTGATATTTTGGACAGCTGCTCTTTTGATAGTAGGATTAAAAAATTATACATTTTAAATGCAAAGAGAAAGAGAAAATAATTTAAACTAAAAAAAGAGAAAACTTTGAGAACACAGAAACACATGTCAAAGACTAGGAAAGGAAGGGAATAAATCTCAAAATAATATGTAGAGTACTTAGTTATTTTTAACATGAGTATTATACTGTTCATAGATTTTATATTTGTGATNTTATATATATATATGTATATATATATAACAGAATAATACTCAGCCATCAAAGAGAATGAAATCTTGGGGCACCTGGGTGGCTCAGTGAGTTAAATGCCTANCTCAAAATAATATGTAGAGTACTTAGTTATTTTTAACATGAGTATTATACTGTTCATAGATTTTATATTTGTGATTCTTCTCAGCAGTAATTTTTAATTTTTTGACATATATTTCTATATATTTTTTACATTCTCTGCAATAGATTATATTCTATAATCAGAAAAATGCAATATTCGGGAAGTCATTAGATCTGTAAAACTACTAGGTATTTACCCAAAGGATACCAAAATACTGATTTCNGGTGGCTCAGTGAGTTAAATGCCTAACTCTTGATTTTGGCTCAGGTCATGATCTCATGGTTGTAGGATTGAGTCCCACATTGGGGTCTGTGCTGGGCATGGAGTCTGCTTGGTCTCTCTCCCTCTCTCTGCCCCATTCCTTCCCTCTTTCTCTCTCTAAATAAATAAATAAGTAAATATTAAAAAAAAAAGAATGAAATCTTGCTATTTGCAAAGACACAGATGGAGCTAGAGAGTATTTTGCTATGCTAAGCAAGTCAGAGAAAAACAAATAGCATATGATTTCACTCATATGTGGAATTTAAGAAACAAAAATAGATGTACATTAAGCAAAATGATGGGAAAAAATATGAGGAAAAAGAAATAGTGATACCTCATATCTAATGCAGTAGATACTTTCTAACCAATGAAGTTGTTTGACTGACAAGCTTTCTCTTTTTCTACAAAACGTATTATATTGGCTGAGGCACACATGCGCACTATTTACTTATCTCATAAGGTTCTCTAACCTAACTTTTAGGTTCCCAAAAGTTATGCACCCATCAGCTGAGTCATATACTTACCAGGGGTTGGAGCCTGTTGATGCATGCTGGATTTGTTATTGTAATTCTATAACTTGTTATTATCATTATATAACTATGTATATATGTTATATATACATATATATGTATGTATGTATGTATATAATGTAATGTAAGTGTGAAAGAAACTTGTTTCTATGAAAAATCAACTTAATGCTTTGGAATCAATAAAGTCAAGTTGTCAAAACATGGTGTCACATTATGCCTACAAGTTTCTTGGGGAACTATTGTAAGGCCACAAGTCTAAACGTCTAAACCAAACTGACTCATGACAGGCTTTAAGTTTCCCCTCTAAACTAGAAGGCCTGAGTTTCAGCTTCCCCGAAACTATCAGGCAGTTACACATTGCCCAAGGCAGGAGAAACCACCCTTGCAACACCCAATCAGGAAAGGCCAGCGACCACCCTCCACATTGTTAAGGGAGAGGCCTGGAGATAGAAACTATAGATAGGACCCTGTTACCTAATGTTAAAGTTAACCTGTTAGTCGCCGAACAAGACCCTAGGCTCGCTCTGTGGTTGAATTTAAAGGTACTCTAAACGTTGTAATTGGATCCCGCCAAAAGTAACGAATACTCTAGACAATGTGTATGGTTAAACCCGCTGTCAATGATGTTGAATTATTATGATTGGATCACTGTTCCCATGTCACAACTTCTGTAACTCCCCTGTCTCAAACCCCATAAAAAACCCTACTCTGCCCTTGTTCGGGGCTCTCAGCACGGATCCATGCGCTGGTGAAGTCTGTGAGCCGGAGCTTAAGCCCGTAATAAAGCCCTTCGCCTTTGCATGCGTGACTCGGTCTCCCTGGTGGTCTCTGGTCGGTGAGGATACTGCGATCTGGGTATACCACTATAAAAACCTACAAAAATTCTGTACTCACTTTGGTTCACAGTGTTGTTAAGATCTATGAAAATCCTGGAAATTACAGATGATGCAGTATGAGGTAGTTTATGGAAGAAAGGAGGAGGAATTCTAACCACTCTATGAAAAAGTAATGCACCTATTCATTTTTATGCATATTGAGACACAGGCTTAATGCATGTATGCAGCATGTTACATAATTGCCGGCTATGCTCACTTCTAAAATGTGACTAAGTATTGTTTCTGATTGTTGAAAAAGATGTCTTCTAACTGAAACTGCTTTCTTTCCCCGTGACTCTATTTTTATAAATGCTTACTCCCCACCCCAAACCTCTTATTCTCACAGGCCTAGGTCTGTGGCACTTTCCACAATCCTATCCTGAAACAAACTAAACTTCTAATTCTGGAGGCTGGAATCCATTCTATGCAGGATCCAGCCTCAGGCTAACCCTGCAGCCTTATCCCCTGTTAGGATCTCTGTGTTCCGGAGAAACCCAGCTCATGGTCTTTATGCAGAAGTCCTGCAATTTTCCATCTTTGCTCATCTTATGCTTCTTATGCTAGAATATTCTTATCCCTTCTTTAATAATCAGAATTATAAACCACTTATTCACTCTGTAATTTCAAAAAGATTATTTACTATATCTGGTAGGATTTTTATGGAAAAGAATGAGGTTAAGTGTGTAATTCGCCTAGCAAAGCACCCAATAGAGAGTGGTATATACCAGTGTTAGCTCCTTTTCCATTAGATGAGGGTTTCCCTTTAGAAAGATTATCCTCTTAACTTTCTTAGCTTTTTCTCTGTACTTCTCTCATAGCCTTTAGATTGTATGTTAATTTTATTTGTTGACCTGTATGAGAATCTGGGAATCTACATAAAGGCTAGGAGGCAAGCCATTCCTTTCTACTTCATTTGTGGGGTCTGGAATGGGGATAATGGGTAAAATGCACCAGCCATTTTGGGCCAGGAAATGAGATCAATTTTGGTTAAAACACAACTATTTGGGTGGCTCAGTTGGTTAAATGCCCGACTCGTGGCTTCAGCTCAGGTCATGATCTTTCAGTTCTTAGGTTTGAGCCTCACAGCATCAGGCTTTGTGCTGACAGCATGGAGCCTTCTTCGGATTCTCTCTCTCCCTCTCTCTGCCCTTCCCCTGTTTGTATTCTCTCTGTCTCCTTCAAAATAAATAAATGAACTTAAAAAAACCCCAACTAGTTTGGTTTTGTTCATAAGCAAACAAATTTTTCCTTAATTCATAGATCCATTAGACTCTTGCAGGAAAATTCTTAGTCTAACTCACCTGTCTATATATACCACTAGCATTTCTCTAAATATCTATGCTGAAGCACCAGGTTGCCCCCCAAGCCATTGGGGATGTGCATTTTCATTAAATAAACTGAAAATTAATTACTAGAATAATGAAATAAATAAAACATACAAATGCAAGTCGCAATTCTTTATTATTAGATTTAACAGGTAAAATTATAGTTTAATCAATGTAATTAAGAAAAAGTAAGGTATCTGGATGGCTCAGTGGGTTGAGTGTCTGACCCTTGATTTTGGCTCAGGTCATGATCCCAAGGTTGTAGAATCCCAAGTTGGGCTTTGCACTGAGCTTGGTGTGTGCTTAAGATTCTCTGTCCCTCTGTCACTCTTCCTTACTCATGCTCTGTCTCTCTCTCAAATAATAAAAAGCAAAAAAAAATTTTTAAAGCAATATATGAAAAAAGAATGGAAAATTTAAAACAATATACATTATTCTTTCCAGTTGTGCATATAAAATGATTAATACAGAGAATCACTACTATAATTCTATTTTGGGTCATTCTGCAATTTCATTGAACAAAAGCTTATGAGTGAAATATTGACTTCATATATTAAACTTTTGTTTGTTCATTGTTTTTAAATGTTTTATTCATTTCTGAGAGAGAGAGAGAGAGAGATACAGTGTGAGCAGGGGAGGGTTAGAGAGAGAGGGAGATACAGAATCTGAAACAGGCTCCAGGCTCTGAGCTAGCTGTCAGTACAGAGCCTGATCCGAGGCTTGAACCCACTAACCATGAGATCATGACCTGAGCTGAAGTCGGGTGCTTAACCGACTGAGCCACCCAGATGAACATTTTGAATGAATACCATATATGTCAATATTTAAAGTTTTTAAAATGATGAATGATCCTGCTTGCTAATTTTTTAAATCTAGATTGGATTGATAACATTGCCATTTTCAAGGGATGACATACAAAGGATTACTGAAGGGAATGGAAGAAGGGATTTTAAAGCACACATTTCACTTCAATTCCCATTTTCTATATATCAGGGCACCTTTGCTACTGCCTGCTTCTTGGTGTAGTTAGAAACAGGAGTTCAGGAATCTGTCTCTCTGGGTTCATATTTTCATTGTTTACTAGATATCATACATTAGGCTATTTAAATTATCTGAGTCTCATTTTCCTCATGAATAAAGTGGGGTTTATAATTTGCATAGGGTTGTTTGACGATTAAGTTAACACATATTAAAGTGTTTTGTAAGTGTTCCCAAATTGTTACTACTATTTATCAGAGACTGAGATTGCATTTGATGGCATCAGAGAAAAGGGTGGGCAGCAATGAGAAGCTGTTCATTAATGAAGCACCTCTAGTGTGTTGTAGGCACAGTGAGAAGATGGCGAGAAAGCCTTTCTTCCATCCTTCCTTTCACGTGTTGACCATGGGAGGATCCTGAGGTCAACTGTCCCTCAGTAAAGGGTAGTGGGATACTGGGGTTGTCTACAGACCCTAGCCAAAGTGGTGGGTGCTCCCATCAGCGTCCTTGGCCTGGACCACCTCCAGATGCCTTTCTAGCTCCAATTTGCTATAGTCACCATGGATGCTTCTGGCTTTATTTTGGTTTCCTTGCAACATCTCAAAATATGATTTGCTCTTGACTGAGGTTTAACCACTACGATCTATTTTATCCAGACTTTACATCTTCTGTTTAGATCATTGAGTTCTCTGTCAACTTGTAATAGACTAAAACTCTGAAGCCTTGACAAGTGCTGGTCAATTTCTCATTTTCTCTTCCAACCGAGGTGAACGTTCCACATCTGTCAGTTGTCTGCTTCCTCCGTGTGTTGCCTGGGCTCCTCACTAGAGCACTCCATCAGCCTGGTCTGAGCCTGAACTCACAGAACCTCTTCTACACTCCATTAAAGGTGTGTATGATGTTTCCTCAGGTTCTGAGCTCCTAAGAATAGCAAAGAAACATTCCAGATTTGTTGTGTCTGACTTTAAGAATCCCATTTCTTCCTTAGGATGACTTAATTTTGGAAACCTCTGGCAGGTGTATGAAGTTGATTTGGGGAGGGGAGTATAAATGCTACAAATCCATGTCCTTAGACAATCCAGGATAGGCTATGGATTACTCAGGGCTGACACACATAGAATTGTGGCAAAGTCTCTAGTGGAATCTTGTCCATGTGCAGGTGTCAAATGGCAGCTGGATGAGATTTCTTCCACTCAGGAAGCACCTGCAGGTCCTCAAGCCCGAATGGCCCAGCCTTGGCCAGTGTTCCAGGCCCACTTGCTTGGTGTTGCCCTTGACCTTTGTTGCTTGTTCCATCTAATACATGACTGTATTCTGGTTACCTGGAGAAATATTTACAGACCATGGGAGCAAGCCTTTAATAAAATCAGTCCCCAAACCTGGCCACTTCCATGAACACACCTGTCAGCTGAGTTCATCTATTTCCTTCAGATTTCCAAAAGTAAGGATACTTTTCATTTATATGGTGTTTTTCAGTTTACAAATATATAACATATATTTGAATCAAATGGGCTTAAAATTGAAATTTTTATTTTAGAAATGAGGAAGCTAAGGCTTTGAGAGCTGTGTGATATACCAAGTCCACAGAGATATTAATGGCAAGGCCAGGGCAAAATTTATGCTTCTTAATGATAATAGCAACTATGTGTTAAACAGAGTAAACAGAATAAACATATTCTAGTCTTAGAAGCTAAACCTATATTACAGTGGCTGGGGGGGGGGTCGCGGG